>NC_059389.1:8265000-8865000 GCF_019703515.2 Myxocyprinus asiaticus
GTGACAAATTGTCAGCATGTTGCCTTAATTTATACCACAGTAAAAATGACTGTAAAACTTATTATAGTACAACATACCGTGCACTCAAAAAAAAAAATAAAAATAAAAATAAAAATAAAAAATAAAAAAAACAATATTTACACATTTTAATTTCATAACAAAATTAGTAATCTTTAATAAAATAAAATAATATATATATATATATATATATATATATATATATATATATATATATATATATATATATATATATATACATTTGTATTAACTTAATTTTGTTAAAAATGTATTCAATTTGATTGAAATTGAAATGTGTAAATTTTAAAAATAGGCTAATATATATATTTTTTGAGTGTATAATGACTTACAACATACTAACCGTACTTAATTAAGCTACTGTTTTTATGTGCTGTATATTAAATTACAGTTTGCTTACAGTAATGTAGAACAATTCAATTTACAGTAAAACATGGCATTAATAAAAAATTACACTGCTAATGTTGCAGGCATTATGAGATGGCCTTTTGGTAACTGTTTATTTTGCATACTTTTTTGGAGCCGCTCAGAACAAACGCATTCTTGCATTAAATTTTTTTTTAAAAAGCTAGAAGCCATGCAACAACTAGGAGGCAGGTGTCTTGAGACATGTTTCTAAAAGTTGAAGTTATTTTTAACCTGAAACAGTGTCTAAAAAACACAGGGCTACTGTGCGAGATGCTGAAAAAACGAGATGCCACAATGGTCAAAGACGTACGTCTAGTGCATTTTTACCTAGAAAAAACAATTTATAAAAGCATGTACGGTCAGATGGAATAACACGTTAGGTGTGAACAGCCCTAAGGCCACATCCACACTAATCTGTTATGGTTTGAAAACTCTGTTTTCGAAACGCTCAATTTTCAGCTAAGAAAAATGCCTTTTTAGTGTGGAGGAGAGGGGTACACGTAGTGAAATCAATGCCTTTAAAACAAAAACAAAAAAAAAACACTAGGACACGGCCTAACTCTTTTCCAACAAATTAGTTCAAGAAATACAAGGTAACTTTACAGCAATATATTGTAAACAGTTTCTAAAGTGGAATGTCATTGAAAATACATCAATAATATTGTAAAAAACAATAAGTGTCATTTACAGTGTAGATTTAAACAACTGTCAAAGCATTGCTCTTTAGCAATTTACTACTGAGAACGACTAATAACTTGCATCTGTGGGCAAAGTCTTCAAAGTAATGGGCCAAACAATCCATTAAGTAGGTGAAACCAACAAACAAAACTGTCACACCGCCTATTTCTAACTAATAAGCGAATAATACTGCTGCTGTTTAAACAACACCAGAGACAGAATTGAAAATGCAAAGGAGGGTGTTTCGCAAAAAGGAAAAATGGATGGATGGCAGATAGATGAATTGCTTGTTAAAAGGTAAATTCCACAAACCGACATCATTTAAAAGCCCTGCAACAAACTAGCAATATTATCTGTTTGTGGAAAACAATCTTTGCAGGGCACACTCTATTTGTGTTGGTTCTGTGTATGGTAGCCTTTTTTAGGCAATGCGCCTCACATAGTAAAATAATTGTTTTACACTTTGCTTTGCCGAGCTATCAAGGACTCTCCTCTCTTTGTGTCTTTTGCAATTAAATTGTGAGTGGGACTTTTATCGATTCAGTCCAATGACAGACTCATAAAATGTTCTGCAAAGATGTTTTTCAACCGCTTCCATGGAACAATGTGACAACCATAGGGCAAGGCTCTAATGTTTATCCAGTGATGGCAAGTGAAAGGTGTGTGTGTGGGTTGGGTGGGTTTATTTGTTTGCATCTATCTATCTATCTATCTATCTATCTACACAGTATATATATATATAAATTATCATTTAATATAAGAGGTTTTGAACCCAACATACATAGAGATATAGTCCATTTGACAACTAGCCCTGGTCTCCACTATATTAAAATAAGGAAAATAATATGCAGATATTTGCAGAAAATGTGGAGAGCAATCGCAGCTAAGGGACACAACAAAACTTTTCAAAAGCAAAGGAAATTCAGAATTCTTAACATTAACATCAGCCGTTGTGGCAGAATGCAACAGCATCTATACAAACACATGAAATCCTGTAAAAATACAGTACAGCAACAATTACACAAGGGACTGGCATTCATGTGCAGAGGAAGGGCTGGTAATGCAGAAATAGCTGGAAGGTATATTCTCTGTTTGAGTCAGTGTAAGAGGTTTCTTCGCTCCACTATGAGAATATAAATAACAGCAGAGTAGAAATACATAAAGAAAGAAACCTGCCGGCAAACACACTCTTGATCTCTGCCAGTGCACAGTATAAATATACAAACTAACAACAGCTAAAAATATTTTTGCCACTTTTCACGAATTGGGTACAAAATAAGAGCTGTAGTATTTTTGTTCACCCTTTTCAACAAAATGGTCAGTGAAAGGAGATGCTTAACTTCTCATCTATTCATTTTCTATGAGGTTTGGCATATTTCCAACTCTTTTACCAAGTCCAAATACAGTTTAAGGTTTTTTACACCATGACTTATTTTTTCTATAAAACCAAATGTTGGTTTGTAGTTATTATTAATTAACATATATTTACTATCAATGAAATAAAAATATTTTTTTCTTACAATAAATTGGGTAACAGGGTTGATGGTTCCGCTTAATGAATGCAGTCAATGCAGAAAAAATTGAGAAAATGGAATGAGATAATTTAGTTGTCTTCCCGCCATGCTGTAGAAAGGGTGCAAATGATGTCACTTGTTGAGAGTTAAAATTTAAGAATGTTACATTAGGTCAAAATTCCCATTTTAAGAGGGATATAGACATTTCATGTGTTTAAAACTAGTAACTTTTATATACCAAATTTGATATTTAAACAAAGAAATTGTTCCGTTAATCTTTTTGTCATGGAACACCAACGTCCACCATATTCGTAGATGTGCCATTTTAAAATGCTCAAAGACCCTATTTTTGCAAGGCAGAGGAGGTGAAATGGTCATATCAACTAAAAACACTGTAAAAATGTGTTTTGTGGGGTAACGGAAAGAGAATTGAGCAGGTGGGGAAGAGAAGGGGCAAAATGACCCTGTTGGCCATCAAGCCATTTTCCCGCATTTGCAGTCCAGTGTGATTTAAAGCAACGGCTGCGCCAGCTGCTACTGTTAGTCTCTTGAAAACACCAGTGTGTCATTCATGCCATGGTTGAGTGGAGACAAATGAGGAAATGATGATGCAGTTAACCTTGATTTGCATGTAAACATAGCAAATTTGGAACATGGAGCGTTCCCAGAAAGAGTCGCCTCGTGTGGTGAAATTAGCAAATCATAATGGGTTTGCTCAATAATTTTGGCCACACAAAATCAGTGACAAGAGTCAGTGTGCAAATTATACAATGACTTTCAGGGTCAACTATTTAGAAGACAACATGAAATGCCACTAACAACCCATTGTATTTCTCTAATATGATGTAATTTGTTATGACGTAATATGATATAAGCTGTACCTGTATGATACGCATCTCTGCCTGTCATTCCAGCCTGACGACCCCACCGTCTCCACTTATATCTCTTCCTTGCACATTTCGAGATCTCGGCCTGGATGAAGGAATGTCACCTTCAGCTCAACTTGGCCAAAACAGAACTCTTCCTGATCCTAGCCAACCCGTCTGTCCCATCTCATCAACCGCCCAGTCTTGCAAGTTTGCGCTTTACAACATCAGGGGAATCAGACTGATATATTCCTGTCTGAATATGCTGCACAGCTCCTGGTCTAAGCTCTGGTCATCTCAAGACTGGGCTACTGTAATGCCTTGTTGGCCGGACTCCCAGCAAGCAAAATTAAGCCACTGCAGATGGTTCAGAATGCAGCAGTTCATGTCACCCCACTCTTGATTTCACTCCACTGGTCACCTGTAGATGCCCCCATCAAATTCAAGGCTTTCACTCTGGCCTTCAGGACAGCCCGTGGAATAGCACCCTCTGACTTCAATTCACTCCTCCAACTCTACATCCCAACTCGCTCTCTACGGTCAATGAACGAGTGGTGCCTGGTGGTCCTGTCACATACAGGCACAAAGTCTGTTTCACGATCATTCCCTTTCTCGGTTCCTCTGTGGTGGAATGAGCTTATAACTTCCACACGAGTTGCTGAAACCATCTAAAAATGTAAGAACCACCTGAAAGCACTTAACCAATCCAAACTAAATGCACTTACTTAATATTTAACAATGTAATATATATATATATATATATATATATATATATATATATATATATATATATATATATATATTGTCTATCTCTTTCTTCTACGCTAGCTTTTATACAACTCCAGCCACATTGAGAGCTTGACAGTGCAATACTGCAGATTGACTTTTGTATGACAAATTGCTTGCTATGCTCCTGATGTGTAAGTAGCTTTGGATAAAAGCGTCTGCTAAATTACTAAATGTATATGTACTGTAAATGAAACTGGCTATATTTAAAACGAGTTTATACATTGGGAATTGTAGCATGTAAGAAATGTAGCTTCTGAAAGTTCAAGTACTCTGAAATCAACCCCATACTGCCGAATTCCTGACAAGCATTATCCGGCATCTGATATTTTTGCATAATTTCAACCATTGCCACATTTCCTTCTTTTATAAGGTGCAACCTTAGAGACATGGGTTCTTGTCCCATAGGAACCAGGAAGTAATTCACAGAAACAATGGTAAGCATGATTCAGAGGTTGCATTTTCGTTCTAATATTACAATTTTACTCCACTGATGGTTAGGTTTAGGGTTGGGTTTGTGTTAGGGGGTAGAGTCAATAAAATATCCATTCCTGTTGACTGAATTACATCATTTAAAACCAAAAATACAACTCGCTTTTGGGGAACGGGAGTTCACATGTCCCTGTACATTCAACAACACTTCCAGCTTCTGCCACATGGGGCAGTGGTTCGAATTTCAGGAAACAGACTGATGTCAGCTGAAAAACTTTCGACCTACAGTCTTTAAATTCACAGAGATGATGATATTGATAGCCTATTAAGTCATTGCAGGTTAATCTTTCATCATCTTTAAGTCAGGTACCAATGTCTGTTAATTTAGCTGAAATGTCTCCAAAAGCTAAAAACAAACTAAAATTTGATAGACTCTTTTCCTAGACACATCCTGTGATTTATGTGCTTTTAATGTCCTCGAGCAGAAAAGGTGCTTGCTGGCATTTTTAGATTGACAGGAAAGATTAATCTGCCAGCCGAGCACAGGTCCTCCACACGATGTGCGCACATTAGCATTACTTAATTGAGATTTGCGAACTGAATCAGTCAAATGAATCAGAAATCCAGGTTATTTTAGAAGGGGCATTGTTTAGCTAATTGATCTACTTCTTATTCCTGTCTAAAAATGGCATAATAAGCTCAACCAAAATACTACAATTGTGGCTACAGACTCTGTGCCTTTTGTGCCGCAATATACCGAAGCTCATTGCAAGTGTTGCTTTCTTGGGAGTGATTCTATCAGTGTAGCAGAATTAGACCAGGAGATGTTTTATCTCAGCAGAATGAGATCACAGAGTGGAGACAAGAGGTGCATGTGTTAGTGTGCGTATTGTAAGTTTCTTTTTGAAAGCTTAGCCTGAATAGAACATTAGCTGTTGTGTGCCAAAGAGAGAGTTAAATTTTGTTACGTTCTTGTGGTTATGCTCACTGTGCTCAGGAGAAGAAAACAAAAACAATAACAATAAACATCACTAGATTTGATCATTTTCTGAAGAAAATGTGAGTAGTGTTTGTACAACTCCCCACCATAATGATAGGATGTTACAACCTGATCTCACAAGAATTTACCACAATAGTAGGAAGTGACGAATTTGTACCAATTCGTCCAAGGTCATTCCTACGAAATAGTATTAGTTATAAACCCACCAGTGAGAGAGGCTTCCCTCGTGTCTTTGTAGTTCCCGATGTAGCGCTAGTTCCTTGTTAATCCAAAATGTTTTTGTAACTTTAACCCCTAACCCAAACCCCATTCCTAAGACTAACCATAAACTGTATCCATGATATTAATGTTATAAGGCATGATGTGTAATACGGAAGAAAGTGATACTTCCTGCAAATTAAGTTGTACAAATTGGTACGAATTTGCCACCTTGTAGTATTGTGAAGAATTCTCATGAGACTATGTTATGTGTTATAGGTGCTGAGGCATTGCTATGTGGTTGTTTTTTTGTTTTTTTCATGTTGCTATTTGGTTGCTAGTTTATTCTGGGTAGTTGCTTACTGGTCAAAAGACCCCAGCCCTCAGTCTCTGTATGGTATTCTGGTCCATATATGGTTGCTTATTCAACTTCGGGCACTTTTAGCACTGTGGATTTCTTGAAAGTACTGTCTCGTTAAAATATTTTCACACTCTCATAATTTATTTATTTATTTATTTATTTATTTTTATTTTATGTCTACTAAAATGTCCAACATTCATCACAGGAGATTTATGTATTTTTTTTTTTTTTCTAAAACATGTAAAAATTCCCACCACAGTGTCATTTCCACCACATCTCAAATTCTGTATTGTGTTTAATAGAATTATGTGGTGGAAATGACAGTGACAGAAATTATATTTTTAATGTTTTTGAAATAAAATATCCACCTCCTTCATCAGGCGCTAAGGCTAATTGCATAGCTAACATTTTATATATCCTAAATACAAGTAAATAATATTTGAAAACTTTTTGCGTAATTTGGCAAAATTACAGTTTGAAATCTGTTTTGATAAAAAAAAAAAAACTCCTGGGACATGAAATGGCCTGAAGTTTAAGAAACACCCAAATATAGTATATGCCTATAACTTGGTTCCCTCCCTAAGTGTAAATCTATGGGATATTTTCATCAGTTTTATTATCTAGCAGGCAAATCTAATAAGTCTGATTGCTTTAAAAAGTAAGAGCACACATCTCCTCAAAAAGTCACATGATTTGAAGTGTCATACATGTTCGTAGTACAAACTGTGCGGGATGAGTTACTCCTCCAAAGATTAATACTCAGGGTTAAGGGTTTGTTAAAATCCCTAACTCTAAGTATAATCAACAGTAATAGTGATAAAATGTAAAGTCACAGAAATGCAGTAGCAATGCTTCAAGAAAGCCATAGAACTTGTGATAAACTTTTTGGCTCTGAAGAGTTCATACAGACTTCTGTGAGCAGTTGGCTGTTGTTGGAGAAAAAAAAAAATAAAAAAATAAAAAAACATGTAAACCTAATTTCCATGCTTACTGTAAATCTTAAACCTGGTCTAAAGTACCTGATGTTTAAGCTTAAGCTCTTGGTTTTGTTAATCCTCTCCTCATTCCCGAAGAGTCAAGAGAGGCATGCAGAGCTGCATCCTTTTACCCAGCAGGGATCAACACACTTTATCCACTTTACTCTCAATGTGGACCCAGTAGGACACCAGCTTGCATCAAACTCTTGATGGAACGGCTTAAGACATTAGGACCATCTGTTTAAAGTAATGTGTTAAATACATGCAAATTATTCAATTCATTGAAACCTGTTACATTACATTAAGTGATCCCAGAGGAAAAAAATACTGCTCAGATGATGCTCTTTCATTTCTCAGGAGACTTAAAGGAGCTACCAATTATGTTTTATTTACATACCAATAGTGTGTAATTTCTGAGCCACTAGCATCACAATGGAATAAAAAAAAATAAATAAAAAAATGTAAGAACTTTTAAGAATAATAATAATAAAAAAATAAAAAATAAAAAATCAGCCTGGTCAAATGAAACTTGACAATGGCAACATTTTTGCAAACCAAAATTACGTGCCTAGTTACACATTTGACTGCAGTTTCCCAGTGAAATGTCCAGCGGGGGCACCAAAATCGAGAGAAATTATGTTTTTAAAGTGAATATTAGATGGATCCAGAAGAAGACTGGCCATAGGGAGAACCGGGACTTTTCCCGGTGGGTCGGCAGGGAAACAGAGCCACGATATGCCAAAGTGGGCCACGATATGATGAAGGGGGCTGCAAAATGGTGCCACGAAGGGGACAAAAAAACACATTGCTTGCTGAGTCAGAGTAAGTATTTTGATATTATAATATAGCAGGGTGTGACAGAGTGAAAAATATGTGTTTATAAATATAACAAAAACCATAGTACCCGTGATTTGTGTGAAAGTAAATAAAACGCACAGTTGTTGTAGCGCCTCTAGTGTTAATGTCACCAGGAAACCATGGCAGAACATTGAATGCAGCACATAATTGTCAGTTTGCAAAAATGTAGTTATATTTATGTTCATTCTATGAGACTAGGATGAAAAAGTATACACTTCAGCTTTAAACTTTCCAGACTTGAGACAGCAACCATATACTGTATGCAGAGGAAATGAGTTCTCAAAGAGCACCGAAACTTTGATTTATAGCCTTTTGTTGAATTGCAAATCGCATCTACATATTCTTTCATTTGTTGCACTTTTTCTTTCATTTGTTTCTCTAAACTTGACATTGGGACCATTGCCATCTGAAATTGCAGAGTACCTTCCCTGCTTGCCGCAAAGTACAAAGTACACAGATAAAAAAAAAAACTACGTTCATGGAAAGCTACGTTGTCTGGCACTCAAGAGGAGAACAACTTGGGTAGATTTTTTTTTCTCTTTTAACTAGATTCGCAATTGCAGATTTACCTGCAGTCATTGGTTTCATGTTGTATTCTTTTTTAAGCTTCACTTTGGAACAGTTTCCTTTGTTTTTAAGTTTATTTTTTTTTTTTTAGTAAAAGTTATATTTTCTGCAGTGTTGTGAAACCCATGTGATCTTCTCCTAGCCCTAAAGGCCTTGCGTACCACCAGCAGGGTTGGCATTTTTTTCTGAAAAAAAGGTTGTGACTGGTTGTCGTAGCAAGTTGTGATGTTTGTGTTTTTTCCTGTTCTTTCCTCTCAGTTTTGATGGAAGAGATAAATAAACCATGAAATTAATCACAAAAAAGCCATCACCCATGTCTGCTGCCCCTACAGCAAGTTCCCACATGTCCGCCCACTCATTTTAAGGGCTTACTGGATTCCCCATACATATAAAAAGAAAAGAAAACTGCCCCTGCTATCTCATCGTGTTAAAATCACCCAGTGCGCTACATGGTTCATCACCCTTGGGGAAAGTTGCTGATCTGAGATGGATGGAGAATGTTCACACAGCCTCTCCGGGTACCATGCAGGAGGTTAGTCTTTCTTAGATATGATGCTATAGGGTCCACATTATATATACAAAAAAAATAAATAAAAAAATTCTACAAAGAGGATGCGTGTTATTAAAAGAAGGGGCATTTTTAAGTGTGACGAGTGCAAATTTCGGCAAATTCAAAGTAACGGTGAAATTCTCATCATGAATGGCTCTCTATATGAAGTCACTGCATATAGAATGTTTTGTTCAAAATGAAGGTTTCTTTGATACTGTAGTTCACATAAATAATTAATAGGATTACTTGTAGACTCTAAGATCAAACTGGTCATAAAGCTACATAAGAAGAAACAACTAGCCTCTCCATCTCGGTGTGTTGTTTGAGATTATTCACTCATAAATCAAAGGACTCACAGCTACGCATACAAACCTGTCCAGCTGCAAAAATGCAATATATGCAATAATAAAAGTAATATTCAAGCCTTCTGAAGCCATACAATAGATTTTTGTGAGGAAAATTTGCTGGCATTCGCTGAAAATCGTCCCCTCCGCCATAGCTCTCAAATTGCAATTAAAATGTGGCGCGTCAAGACGCATTTTGCCATGCAATAACCAATGACATTTGGTATTATTGAGCATGTTCATATGCACATTCTTACACCGATTATGAGCTTAAGTGTGTTAAAATGCTTTCTCCTATCCCATCTGTATATATAAATATGCAAAAGTAAATGGAAAAAAAAAATATTGTGTTCTTAGCTGGTGTTCATGCCCTTTTTATTACAATTGAACATATTGCTTTACCAATATGTGTTTACCGAAAAGTTTTCAACATTTAATGATTTTTGAAACATTGACCGATTATTCCAAATGCTGTCCATCATTTTGACATAATAATAAAAAAAATACAATAAATAAAAAAGAAAAAAAGAAAAAAAAAGAAAACAATTTTAACCTAGTGCATCAGTTTTGACTTCAATCTCTATTTTACAACTCCACTGTGTGTGTGTGTGTGTGTGCCCTGTTTATTTCCTGGTATTAAAGATGCATTTCGGGCAATCTTATCACAAGTGGACAGGTACCATCACCATACTTTACCTGGTAAAATGCATCTTTTGTGACCAATTGTGTTCGGATTTCGAGTGGAGGGTCTCTGATTTCATTACTGCATACATCAATCATTGTCATTGTCAGTATGTTACTGCATGATAATGAATGGCAAATAAGTATAAGAAAATAAAAAAAAAGGTGCTCACCTGTTAGTGAGCTTCAGATGTGTGTGCTTCTTATCTGCATCACTTTATGTTGATATCAGGCACACTGAAAATGTTCTATGAACTTGTGCATGCATGTATGCACTTTTTCACATATTCCGACTGTTCCGACGGTTATTTCCTTTTAAAGCCGCAATTAACCTGCAAAGTTTAAAGATTCTGAGCGCAGCTGTTGATTTACAGGTAGATCTTTCATCATAGAACTCCTTGGATTCACCACACTCGCTTGGGGAGTGAAAAAAAACTATTATTTATCCACTGAAGTATGTCAGATAAAAATAGATCATGACGTAAATTTAACAACTCAGTCCGTCAAAATAACGGTTAACCTCGTGTGACCCTGTATTTTTGCTTCGCTATATGCAACGCATAATTTAAATGAATAAAAAACATCTCAATACTGTTCTCTCTAGAGAACTCTAGACTATCATTTAAAGGTTTAACTTCTGCTGCACCGAGTCACGTGACACAACAGCATGCCGTTGATTTCCTTGAAGCGCTCCTACGGACGCAGCACCAGCATAAGTGCCTCTGGTAAGAAATGTATTAAAGATTTTCATTTAAACGTGTTTGGTTGAAAAGAGGAGAGTCTCTAGTTTCGTTTGATATGTCACTGTAACAGGTAAAGGATGGGCAAGGAGGAGGCAGGAACCGGCTGAACAGTCAACATAAAGTTTTAATGCAAAACTTAACTTAAAACAAACAAAAACAAACACAGACACACATGCCACACAGCCGCGTGCGTCTCTCTCCCTCTTGAATTGGCACCTCCGGCTCCCCTTTGTCTTGCTCTCCCACTGATCATCTTATTCAGCGGCGGCCGTGCACCCTCACGGCCCAGCCATGCCCTCCTCCTCGTCACAGCCACTTTAAAAAATCAGTTCATCTTTTGCATGTCAGGGCACTGATAAACATGATGTCCACATACTGTAAGTGGAAACTGGCACCACATTTCCTTAAAAGTAGGAAACACATGTTAGTTATTTTGAATAACTATCAGCTCTAACACAACTGTGGGTAATTTAGCTTTATTTAAATAAACATTTTGGTATGTTTTATTTTATTATCACTGTACAATACGATTATATTCATTAACATTAGTTTATGCATTCTTATATATTTACTGTGCATTTTCACATTGAGAATAAATGGGTTCATCCAAAATCTGAAAAATGTTGCTTTCAGAGGATTTATATGGAGTTAGGATGAAAATAAGGTGCATTTCAAACTGTTCTGAGACCAGTGAAGACAGACAACACACTGGAGGTTAAGTCATTCACTAAATAGGGAGCAAGGGAGCATCGTATAGCTTTCTATGCAGCTAAGTGCATTCAATACTAAAATCTGTTTCAGGCTGCAGATGATGTTTGGACCACTCAACATGCTTGGTAGACATGGGACAATAGTAATCAGTACACAAATGCTAAATTTTATTTTTACATGGTTGGCAGTGATTGAATTATGCTGGCCATTACTTTGAATCAGAATTAATGCTAATTTCTGATGTAATGTCTGTAACGTCTAAAAAACATGAATAACCAACACTCATGGAAACATAAACAATTTGATGAAAAAATCTGACCTTCTATAGCTTAGTGTTATTTAAAATTTCACAACATAGTCCCACTGTCCACCTATGTGGACATTCCTTTTTTAGGAAATCTATTTGCTCTAGAATATTATTATTATTATTATTATTAGTATTATTATTATTATTATTATTGCTTGTTTATTAGGTGCTACTAGTTACAAATCAAAAAGGGAAATGAAAAATGCATACAGCAGTTATGCTCATGTTTCAGGAGGATAAATAATTAATTCTAGTGCAACCTTTGGTCTTGACCGACATATTTTGTCATTTCTGGAAATCGACAGCTAAAGTCTCCATATTTTCAATTTTGTATTACAAGAACGGTTTTGGAGTTAGCATGAATAGATGATGACAACATTTAAATTTTTGGGTGAACTATCCCTTTAAAAAGAATGTCAGACCTCTCTTTCTACTTTAACACTATGTCCAAAGTCACAATCTCTTCTTAAAGAATTAACTAAAGCATGAAAGTTCACTGTCTTAGTTTCTGTTAAAACACTAGGTAAGGTCAGTCAGAGTAAATTAAAGCAAGTAATACACTACTATAATCCCAATGAGTTTACAGTAAAGCTCGAATATTAGAAAAGTGCTTAAATACTTCATTGTATCCTCTGTCGGTTTGTCTTTCAGATGTCTGCTAATTAGCACAGTAAACATTTAACACCACAAATGTGTTTTCTGCTGTTTTTGGTTCATGGAGTGGCTATAACCTATGCAGAGTACAGTAGGTCTTCAGAGACCCAACAAAAGAATGCTAATTGGTTTTCAGAAATCTCTAAAATGCTAACCTCAGAGTCTAACAGATTTTAAAGAAAAGTTTTAGAAGCTGAACTCAATCCCCAATGGGGAAAAGCAACAGAAATCTTTCTTATTTAACATTTCACACTTGTTCACATCAACGAAGAGAGTAGTTTTATGTGAGAGCTTGATTGTTGGTCCACCAGCCAAACCAGCACTAACCATCATAAATTAGCCTGAATCAGCATGAAAATTCCTGCTGATTCTTTTCAGCAAGGAATTTACTGATCCAAAATTGTTTGATAGGAACAAGAGATCCTAGAAAGCCGCTTCTAACACCACCTCAAAAACGGTCTAAGAAATCAAACGAATGAATGTATAATAATATTGCCTAGCTTCATTAAAATGCCCACGGAGAACCGTGGCAACCATTGCTCAGAGCCTGTCACAATTTACAAGGTGTGAAGGATGTGTGAGCCACTTTCTGAAGAGTCATCACTGACCTGTATTACACTGAGATAACCTACCGGAGAGGGATCGGTCATGGGCCATGTGTCCTTATCAAACGTAGTATAAATATCAGGCTTGAATTTCCTAAAAGCCTTTTTGAGCTAAAGGGAGCTCAAGGTCACTCATAAGAGACAATCTGGTTTTCCCTGCACTGCTGTAGCTATTCAACTGATTGAAAAGATTAGGTGCATTCCAAGATACACCCCGACAGACATCCCATTGAGCGTGAACGTAATTTTGATATCGATGTTACCTTGATACTGGGGTGTGACGAGGAGGAGGGAGGGGCCGGCCGTGCAGACTCACGGCCTAATCAGCCGAGGAGAGGGATAAGACTGAGCCGGATTCACGGCCCGGCCCGGCCCCGCCTAGGGGTAAGACAAATCAGCATATTGAAACAGAGTTTAAAGCCATTTTGAACTCATGTTTCATTTACAGTTACACACTCTAACAAGGAGACTACACTCTGAGCATTTTTACATGCACAATCTTACACGGATTATTCAGAAATGGTTTAAACATAAATTGATTGGCACACATAGCCTTGATTACCTTGGTTTTGTGTTGCATGTAAACACCTTTACCGCCATTCTTACAGGCTTTTCCCATGTGTGTTGTGCGCATGACTCTTTATGTTTTGAAATTAAAAGTAGAACCTAGGTAGCTCAGTAAGCAAAGACACTAACTACCACCCCTGGAATCGCAAGTTCAATGTGCTGAGTGACTCCAGCCAGGCTTCCAAAGCATGTCCCGGTTTCTAGGGTGGGTAGAGTAATATAGTTTACCTTCCTGGTTGCTATAAGGTGATGTGACGAGGAGGAGGGCATGGCTGGGCCGTAATGTAGCACGGCCGGCGTTGAATCAGCTGATCAGCGGGAGAGCAAGATAAAGGGCAGCCGGAGCACCAGTTGCATATGTGCCTGTGTTTGTTTACGTAGGTTTTAAGTTGAGTTTCTCATTAAAGTTTACGTTGACTGTTCTGCCGGTTCCCGTCTCCTCCTTGCCCGTCCTTTATACTGTTACAGGTGGCTCTTGCTTTCTGAGGCTGTGTGGTGAGTTGTGTGTGTATATGTGTGTGAATAGCGTTAGCCTCCAAATACGCAAGGTCTCCGCAGTAACGTGAACAGCTAGCGACATGATAAGATGCATGAACTGATTGTCTCAGAAGTGGAGCCAACAGAGATTCGTGCTCCACATCTCGGATCGAGGCGAGTCACTGCACCTCCACGAGGAATCAGAGCATTGGGAATTGGGCAAATTGGGGAGAAAAGGGGATTAAAAAAAAGCAGAAAATAACTCACTGATTTCAAATTTCATAAAAAAAAATCCAATTTATTTGAGTTGTCTGATATTTTACTAAGCTTTGTGCTTTTGGTAGTTATTAGCGACATACATATTGCTTCGAAAAATTACGTAAAGCATCTGTTAGTTTTTTGTTGGCTGTGGCTTTTCATGTGAACTGATTGTGTTTTCCTTTCAAAATACTAAGTAAAAGGTAAACTTGATGTAAACTTTTGTCCTGTTACATTTATATGATTTTCGTTGTGAGGTATTACGGATGTTAGCTTTCTTTCCCCTTACAAAAAATCTAGTGTCATTATTTTTACATGCAAATGAGCTTGTGATTCACCGCAAATGTTTGCCAGACGTTTGCAGCTCTTCACCGGCAGTGGTGAACCTGCAGCAAATCTTTGACAACAATGGTCAATTTGCCGCTAGTTTGCCAAATTATTAGTTTGCACCTGTCCGCACACATGCGTTTGGCATTATAACTATTTGTGCTACATTCTGCATTTGACCATGCCACATTCTACCACGTATGTGACACATTAACTGTTTGTTTTAGGGACTAAAATCTGCATTGTTTGAACCCTACAATAAGCGAATCATGAAACGGGTTATTGCATTGTTGACTTTTGATGTTTTTTGATTGTTTGTTTGTTTATTTCTATAAAATGTGCAATAAGAAACCCTTTCAAGTCTTTTGTTCTTGATTTATCATGCTTTATTTAATTGAAAATAAAGCAGAATAATACAGTGTCATTGAGAATTTGATCAAATTAGTGAATCTTAAGTAGGGTTAACTGACTTGAATACTTCAGCAGGCTTAATAACCTGCTTGGCACCCCAGTAAATTAAAGACAAAACGCTACAGTATACAAAATAATCTCCCAAATTTATGTAATTCAAACTCAGTACTATATTAGATTTGGAATCATGACATAAACAATGGAAAAATGCAATGAATGGAACAGAACACAGTGTCTCAAAACGTGTTTGGTTGAAGTTCTTTTAACATGACATGGTGTCTTAAAAACATACCCTGCATAAGAAGCTGAAAAAAAGAAAGATGGTCAAAAATGGCTGTCTTGTGCATGTTTACATAGAAAAACAATAAAATTGGTGCAGACGGATGAAAAAGCATGTTTCGGTGTGAATGTTCCTTATGGCGTCAAACTAGACTTGAACTCTGCATCAAAGACGTAGTGAGAAGTACCTGTTCTCCATCAATGCCTGGGGAGCCAAATTTTGAAAAGAACTGAAATACTACAGTGGTTTAGCAGACCCCTATCTTTGCATGCTAAAAGTGGTCAAAGTTAAAAAAGACAAATTACATACCTCAACAGAAAATGATCTGAAATCTTCCTTACCTACCTTGCATCACCTTTTTGACCTTTCATCCTCTGTGGGGTATATTACCTAATGTAAAGTTATTGCATGCGTCGGTATTTTTGATAGACATGTGCTGTCAAAATATCCACCTACACATGTGTGAACAAGCATAAACAGCTGGGTACATTACTGCTTTACGAAAGCTTTTTTGGATTTGTTTTCATTTATTTTCCCTCTCTCATAGTTCCCTGTTTACTATATTTGTTGTTCACGCCGAGGGAAAAGGATGATTCGAACAGATAATGACTCGATGGCCCAAGGCTTTCTCACAAAACAAGCACAAAGTGTATGTATGCGTATGTACTAGTGTGTATTTGTGTGGGATCTAGAGTCCGGCCACACAGATCAATACCGTCAAATGGTACCCTGCAGATCTCTAATAATTACTGAGCAGGATGAGGAAAACTGAGCTTAAAGGGACAGCACTACTGTATGTTTCTCTTCCACTTAGCTCTGTTGTGTCGCCAGAATCCATCTTCTACTCCTCGCCCTTTTAAAAATGACATATCCAGTTCATGTCAAGGCTGCTGTGGGTGAGAAACGCTCTCAGGTTTGTCTCTACTGTACCTGCGAGCAGCTACTCTGTCCTCGGCACTCAGAGTGAATTTCTTTCCAGTGAACGGACTCATCTTTGAAATATAAAATTTTATCTGGGGTAAGAGAGAACAACTGCTGTGTTTCAAAACCTTGTGAGCTGTCTACATAGGCAACACACTGCAAAATAATGATTTCCTTAATCAGTTTTTTTATTATTATTATTTATTTTTTTATCTTGTTTTCCAATAAACATGGTATAAACCAACTTTTTAATAAACAAAAATAGGGTAAGAAAAAATAAACTTGCTTTACATTGAATTACATTTATTAGGTTTATTTTCCAAAAGTTTTTCTTGTTTTAAGCATTAACCTCACAAAATTTTGTTTGATTTATCTGAAAAGAAGACAATGTCATTTTGCTTTTTAAGTAAATGTACAGTGTCTTTTTTTTAATGATGTTTAGATTCCTTTACTGGAAAACAATAGAAAATGCGTCTCTCTCTTTCTCGCCCATCTGGCGGTCTGGATTGCCCTTTTTATCCCTCTCCACTCTCACCGCAAACACAAAACAGCTGTTAGAGGTGATTTCCCACAGGTGTCAATCCTTACAGTTCTGTCTCTCCCGGCCTCGCTTGGCCACTCCCCCATCATCACAGTTCCAAACTGTTAACTAATGAGGTTTCATGATGGTTAGGATGCTGCCTTAGCAGGTAGCTGCCTATGTAGGCAGTATGCAGCAAGGCAGCTATCTAGGTTTTAGAATATAGTGGAAACACTTTGTAATACTATTCCATCACTAATACAGTAGGTAACTATGCAGAAATGAATGCAGGACAAATGAGTAGTACTACATTAACACTTTAGTCACTACTATTAACCAATATGGCAACACAATTAACTAGTAAGTAAGTAATAGTGAACTGATGACTGTGGTAGTTCACTGTTGTCTAATCAATATTTACTGAATTTTATCAACATAAAGTTTAATGAGAAACTCAACATAAAACAAACATAAACAAACACACGCACATGCAGCGTGGCCACATGTGCGTCTCTCTCTCTCTCTCTCTCTCTCTCTCTTGAACTGGCTTCTCTGGCTCCCCTTTATCTCCCTCTCCCGCTGATCATTTGATTCAGCACCAGCCGTGCACCCTCATGGCCCAGCCACACCCTCCTCCTCGTCACACTGTGTTATTTAACTGGACTTATAAACCAGACTCAACCGGATTAACTTATGAATGTAACACTCCTCTAAATAACTGCCTGGTGGATTCATACTAGAATCATTCAGTGTCTGGTCTCAATACACAGTCAGGGTCAGTGACAAATAAGGACATCAGTGATGATAAAAAGGAAATTATTTTAAAAATCAAGTTTAAATGCAAGTTCTTATAAATGTAATATTTGTATTCATGTTGGTCTCATACATTTTTGAAAACATTTATATATTGTACAAACAATTTGATTTAATGACTCAAAAAATGTATTTGTACATGTGTAACCAACAAGTAGGGCTGCAACTAACGATTATTTTGATAATCAATTAATCTAACGATTATTCGACTATTCGGCGATTATTGCAACGATTAACCATTAGCTCTGATTATTCAGCTTGTGCCCCGAAAAGATTGTAATAAATGTGCTTACTAACAATAAAGAGAACAAAATCATCTTTTAAAAATACCTCTAAATGACATTCACTGAATTAAAGGGAAAAAAAAAATACTTTTATTAAAAAATCTAATATATATATATATATATATATATATATATATATATATATATATATATATATATATATATATATATATATATTAGAATTTCTTTAATTCAGTAAAGAAATTCACTGCAAAAAATCCCATTGTTATCAAGTGTTTTTGTCTTGTTTTCCATTTAAAATTGCCTAAAAATCCTTAAAACAATATACATTTATTTGAGAAGCAACATATAAGATATTTAGACTTTCTTTAAGAGAATGTATCTTAAATATAAATGTATTTTGTATATAAATGTATTTTTTTACTTGGTTATATTTCTGTGAGTACAATAAAGACAAAATATACTTCAAAATCATCAAAATCTATTCACAGAAAGCAAGTCTAAATATCTTATATGCCACTTCTCAGGTGAATGCATCTTTTTTAAAGGATTTTTAGATTTTAAAATATTTGTATTTTTAATATTATATTCAACATTCTCAGATAACATTTTTTTCTTCTGCAGTATAGCTGCTAAAGAAAATGTACATTGTTTTAAAAGGAGTTTTAGATATTTATAATGGAAAACAAGCCAAAACAAAAACAAATAAAAAACGTATTTTGTTGCAGTGTATAATGGGGTGAAGACTACATCTCTCACCTTTCTGTTTACTTCAATCCATCACAAAAAAACAAACTCTCTCTTATTAATAAAGCTGCATATTGCCAATTTTCTTCATGATAAGAAATGCACAGTGACACATATATTTTATGATTCAATAAGTTGCGAGCCATCACGTTATAATCTAGCTGCATTAAGCATGTGTGCTGGAGCAACGAGCGTCCCCGTGACAGAGAGTGCCTCAGCCGGCTGCAGCTTCAGTCTCTCCCCCTTAGATCGGGACATTTGCGCAACTCATTGAAGAGGCACTGACCGCACAGAGAAATGCCAGTTTCGGAGTTTGTAGTTATTTACATGATCTGCTACCGTATTATTTTAACTTTAATAAAGCTATAACGCATTAAATATAACTGCATTAAAGATGTAACGCTGGGGTGTTTCCTTTAAAGATGCTCAACACGCAAGTTTTGCTCCAGCTTCACTTATTCCACAACAAGAGTTCTTCTGTATTTACTTATTTTCTATTTTTGCATTATAATTCCCTCATACTTTGCAATCTACCTGACCTGAAGCTGTTTGGAAAGTTTAGAGTGCATTTGGACTGTGAGCTGTGTAATTCTTCCTCTCCACAGAGTTTCATATGATCTCATGTTACGTTAAATGAGATCAAAGACTATTCAACAATGAACATTTTTGTCGACAATTGTCTAAATGTAGACTAACTGTTTCAGCCCTACCATCAAGTAAAACATAGGCCTAGTAAATTACTTCCTTAGCACCATGAATAAGTGTGCACTACTTGATCGTTATTTTCAACAAAAAAAAAAATATTATTATTTTTATTTTTTATCATAAATATGTTAATTATAGGAGAGGTGTATTCAAGTCATTTTTATATGAATTGCATTTTAATATATTTTAATAACTTAATGAATCTAAAAAAAAAAAAAAAGAAATATATAAACTGTAAAACGATACGTCTATCAAGCCTCCAATCCAGTCAGGGTTTTTGAGACTAGATACTGGAGCTGAGGAGGTGGGCAGGGCTAAAACAGGAAGTAGAGTGTGGTTCTTTTTTGTTAATCTACATATGCTTGCACTGCTCCGCCTGAGCGCATATCATGGTGTGCAAATTTATCTTGATTAGATTTTTATTTTACATTATATGGTCACGCTTTTAAAGCTGATTGTGCAAATAATGTTACACTAATCGGCACTCGTTCACAGCACACAGCCTGTGTAATAGACTGTGAGCACCAGCCTTTAATGTTCAACTACTTATTTGTCCTGCATTAGTTCCTGCATAGATACCTATTAAGTATGAAAAAGTATTCAAAAGTGTTACCAACAGAGCTAATATGTCTCTTTTCATCCTTTCCCTCTGTTCACTAGAATGCTTGCCAATGTTGAATCCATTTGAATGCTTGAATAATACGTTTGAACAGAAAAGAAGATACAATGAAGGGCAGAAGTTTTGTACACAAAAGGAGCCCAGGAAATGTATATGATCAACCACCTTTCCAGTCTGAACGCAAATACATCATACAGATCGCAGCAGATATTTCTTGAAATATCTATTCAAAAGTATGATTCAAATTAACATGTTTGGGAATATTTCAGGATTTTAATTGTAGCTGCTCGAGTTTTTCAGTCGTTTTCAGACAAAACAAATAAATCAGAGGGTTTATTATTCTCACTTTCTCAGATAAAAAAGTGAATGAGAGATGAAAGCGAGTCTTGCATTGGTAACACTTTTAATCTATTCTCACAATAATGCCCTTTAAAGCAAATGAGCTCCATGTTTCAAATGTGAAGCATCTCTTGAACTGATGAGAAGACTATTCTTTTATTCTTCTCACATTGTCTGCAAACACCTCTCAGTATGAATAAACACAGACTCAACTCAAGAACTTGGACTAAACATTAGCTTAACACAGAGGCTCAAAACCAAATGCCATATATATATATATATGCATGTTTTCATGTGTTATGTGTATTTTTTTAATTGCCAATTTATCCAAAAATAATAAAATCTCTCTCTCTCTCTCTCTCTCTCTCTCTCTCTCTATGTATATATATATATATATATATATATATATATATATATATATATATATATATATATATATATATAATTTTATTATTTTTGGATAAATTGGCAAAAAGTAAATAAATATACATAACACATGAAAACATGCATAAGACAGCATGTATAAAATTAAACACTGCCATGTTTACATTACACCCGATAAATAAATAAAAATATATACAAATAAAAATAAAAACCTTGAAATTAGTTTTTAATGAAGAAAATGTTAATAAGAGTCAGACTGGAAAACAAGATCATCATTTACTGCCTCTTCCTTTCTTTTTCCTTCTGGAAGATGGAGAACAGAGCAAGAGAGAGACTACAAGAGCCATTAGAACTGGTCTGTGAGACCTCATTAATGTGAGTGTTGAAAAGGCTTACATAAAGGTCCACGGCTAGTCCTAACCTGACTGTAGTTGTGTAAGTAATGCTTCAATCTCCAGATTCCCCAAAGGACAGAGAGCCTCTTATTACTGCATAAGACTGGTAATGAGTCCAGTTCCTCTTGTGCATACACTTCATGCATGTGCTCCTCTTTAATTACAGCCAATTGTAATGACATACATGGAAGGTCAGCCAGAAGAGAAATGAGATGCTCAGTAGTTTTGCGTAGCTAGTCATTTTACTATCAGCATAAAGTCTGGCTCACTTTGCAGCTTATCCTGGCCAAGAACTGCCCACTTATACAGGAAGAGTCTCTCTGACCGACACCTTAAGTGACCAATCACAGTTTGTTTTGTTTGTATGTGTTGTTTAGCATCAGGTTTATCTGAAATAAATGATACCACAATAATATTCCTGTCAAGAACTGACCAACTTAGGGGTCGTTCACACTGAATGCATTTTTGTGTCCGTCTGTGCTGTCATGTCAGGTTAAAAAGAACTTCAGATTTTAAAAAGTATTTTTTTCGAAACATGTGTTCTATTCGTTGCGTTGCCTCTATTTTTTAGTACCGAATACGATCAGTCTGAACAACCCCTTAGACAGGTAGGGTCTGTCTAATCGACAAAGCAACCAATTAAAGGGTTTATCTGAAATAGATGATACTGCAATAATATTTTTTGGTAAAGAACCGCCCAAGGGGGCGTTCACATTGAACATGTTATTGCGTTTGTCTGCACAGTTTTTCATAGTTTTTCTATGCAAACATGCACTAAATGGACATCTTTGAGCATTGTGTCTCACTGTTTTTTCAGCGTCTGAAAAAATGCTGTCAGTCCAAAAGTAATAAATGCAAATCTACTCAATGAGGCCATGTAGAAATTACCTAGCCAAAACTGTGCTGAAAACAACCAAAGGCAAAAGGTTACAACAAGCAAGGCAGCTCTGGCCTTTTGATTCATTATTAAATTGTTCTGAGAAGGTTGGTAAAACTCATGGGACATGTCCCAGACTTTCATGGGAGCTGGCGAGACACTTTCGAGACAAGAGCAGGTTGCTAGTGGCTGTCTAGAATAAGGCTTTGACAAGCAATTCAATTATTTTTTCTTAATTTTAAACAAAACATATTACTCAACACAACCCTCCAGCCTGATTGTCGTTATTAAAAAAACATGACCTTGAATGTTGTCAGTGGAGTATACTAGACTTATTGATTACAAAATCAGTTTCTCGCCTTATTGCAATTTTGCCACTTTGGCAGGTAAGAGTATTAATATTCATGGCTGTCAAAATTTGCTCAAACTTTCTGTCTCTTGACATCTTTTGACACTTTCCTCATCCCTGCCTGTGCAGCTGCTGTCCATCTATGTGATAAACTCTTCATCAATGTAAAACCTCCTCGCCGTGTTTACTGATTGGCTTACGAGGACGGGCCTGTTCGCTGTCACTTCTCATTGTGGGATGGGAATGCTCTCGTGCTATCTGACGAAAGGCAGATTTGATTTGTGTACCAACTAGAGAGTGGCTGTCAGTTTCAGCGTAGAATGCATATGAGGATTCAGTGGTTGCTGATGTCTGATTCTCAGGGCTAAAGGAAGGCACTGCCACTCTTTTTCGATTTGGAATGGCATTAGGCATTTCGTTGATGTCCAAAGCACTGCTTTGTTATGCGATTTCTCTTCATTCTTGAAAACAAGATCTTCATCATTGAATAAATATTGTTGAAGGTTTAAAAGTCGACATCAAATGCTTTTCGCAACCCATTGTACTAACATTATCTGACATATTTTCAAAATGAAAACAAAGAGGAATGCGTGATATTGAGTGAAAAGTAAACTTATTTCAGAGATGGATAAAATGAATGCATTTTGATTAAATATTACAAAAAACATTTTATTTATTTATTTACAGTGCAGGGTAGATTACTTCTGAACTGTAATCTGGTTCTGATTACAAATTACATGACTAAAATTGCAATCAGTTACATAATCTCTTAGATAATTTGGGTTATATAATCTGATTACTTTTGGATTACCTCTAATCTAATGTCACATGCATTTGAGTAGGATAATCCATAACAATTTGACATGGCGTTGCTCAAAAGCTTTAAAAGAAAACTTACTTGATGAATCAAAATATGAGAATTGATATGATTTTTGTGTTTTACTCTCTATTTGTCTGTTACTGAGTGAAAATAAGGCACTTAGGCCCCGATTAACTAAAGGTTTGTCTGTATAAAAACATGCAAACTTGATAGCGTGCTAAAAAATAGGTCTGAGCTGATCTACTAACGTAGTCTTTTAAAGACTGCGTCTTTCAGATGTGCAAAATACCACGTCTTGGCAATTTTTGTGAGTTTCCCCGAAATGAATATGCAGTTTAGAGGTGTGCCTCCAAATGCGCATAATAAAGGGCGGTCTAGATCCAAATGAATCAAATTGCACCCGCAAAGTGATTTGTCAAGCCTGAAAGTCATTTCAGAATCGGAAACTATGAGAGCAAATTAAAACGAATGAAAGGCAGGTATTAATCTGATTTGCACTGTGCATCTTGCTGTCATTGTGACAAAAAGGAGACTTTGAGAACAGATATATGTAGAACACCCTTTTTGACACACATTAATGTGAAATTAAAGTAATACTCATGAAAGAGCTATTTTATTCGATTATTTTAAAACTTTATATCATAACTGATAACATCATTAGCCTACTAACAATTAATGCTCAAATGATGTCATAATTAAATTTTTAAAACATTGTTTTTAACTGTCGAAATATCGCAAAATATTTTAAGTGGTGGTTCTTTCCAGTAGGCAGTCCAAAACGCACCTGTATGCCGAACAGGTTTTGTCTTGATCCCGTGAAACGAGCAGGGAGTGCAAGTTCTGTACCGTGCAGCTTCCCGTGTCTCTCTCATGCACAGCCAACACACTCTCATGGCGGAATCGTCAGGATTCGTACGAAATCCTACGACTTTCACTACAGCCAATGACATCGCTGGACATCGTTTCCATCTAATACGGGACAATTACTTGCTTCTGTCACACACAACAGTTCCCTATCATGTTTACACACTCTACTGATTGGTTAAGTTTAGATAACGGGTTTGGGTAAGGGCATAATATGAATAAGTATGTCCTTAACGTCTCGCGTGGAACTCGCGCTTACTTCCACATTAGACATCCGGGAATTTGCACGTGATGAAATCGTACGAGTTTATGCGAACAATATTGTGCAAGACCATATGAAATAGCCAACTTGTAAATTATGTATGACTTTTCATGAGATCGGGTTGGCACAGCTAACTTTGACATGGTCAAGATAATAGTGGGTAAAAATTCCGATTTCATTTAAATATACATCAGTGGTGCGATGGCATAACGTGTAAATAATATTGTATTTTCTTTGTGAATTATGAACATTTCAAGTGAAGAGTGTCATATGCATTCTCATCAACTACTCTTACACTTGTAAAATAGCAGGGATTTTATGATGATATCATATAATCCTATAAATAAACATATAAATGCCATATTAAATAAAAATAAATGGTATTTAGTGAGAGCTGTACTTTAATTGCATTTGGTGCAAGTACCACACGCAAAAGCCTCCTTTTGGAGGGTGTTTGAAGGAAGGAAGTTGCATATTTCCCCACGTGATGTTGTTAGACTCTAGGCCCTCCATCAAAAGTGTTTGAGTTTAACAGGTATTTCTTTTATTTATTTATTTATTTATTTATTTATTGCTTGAAATAATGTGCACTGTTCACAATAAGACTATACACATGCATTTAGAACATACATATGGTCCATTTAAATTTTCCGTTGTCTTAAAGTATAATTAACTCTCACAAAGCTCGATTTTACAATTTCAGCAATCCTATGTTTTTGATATTCATTAAGTGGCAGGATTTTGCATTTCTACAAATGTCACTTTGCACTTTTTGTAGATCTTCATGTCAAATTGATAAGCAAATTGAGGTCTCCTTTATCCCCTGATGGTAATTGGTGTGACGTCTCCAGGGCATTTGTCTTACATGTCTCTCAGCTTGTAAAGACACCTTAAATCATCACAGCCCTTGATCAGCTCTGCTCTCCCCATTTGAAGCTTAAGAATTATAAAAGATGAAAGACTACGAAAATGGCTGTGTAATGACTTTGATCAAAGCAATATGTGTAATGCAAACCACTAATGAAATACACCCCCTGATCACAATGCCACTTACACAAGGATGCATTATCAATTTATTAAAAAGTATTAATGTATCAAACCATCTATACATTTGGCCTATGTAAAGTATATGGTGAAATCACTGTAATGCACGGCCTTGAATTGCTTATTGCTTTTATAAAACAATGGCAACAGCAATATTCGATGAATAATTACATTTAATACTAATAATCAGAATTTGTTTTTTATAATTGGTGAGGTATTAATTTAAAAACAGTCATTTATGTTTAAAGTGAACGTAAACAGTCGGACAAAAAAGCGGAAATATCAGACTTGAAGTGTAAATCCAACAAACTTATTTTATGTTACATTTCGTGATTTTACAAATTCTTCGAACATCTGGCTCATCCAATCAGATTTTAAAGACAGAGCTATCCAATTTTATATATATATATATATATATATATATATATATATATATATATATATATATATATATATATATGTATATATATATATACATATATATATATACACAGTAGTTGGATAGTTCATCCAAAAATGAAAATTATGTCATTCTTTACTCTCATGTCAATCTAAAGCTGTAGTCTAGTCCAAATTTCTTCAACAGAACTAATTTATTTAATTTGTAGTGCCAGAGAGGCAAACCAGAGCGGATGGCATATTAAAGACACACAGTCTCATTAGGAGGTCCAAGATTCACCGAAAAAAAAAAACAAAAAAAAAAAAAAACAAGGGAAAAAGGGAAAAACCCTGTGAGTTTTGGCAGAGGGACATGCGCTTACCTTCTGTCCCGTCTGCCGGCCCGCGGAGTGGCACGAGCAGCAGCTGTGGACGAAGATAACAAGACGCGATCCCAAGATCTCCCTGGCCTATTACTGCACTATTATCCTCCATTATTAAGTCTGTTTGACTGATGGCTGAATGAAATGGGGGTCAATTTATTAAGTAAGTCTGTTTAGAAGCAGAGAAGAATAAAGGACAATGGTCAATCTGTAATTTTATATGCCACCAGTGGAGCATAATAATAAAAAAAATATATATATGAAATTGGGGGCAAAACAGCATTATAGAGGCTTGATAAAGTGAATAAAATAAAACATCAGAGTAGATCTTCAGCTCAGTGTTTAACATGTTGCATTATTGCACTATTCTTTGACTGGACAAAGGACTGGATTGCAAAAAGACATGAAAAAATAAATAAAATAACATTAATGCAAAGTCAAAATGAAATCAAAATGAACCCCATTTACTTTCATAATACACATTCCTGGTCTTATTGTGCATGATTCACCTTACTTTTTATTTATTTTATCTTGTTTTTCTAACCCTTTCCAACCACCAGGCTGACTGTAATAAGCTCACTGCAAAAGCATTTTAAGGTTTGGACATTTTGCTACTTGAATTACTAAGGATATTGAAGAGAGGACAGAAAATGATTTGAGAAGTGGGGAAGGAGCAGGATATGAAATGTTGCAAGCCAGATTTGAACCGATGTTTCCTCATGAGCAGCACCGGACTAATGCATTAATTAACAGGCCACATGTCCAAAACAAATAGAGATTTTAGACTGTAATTCCTTTTTTTTTTTTTTTTTTTTTTTACCCAAAATTTTACTTAATCGAGATGGGGGCGTTGGAAAGACGATTAAGGGTGTTTCATAAGTGCACAATGTTGACTAGCTTCAATTTCCTCTAGGATTAGTAAGTTGAACAACATATCAGTTGTCTTTGAGAAACAGAGAGAGAGAGTTGGAAAGAGAGGGCATTAGTAAGAGAACTTGGGTCACTAGACATTTGCCTGAGGTTTTACATCTGATTAAGTCCAGCTCACTGTCGGCGGCCCATAGTATCCCTCATAGCGCCATTACAACATCTGTTGACTCAACATGTCAGCAGTTCAACTTCAGAATGCTTTGCCTTATTGTCTTGGACACAATAGTTCTCTAATGATGTTTGGGAAATAACTAAGGACAATCTCTTTTTAAGAATTAGAGTAGAGTGGTTTAGGTTAAATCCTATCAAATGTAATATTTTTGTCCTTATGATAGATGTCCAAGAAAGAGAGTATTTAGCATGTACATAAAGTATCTAAAGTCCTTCAGTGTCAGAAACAAGTGGCTGTGAAGTCTACAGTGTTTCGTAGGCCATGAACACACTGATTTGCAAACTGCGCCAAATTGCAATATGAATATTACTGCTGCTATGACCAATAGAAAATGTAAAAAAAAAATGTCTCTTTTAATCAGTGTTCTGTTTATCACCTGCGTGCATGAGCGATAACAGTGCAAAGTTAATAGCGCAAAGACAATATTTGTGGGGGGTGGGGGTACGGAAAATTAAAGCAGATTAAGACCATGTCCACACTAGTCTGCTTGAATCCTTTTATCAGTTTCCTAATATCAGTGTTTTCCAGAGTATGTGGTTATGGAGATCTGTGATGTGGAGGAGGGCGTGGCCGGGCTGTGTAAATCTTTATGTTGACTGTTCAGCCGGTTCCTGCTTCCTCCATGCCCATCCTTATACTGTTACAAGATCATTTACAAATGTTCTGTTTTCGGTGTGGATGTGTGGATGAGAGGCGTAAATATAATTAATGCATTTTAAAATGAAAACGCATTAGTGTTGACATGGCCTAAAGGCCTTGTGTGGATTTGTTTATGTTTGAATTTTTGACAGTTGGAGTTTGAATAGTCTCGACTGGTTTGAACATTCCGTTCATTTAAATCTATGGGATTTTTCCAAGTTTTGATCGTCTGCTGGGTAAAAACCATAATTTTGGTCAGTTAGAAAAGTCAGAGCACACTATTCCAGAACAGTCTAAAGGTCTGTGCCAAGTTGAATGTGGCTTGAAAACTCCAGGAGGAATTGGCATTTATAATTGGAAAATGTAGCCTTGGTTTAGGGATTCTGGAAAAAACATAATCATCTTTAAAGGAATAGTCCGGGTTTAATACTCAATCGTCAAGCTCAGTCAACAGCATTTGTGGCACAATGTTGATAACCACAAAAATTCATTTAGACTCGTGTGGCAGCGGGGGCGTGGTCAAGCATCTCTCCGGAGAGAGAGAGCGGTAAGGGCGCTTACACCTGAGCTAAATTATGTCTAACACTTGTCTCTAATTTCAGTGAGCACGGGGAGAGCGGCATAAATAGAGCCACACCGCAAGTAGAAGAGAGGGAGAGCCTGGGCACCACAGACCTGAATAAGAAGCAAAGAGTTTTCTTATTTACAAATGATGAGAGTTTATTTTGTGAAGTGATGTGTGATTATAGATTAACGTAGTGAATAACGCAAAGACTCTGAGACTGCAATTGTGCTGCAGAGAGAAAATAAATACTTACCTGAATCAGGAAAGCTGCTTCTCGCCTCCTCTTTACAACTCGTTTTCTAATTTTCTCAGTTTCAGTGAGTAACTGAAGTGAATGGGGCCAATCCGTAAACGTTAAAATACTCACTGTTTCAAAAGTATATCATGGCTGTAAATTTGAACAATTCTGCCCTACATTTGAGTTAATTTCTATCATACTGTGTCACACAAGCGCTTTCTCTTTTTTCACACGGTCTCTCTCACTCTCTCTTGCACAATGCTGAGCAGCACCAACAGATGGGGGAGTCATTAACAAGCCCCCCAGATGATTGTGTTTGATTGGCTTGCTCTGACCCCCAGCTTTGTGCTTTGGAGAAAGCCCGCGAGAGCTGCTCACACCTTTGACTGTCCCCCCATTTGGCTCTCCATTGTCCCACTTTAAACTCTTCGGCACAGAGAGAAACAACTACTAATAAGATTCATTTGGATATGAAAGAATTTCTGACGGTTTCAGCGGGACACAAATAACTGAGATTAAAGGATAAATGACAACGGTTGTAATCACACGTCCAAAAACTTTTTCAACAGATGCAGCTTCTGACTATGCACTTGCAAGAAGGTTGCCATGGTGTAAGGTGTTACCAGTTTTACTCGGTACAAGGGACAACACCGGTGTGAAATTTTATACTGGGTAAAAAGGGGAAACATTATAAATGGAACTTCCAATATCAATACAATAGCGATTAGAATAGCTTTAAATAAAGATTAGTTGCCAAATGAAGAGTTTGCTACCCATGATAAATGAACCTAAATAAGGCAGTGAAAGCTAGATGTTCTTTACCAACATATTAAATTACACAGGCAGCAAAGTACGTGCACTGTTATAAGACGTTTAATTGCAGGTAGTGAATATAATGTGCATGGTTGGTAACTGTAAGATGTCTCGGATTCGTAATGATACAAGAAATGCTGTTAGACACACAGACACACGCTTGAAGAAACACACTTTATTATATTTTTAAGAACAGATGACAGAAAAGCTGTCTATGCTCATGTCTGATGCACTGTTTATTCGGAGGTGTGCAGTCTCGTGGAACACACGTATGTAAAGGGTTCTCACTCTTTCTTTGCTTCAGTCTTCTGAAAATATTTAGCAAAAATAGTATCATCTATGAGAATGCTGCAAAATGACCATCTCAGCTCAGGAGGTGCTTTGAATTCAGTTAGCTTTATTTCCACAAAGCATTTCGTTGTGAGCTCAACTCTGCAGGGTCACTGTTACAGTATAAGGATGGGCAAGGAGGAGCTAGGAACCAGCTGAACAGTCAATGTAAAGTTTAATAAGAAACTCAACATAAAACAAACATTACAACACGGTCATGTGCGTCTCTCTCTCTCCTGAACTGGCATCTCCGGCTCCCCTTTACCTCACTCTCCCATTGATCAGCTGATTCAGCACCGGCCGTGCACCACTATGGCCTGGCCACACCCTCCTCCTCGTCACACTCCTCCCCCACCCTACTCAGGCCAGGGTGCCACCTTTCTGACTAACTCCCCCCCTCCAACTCTGGAGGGGAGACGCTGCCCTTCCGGCCATTCTGTCAGCCAGTGGTCCACCCTGCCTCCTGTGAACCTGGGGGAGAGATGAGGGGAGGTGCTGGGAGAGGGAAAGGGCAAGTGGAGACACAGAGAGTGATAGAGAGAGAGAGAGGAGATAGAGAGAAGAACTTGCTTGCCGGACGCACTGTCGACCGGTCCTCAACCGCTCCTCCGCCCTCTGGCAGACGCCAGCTCACTCCTCCCCCAGCGGACGGCAGCGAGTCTTCCAGCCCCTGGTGGACGGAACCGCTCCTCCCCTTCTTTGGCGGATGGCAGCGGTTCCTCCGACTCTCGGTGGCTGGCAGCAACTCCTCCGTCCCCAGACAGACGGCCGCGACTGCTCCCCTGGCGGATGGTAGTGGTGAGGACTACGTGACAGCACATCCCTCCTCACTCCCAGGTTTCGGCACCACTGTAACAGTTCAAAGGTGGTCAAGGAGGAGGTGGGAACTGGCTGAGCAGTCAACATAAAGGTTTAATGATAAAAATGAACTTAAAACAACAAAAAAAACATAAGGACACACATACAACACGGCCGCGTGCATCTCTCTCTCCCAAACTGGCACCTCCGGCTCCCCTTTATCTCGCTCTCCCGCTGATCAGCTGATTCAGCGCCGGCCGTGCACCATTACGGCCAGGCCAGGCCCTCCTCCTCATCACTTTATATATAGCCTTTACATCTGTGATTAAATCATAAAATTATACAAAAACACGTTCACCTCGAACCATGATTTATATTTCAGTGATTATTATCATCATTATATTTATTATGTTTACATTATAATTGTTTTTAGATCTTAATTTTCTGCCTGTTGTGGAAAGATTCTGCCTGATTCTGCCTGCCCGCACAGCCCTAGGAGGGAACAAAACAAATTTATTCACACACATTCAAAGTCTTTACACTTCCAAAGCAGCTAAACTGGGTCCTGGGATGAAAGGTAATAAAATACCAACATTAAACCCGCAACAACCCACAATAAGTGATGAATTTACCCGGACAACGAAATACCCGACCGGTAGCCCATGATGGAGAAAATGCATGGATTAAGTAGTTTCGTTGCCAAAGAGATGCTTCTGAACTGTTGAAAAGCCATCTTTCAGAACAACACACATTTTAAATGCACTTCAATTTTTCAGTTTCATTTGAATTTTTAGTTAAAATAAATAAAAAAGAAAGTTCAGAGTTTGAAATCAAGCTGCCTGTAGGCTATTGCTTAATGAAAATTACCCCATAGTACCACTTAGCGTCCAACCAGCAGTAATACCGGTGTTAGTCGGTTTGAACGTGAACACCGCACCAGTGTGAAAATTACGATATCGTGGCAAGTCTAACTTGCAATGTTGTATGGGAGTTTTTGGACTGTTTAGTCAAATGGCTTGATCAATAAAACTTTAGCTAAAAATAAAAAACGTTGTGCAAACCACTTTTGAATCATGATTCAATATATCATGATACATCATATCATTCTGTGCAAATCAGTGCAATAATGGGCACAAGCTCATTTTTTTCATGTTGTTTGTTTTTTGTGTTATCATGAATAAACTCTTACGTTGCTACGTGCTTGAGTTTGTGAATTAATTTCTGGATCGTAGTTTCATTTGGGATGATGTTTGTGTGTTTGATACATCCAGTCTGACCATTTTTTTCTTGTATCTCACTCTGTCTCTGGAGCGCACATAAACTCAGAATCAATTCTGAATTTTTGAGAATCGATTCTGAATTGTTGGAGAAAGAAACATGATGCATCAGAGAATCGGTAGCTAAGAACTGGTAACCGAAAGGATGTTGGTTTGATTCCCACATGGAGCATCCAATGAGCCCATCACCATTGCATACTTGAGAAAAACAGTGTGGTCCTCAATTGGTTTTGCTTCAGGACCTTGATTTCACACTGGAAATCAAGTGAAAACCCAACACAGTACCAAATATAACCTGCATTTAATTAACTTTGGGTCATATTTTTGTTTTACCATGCATAGTTTTGTTCATTATTTTTGAGGAGGGAATGCCACACATCCTGTCTATGCTGACATCTGCCTTATTATTTGCTTAAAAATATACTATAATAGTGTTAATTATTATTGCAAATTACCATTTCACAACTAACACAATCAGTACGGCTAAAAACTCTTTAAAAATTCAATTTCAGTTGGACCAAAACAGTAATTTGTCTTTTTAAAATTTCATGTAAATGCCTTTTTAGCTGGCTAAAACTGTACAGTGCGATTTTTGCATTAGTCAGTTTAAAAGACCTAGATAATGCAATTGTACCTGGGCTTCCTCAAGCATGTATTTTAATCAGACCACAATTGGTCTCTGCATTGTGCACATGCACAGAAAAAAACAAAAGTGACTCAGGATGTGTATTTAACACTTCCTCATTTGACATCCTTCAATAATTTTATTACCCATTGTGTAATTGGACAGACAGATGAAAACTCTAGCTCCACTATGCAACAACCCTCTGCTGCTCAGTTATACTTGCATATGTTAACGTACTGAGTGTCTTCTCGGTTTGCCTGTCAAATAAGACCGGAAACATAACACAATACCTCATGCTAACCAGCAGTCCAGTATGGGTACTACTGAGTTTGTGTCCTATGTGGATCCCTGCCACTGGTTCGTGTCACTGGGTGCCACCTCCCTTCTGCTGCGAGGAGGCTGACTGAAGTGGGTTCAAGCCCCAGGACTAGCCAAAGGCAACAGAGATATGGAGTCCCACTGCTTTCAGATAAACTTATCAGCAGCCTCGAAGGGACGCCTTCCTGTCAAAGCATAGATGCCGTCAGCCGAGGCTGGGGAAACAAGCTGAGCAGGGCCTGAAGGGAACTAGAAGCCATTGTAAAACACTGCGCAGTAGCCTGCGGACAGGAGTCTGCTACAAGACAGGAAACATATGTTTACCCACAGGTAGAGGTAAAAGTTGGAGTCAAATCTGCACTGGTGTCAATGTGCACTTTTAAGCAGTGTTCAAGGAAACTCAAGGAATCTCTTTAATATCTAAATTGTTTCTCGTAGACAGAAATGGGATTAAAGAGAGTATTTGGAGACTTCAAATTTAAGGAATGTTCTGAATGTTTCAATACAAGTTACGCTCAATCAACAGCATTTGTAGCATAATGTTTTGATTACCACAGACTATATTTTTAACTCGATCTTTATTTATTAAAAATAAAAATTGCGGTTATAATAAGGCACTTACAATTGAAGTGGATCAGGCATGTGCCATGGGCTTTGAGACTGGGCAAGCATCAAATATTTTTAATACACATTATTAAATGCTGTACCCAAAACACATTATACAAGTGAGTGAAATGTCTCGGAAGTGTTATTGATGTAAATTGTAAATCTTAGAACCCACCAGTCAATGGAAACAATTTTCACTGTGGTGAACTTCATGACCAAATTGTTTTAAATTCAGGATGGTAATATTTCTCATATCCACTGATGTGCACAGAACGAGGGCAGCAGGGGTGCAAGCCCCTGACACTTTCATTCACAAATCTAAAGGTGTACTTTTGGTTTTCCAGAAAAAGGGGAGAAATTTTAATTATTAAATTAAAATAGTTAAATAAAACAAAATTAAAATCTTGTCATAATCTCACAAAAACAGTAATAATGTGTTATTATGAGATTTCTTTGTAAATTGCGGGCTTATTAAAGAAAATTAAGCAGAGGTGCCTTTAAGAGCGCGCGCTACAGCAGACCGGGGGCGGATTCCAATAGCAAGTGATCCTCCCTATGCCCTATACTCACTCCAAACTGCAGAGCCCTTGAAGTGGGTACTCTGAAGGAAACGTGGCATTACTCTATGAATGTACCCTTCACTAACAGTCTTGTGGAAGGGCCCTCCGAGAAAAGATTCATTTTCTCACTTTTGTTTTGGACAAGCTTTTGAGAGGCATCCCTTCCTGCAGGAGTGCCCTTCAAGGAAGCAAAAAATGCAGTTTTGAATTCGTCCCGGAACATCGAAGTACTGTTACTTCAGACGAGTAACAGGTCAGATAAAAAGTCCACTCCGTGTATTGTATTGTAAGTTCATCAAAAGAAATTTAATCGATTGCTACCGCATTTCCGACCACTAGTGTAGACAGATTTATTAATTATAATGGGAGCGGTTGCGTCACTTTCAGTGATATAAATTAAATTAGTCTTTTATAGAGTATTGACATAAACTGAAGGAGCTGTCAGGTTCAGCCAAAGCCAGTTTGGTTTTGGTGAAACTAATGAGCCATTAGACTAATCACTTTCAGAAAAATACCATTAGGCTACCATAGACTCCCTAGGGGGGCACCATCATACCCTAGGGGTGAACCAGAAACTCCACTGGCTGCCCTTACTCGCATGTTATACGTTATTCAAGGACCCTCTAGCATTCGTGTAACACAGTCAATCACCTCGCTCTTTCACTTTCTCATCGCGCCTTAGCACTGTGCACCACGTTATCAGGGTAATGCCATGGTACTAAATGATTGATCATGTTCATGTTTCATGATACTGTCATGGTACTCCAACCACTTTTATTATGACACATGTCATAAACATGGGGTTATCACAGACCATGTCTGAAAATAAATAAATAAACAATTGTATTACCATGGTTCTTTTTGTAAGAAATATAATAGAATAGGCTATCACTGGTGATAAAGGAAAAATGAGGGGGGAAAAATGATGTACAGTATATATATATATATATATATATATATATATATATATATATATATATATATATAAAAAAATATATATAAAGGTTAAATACAAAGCAAAAAAAATTTGTTAAGTATTTATAATTACTACTCATTCAAAAAAAAAAGAAAAAACAGTGCTCTTTTTTTGTCCTTCCACCCCTGTCCCTGATAAGGTCTGTACACGTCACTGCTCATATCACACAAATTAAAGAGTTTCATATATTGAGCCGAGCATGTTTAAGTCCATTAAATCATCAAATGAATCATAGTGCCAGAAGAGCTTGTTTTGACATAAAACAAAAAGAATAGATTGCTAGTTACTAGTTACAAAAGGCAAGTAACATCGACACGACAGTCTACATTCCTTAATATTTATTTTTATTTTATTTTATTTATTTTTTTTAAACAGACACTGCGCCCTAACATTACAACTATAAAACAGATATAACACATGAAGGACATGACTGCCAGATAAACACTTCATAGCCTCAGACTAACCAGAAACAATAACCTAGTATCTATGACCTATTATCAAAAACACAGATTTTTTATAAATATATTAACTTACCAAAATCCATGCGTATCTCCTTGCAAATTAACATCTCCATCAATTTGCTGTAAAAGGTGCCGGCTTTTTGAAGTTTCCCAAATCAGTTAATTCTCTAAACACCTCAGAAAACATGTGGCACACTTTCAAATCACTAATGAAAAGTTGGAAAAAAGAAGAAAAAATAAATAAATGTCAGGACAGATTTTAATCAAGTTTTGTCTTTTTTTAATTTAATGACACAGAACAAGGGCCAACCAAGTTTTTTTTCTTTTTTTTTTTTTCTTTTGGGGGGTCTGGGGACCCCCTCAATTGAAACACTGCTTTTAAGGAGCTGTGTTTACCGGCAATGGCCTTTATTGTAAATAATTTGAGGTAAATACGATTTTGTGACTGTAATTACTGCTGTAAGTAATTATATTATAATTAATTCCAGTCGTAAGTGGTTGAGAAAAAGGAAATGTCGTCATGTGCTTCATAGAGCCGGACACTAACTGCATTAGGCCATTGATTCCTCTGCATGCACAAAATAAATTAATTCATCCTGTATCCTTGTTTGAGACAATATTACAGGTCTGCTGAGTACATGCAAAGACCGCCATGAAGCATGTATTGAATACTGATGTTGATCCTAATAGCACTGCCAATGGGAGCAATCATGCTCTGCTTTTATGGTGTTACTGCAACAGCTCATGCATTTGTATATTTATTGGAGCCAAAGCACGGAAGGGGAGAGATAGAAGAGGGCAGGTACGGGGTAATGGAATTCACAGATTTACAATTCAGTTAATTTACATTACGCAACTATTAGAATCAGATTTACTCGAAAAGCCAAAACAGTATGATCAGATACTCTAGTTATTTTGTTTTATATGTCCCTTATGGAAGAATTAATTGTAGATGATATCATTCCTAAACAGTAAATGTACTGGAATCATAAGAAAATACAAATCTGCATCAAAATAAGACAACATATTTGCTATATACTATAAAACAACAGATCATAAATATATTAAACAAAACAGATCTTTTGTATACGTTTCCACCCAGAGAAACGTTTTATTGCTTAGAGGTTGCTCGTTCATAGCTCAGGAGACTTAATTGCATTCTTAGTTATGTTTAATTTAAGTTTCAGCTGTCTCAGATGTTTCTTACAAATGTGACAGTCATAAAACCACCTTGAAACTCTTCTAAAATCTGATAACTGTACACCTTGAATGAGACAATCAGAAAGACAAAATATGAGCTACTATTTCCCAATGCACTGCCTTATGGTGACTAAAGCACTTGCACATAAACTAACACCAGGTTGCCTCAGGAATCATGATCCATGGCAGGTAATGCCATGCTTAATGAAAGCCAAGATAAGAGCACATTGGCTGCCTGCCACCTTCACACAGTTTTAAGTCTTGGTGTATCCATGGGAGACAACCTAACCCATCACATTGTTCTTCCATCTCCAGCTGAGCCTATATAACTTTCATCTAACTTGCTTTCTTCTCATTCTTCTCGCACTTGTTGTAGTATGGCCCATGCTGAGTGCTAGTTAGGCTCCTTCACTGTTACCGCAGCATATAGGTTTCATTTACTTATTCAGAAACGGATTACACCATCCTCTCATGGAAAGCATTTGATGTTAAAAACAATGTTGATTCTTTGTGTCTTCTTTGATATTGTTCAGTTTACTCCAACAATGCACCTGTCTTGAACATAGATCTTAGTAACTCTAGTTTAACTGTGTAGGTTGGTAAAATCAGCAATGGTATGACCAATAAAATAATGATTTCTCTTAAACCAAATTTATTGATTATAATGAGAGTGATCCAGTTTCACCCCAACATTGAAAAGGAGGGGGAAAAAAGGAATTACGTTTTTAAAAAAATCATACAGAGCTTATTTTTAGGACCATTACATGCGTTTTTGCATTGTGAAATTTTTGGCATGACAGTTAAGCACATGGAGGGGGAATTACTATTATATTATATATTTATCTCCATTATTCTTATTAGATTCTTATTACTGTAATAATTTTCTCCCCCTGTATTACAGGAAATAATTACTATAATACATTAAAAACTATAATGCATTTTTACTTTGGAATACAATGAGGTAATATCGTACTTTACAATTCAAATAATAATTAGCATAATTGTATAAGAATATATAATAGTATTTTGATTATATATACATATAATATATACATATAATGCTAATTAAATAATGCTAATTAAATATTATGTATTCTTAAAATTATATTGTATTAATTATTATGTAAATTCTTATACACAATCAAATTATTGATTATAATTTTAAGAATATACTGTATATATAAATTATATTATATTAATCATTATTTTAATTGTAAGTGTACATGCATAATGGTTTTATTAAAGAATCATTGTACTATACATGGACCACCTTTAGCTTTGATTACAGCGCACATTCGTTGTTTCATTGTTTCGACAACCTTGTGCAACTTCACAACATTTATTTCCATCCAGAGTTGCATCAGTTTTTGGCCGAGATCTTGTATTGATGATGGGAGAGTCGAACCACTCCGTAAAATCTTCTCCAGTACATCCCAAAGACTTTCGATGGGGTTAATGTGTGAAAATGATTTCTCATGCTCCCTGAACCACTCTTTCACAATTTGAGCCCAATTAATCTTGGCATTGTCATCCTGGCAGGGCCGTAGCAAAGAATTATGGACCCCCTGACTATATATTGCTCTGGGCCCCTTTTCCTCTTAAAATAATACAGTTTCAAATTTGTTGTGGGCCACCTGGACCTTTGGGCCCCTAGAATCGATACCACCTTTCACACCACTAGCTACAGCCCTGCGTCCTGGAATATGCCTGTGCCGTCAGGGAAGAAAAAATCCGTTGATGAGATAACCTGGTTATTCAGTACATTCAGGTAGTCAGCTGACTTAATTTTATTGCCGCATAACGTTGCTGAGCCTGGACCTGACCAATTGAAGCAACCCCACATCATAACACTGCCTCCAGAGGCTTGTACAGTGGGCACTATGTACGATGGATGCATCGCTTCATGTGCTTCCCATCTTACCCTGACGTGCCCATCACTTTGGATTAGAGTAAATTTGGACTCATCAGACCACATGACCTTTTTCCATCGCTCCACAGTCCAATCTTTATGCTTCCTAACAAACTGAAGTCGTTTTTTTTCTGATTAGCCTCACTAACAAGTGACATTCTTGTGGCCACACAGCTGTTTAGTCCCAATCCTTTATGTTCTCGTCACATTGTGCATGTGGAAATGCTCTTACTTTCACTATTAAACATAGTCGTGTCGATTTTTACGATTTTTATTGATCTCCGATCACGATCAGTCAAGATTTTTTTCAGACCACATTTCTTCCACAAAGCTGACGGTTCACCACTATCCTTCCAGGTTTTAATAATCCATTGGACAATTCTTAACCCAATTCCCATGATTTCAGCAATCTCCTTAGTTGCTAATAATTTGCCGCTTCTGAAACACAGTAACATCTTTTCCACGATCACGGGATACGTCTTCCAGCGTGGTTGTTTAAGAAATGAGAAGCTACATACGGCATGAGTTAGGGTTAAAAAAAATTTGACAGCTGATACATATTAATCACTGCAATAATGATCCAATCATAGACTCTTAAGTATTTGCTTATTTAAATCCAAACTGTGATTTTTTAATTTTTAATTTTTTTGGCCAGGCAGCGTATATGTGTATAGTATATACAGTATATATATAGTATATATATATCTGGAGTTGCACGACTACTGATTTTTAATAGCCAACTGGTCGAGCCCATAGTCATGATGTCATTCTACCCCCAAACCATCTCAAACAAATGCAGTTTTATAAGAAAAGACCAGGACAATTTTACAACAGGTAGGTGTCATTTTACAGCTCAACCCATTCTTTAGTATGGTATCTGCAAACTATAATTTTCTGTCGTAACACTCTGAACATGGTTCATTGATGTCAGGGCCACTATATGACTGGCTTAGAAGATTTACGTGATCCAAGATGACCATCATGCTCTCTCCTGTACAGACGCCCTTTCCTACAGACACGTTTTATAAATCACTTGGTGAGCGAATAGTCTGTGCAACCCTTAATATACAGTATATGTAAAATACATTACAGTAATGAGAATGAGATTTTATTTGCATAATGAGAATGGGGGGGGGGGGGGGTGCTTTATTGTCATGAAAATATCACAAATCTTAATGGTACTGAATATAGTCTTCTTTATCTTATATAATACCATTTCTTTTTTCTTGCTTTCAGTTTTGGTGTGAAATCTGACCTGTATATGCTCTTGACAGGTTTCATGACCCATCTGCACACAAAGAACAACAATATTTTAGCTGTATTGTTTATAACTTCAAGTTTGTATGGCAGTTACTGTATATATAACATCAGTCTATGATGTATGTCAATCAGTCATTCTACTGTATGATGTGACTTTATGATTCTATGATGTACTAGTCATTATGTGATGTGTACAACATATCTGTTGCATACAAAACATGAATTCAATGATTAGCTACGAAAAAAAAAAAAAAAAAAGAAAAACAAACTTCACTCTGATAAAGACATGACCCAGAAGGGGACAAGGAGCCTCAAGAGGCTCTGTCAGTGCAACATTCATAGTGTTTCGGACTAGCTTTACTGTACAGATGCATACCGCCTACTGTGTAAAAGACGTGTGTGTGGATGAAAGATCCCCCACTCCTAGAGAATCGTCTATTACATCACTGCTATGTCTTATTTATGATTTGTGTGAACGTCGGTAAGAAATTATTTATCTTGAACAGGAGCCTTTTATGTTTGTATGACGATGAGGAAAACAGAGTTCTGTTACTCACATTGATGATCCAGTCAGAGCTTCCTGCAGCAGCTGAAGTTTGACAACCATAGGGATGTTGCATGAATTATACAGGCAGCATTGCAACTCTACGAAGCTTAGCCACATTGGGGACTGTCCCCTGCCTGAGTTGTAAATGTGCTTTCATTGCCAAAAAAAGCTCCTGAAAAGAGGTAAAATGCTTTGTGTGCAGAAAATGTTGAGAGAGCTCATGTTTCTCTGAAACTCATGATGTTAAGGATCTGACATCAAGCAGTTGAGTTTGAATAGCAGAGTAAGCATGAGCTCATTATTAATAATACAACTTTATCTTTGGTTAAAAGTAAATCCTCACACATATGTTGAAGCTGTGTGATTAGCGCACTTGCTGACACATTGAGCGCTAGAAGTTTGAATACATCTTACATCATTTCCAATCCCACTTAGTCCTCCTCTCTCCATCCTTACCATGTCAAGCTTAACACTTACGAAGAAACACAAATGCCATCTATATACACTACCCTTTAAAACTTTAGAAACACATTGATCAATACTTACAGTAAAGATATTTATAATGTTAAAAATAACTGTATTTCTATGTAAGTAATGCTGCATTCTTCAAACGTTGTTCATCCCAGAATCCTCCACTTGCAGCAATGACACCTTGTGCATTCTAGCTGTCAGTTTATTCTAGATCTTCAGGTAAAGTTTCATCCTATGCTTTCTGTAGCACTTTCCAAAGATTAATCCATCCATAATAGTTATCCCTAATCAGTTGTCACTCAATCTTTTAAGTTATTTTAAACATTCTAACTTTTTCCTCTTGTTTGCCAGCTTCAAATGTGAATGCTTTTTTTTTTTTTTTTAAAGTTTGCCTAAAATGCCAACATTACAGAGTCTTCTCTTCACTATTGCAGATGAAACTGATGTTTATCATGTACTGGTTTAGGACCAGTGAGTGGTCTTTTTTGGGGCCGTCCACTTCCCTATAGATCCTGGTTATATTCAGTTTGTTTAATTCTTTCAAGTCTTCGTCTCTCAAAAGAACAATAGCCTGATGAATTTCTAGACAGATTTGTTTCTTTCTGGACTTTTTTAAAACCAGAATTTGACTTGCAAAGGTAAAGAGGCTTGCAAGAAATGCAAGTGTACTCAATACTTCAGCAATTGAAAAAAAGACATTGTATTGTGATGTCCATACTTAAAGGGATAGTTCACCCAAACATTATCATCTTCTCATCCAAATTACTCACCCTCATGCCATCCCAGATGTGTGACTTAATGTTTTCAGCAGAGCACAAACAAATATTTTTAGAATATCTAAGCTCTGTAGGTCCATACAATGCAAGTGAATGGTGACCAGACATTTGAAGCTCTAAAAATCACATAAAGGCCACAGAAAAGTAATCCATAAGACTCCAGTGATTAAATGTATGTATTCAGAAGCGATATGATAGGTCTGGGTGAGAAACAGATCAATATTTAAGTCTTAAGTTTTTTAAATATAAATCTCCACTTTCACTTTCAAAATGTGAAATGGACATTTGTAGTAAAAAAGGACTTAAATATTAAAAAATATATATGTTACTATATATACTGTATGTGTGAGTGTATGTGTGTGTATATATATATATATATATATACTACCGGTCAAAAGTTTTGTAACACTTACTCATTCTTTATTATATATATTATTTTTTTATTATTTATTTTATTTTTTTATTCACATTTTAGAATAATAGTAAAGTCATCAAAACTATGGAATAACATAAATGGAACTATGGGAATTATGTTGTGACTAAACAAAATCCAAAATAAATCAAAACTGTTTTATATTTTAGCATCTTCAAAATAGTCACCCTTTGCCTAGAATTTGCAGACATGTACTCTTGACATTTTCTCAACCAACTTCTTGAGGTATCACCCTGGGATGCTTTTTAAACAGTATTGAAGGAGTTCCCATCTATGTTGGGCACTCATTGGCTGCTTTTCTTTATTATTTGGTCCAAGTCATCAATTAATTTTTTTTTATTTTTTTTTTTTATTAAATTTTAGTTTTATAATGATATAAATTAATATGGTGGCACAATTATATTTTTGTCTACAAAACTAATTTCAAACATTTAAGCATACACCTTCAGATCAAAAGATTTTTAAGATCATGAGAAACATTTCAGTCAAATGTTTCAAAACTTTTGACCAGTAGTGTATATATATATATATATATATATACACACACACACTGGCGGCCAAAAGTTTGGAATAATGTACAGATTTTGCTGTTTTGGAAGGCAGTTGGTACTAAAAAACAGCACCATCACTATTTGAAAACAGTAATTTTTGATCAAATCTAGACAGGCCCCATTTCCAGCAGCCATCACTCCAACACCTTATTCTTGAGTAATCATGCTAAATTGCTAATTTGGTACTAGAAAATCACTTGCCATTATATCAAACACAGATGAAAGCTATTTGGTTCATTAAATGAAGCTTAACATTGTCCAGTACAGTATGCAATAGTCTGGCATGTCTTAAGGTTAATATCAGGTCAAAAATGGCAAAAAAAAAAAAAAAAAAAACAGCGTTCTCTAGAAACTTGTCAGTCAATCATTGTTTTGAGGAAAGAAGGCTATACAATGCTTGAAATTGCCCAAAAATGGAAGATTCCATACAAAGGTGTACACTACAGTCTTCAGGACAACTGGCTCTAACACGGACAGAAAGAGATGTGGAAAGCCAGATGTACGACTAAACAAGAGGATACGTACATCAGAGTCTCTAGTTTGAGAAATAGATGCCTCATATTTCCTCAGCTGACAGCTTCATTGAATTCTACCCGCTCAACACCAGTTTCATGTACAACAGTACAGAGAAAACTCAGGGCAAAGAAAAAGACACTTTTGAAACAGAAAAACAAAAAGAAAAGGTTAGAGTGGGCAAAGAAACACAGACATTGGACAACAGATAATTGGAAAAGAGTGTTATGGATCTTAACCCCATTGAGCTTTTGTGGGATCAGCTAGACTGTAAGGTGCATGAGAAGTGCCCGACAAGACAGCCACATCTACGGTAAGTGCTACAGGAAGCGTAGGGTGAAATGTCACCTGAGTATTTGGACAAACTGACAGCTAGAATGTGGAGCCATTATCTGTATTTGTATCTGTATTTCATTACAAACTTGCACTGTGAACTATTCTTCAAAATATCTAATTTGTTTTCCATAAAAAAATAAATTAAATATCAGCATACATGTTTAGAACGACATTATGACGGTGTTTAAAGGGTGGAAATGTAGATTTTTTGTGAAGTGTTCCTTTAATGAAAACACCAAATTTAACACCATCCACGAACAGAACGCTGAGGCTGCAGTTGGCACAGGCTCACCAAAACTGGACAGTTAATGACTGGAAAAACATAGCTTGATCTGATTATTCTAAATTTTTGCTGAGGTACACAGATGGTAGGCCCACTGCAGCCTCAACTTTCTGTTCTTGGCTGACAGAAGTGGAACCAGACGTGGTCTTCTGCTGTTGTAGCCCATCTGCCTCAAGGTGTGACGATATGTGCATTCTGAGATACTATTCTGCTCACTACAATTGTTCAGAGGGTTTATCTGAGTTACCATAGTCTTTCTGTCAGCTCGAACCAGTCTGGCCACTCTCCATTGAGCTCTCTCATCAACAAGTCTTTTCCGTCCGTAGAACTGCCGCTCACTGGGTGTTTTTTGTTTTTGGCACCATTCTGAGTAAACTCTGTTTTAGACTGTTGTGCGTGAAAATCCCAGGAGATCAGCAGTTACAGAAATACTCAAACCAGCCTGTCTGGCACCAAAAATCATGCCACAGTCGAAATCACTGAGATCAAATTTTTTCCCCCATTCTGATGGTTGATGTGAACATTAACTGAAGGTCCTGACCAGTATCTGCATGATTTTAATGCATTGCACTGCTGCCACACGATAGCCTGATTAGATAACTGCATGAATACGTAGGTGTACAGGTGTACCTAATAAAGTCGGTGAGTTTATATACAGTATACCAGGCACGTGCCGTGGGCTTTGAGACTGGGCAGGCATCAAAGATTTTTAATACACATTATTAAATACTGTGCCCAAAACACGTTATATGGGTTAGTGTAATGCCGTTGAAATGTCATTGATGTAAACTGTTGCCTTAGAACCCACTAGTCAATGGAAACAATTGTCACAGTGGTGAACTTCATGACCAAATTGCAATAAATGAATAACTGTCTGTGCTGCTCAAGTGAGAGGAAAGATGACTGATTTGAACAAAAACAGTAGTTTATATTAACAATTAGATTTAAATATTTCAGTGTCATTTTTCTTTTCACCTTTCTGCTAGGTAAACACTGCACCTTGCTTATATGGACGGCCTGTCCCTGCAGTATACCTGTGTGTATATATATAAATATATAATATATATATATACACACAGGTATACTGTCACAGGAGTGCATTACTGATAATAGCAGAGCTGACATGCAGACAAACCCTGATGATCCAACCCATAAACATCTGCTGTGTTCTTCCTCTCTATCTTTCCCAATGCACTATACCATTAGATCTCCATGCCGGTACTAAATAAAAAATGTGCACTTAGAGTCTAATCTGAGAGCTAAAACCCGCTTCTGCGAAAGTAATAACTTTTTGGGGCCAGGATGGAAAGCGCTTTTGCTGAGCACATTCAACATGTTTTATTATATATTCACTTGCATGTCAAGCCATTGCCAGCCTCTCGTTATGGCTTGGCAGCAGCAGCATTTGGAGCGTGACAAGTCAAATTTAAATAGATGCAGGGAGGGACGTAAAAAGCAGGGCAATTTCCATGTCTGCGCAGATGTAATCGAATGGTGTCAGTGGCATAAACAAATGTGTTACAGAGGCAGTTTTTTTAGATATGATAAAGTGTGTGTGTGTGCACGGCCCGGTGCGCATGCTTGTCATTCAGTTTTTTCAAACAAGGCAACAGGGCCATTTTGCAATTATGGAGAGCATTTGGCCACATGGGACTCGTGGATGTTTGGTTTGTCTGAGCCAGCATGCCTGAAGTATACTGAAGTATGCTTTAGCATTGAAAATGAAATACTTATAAGGAACGCCATTCCCCAAGGGTTAGTGCTGAGTGCAGTTTGACAGCCAACAACGCTGTTGGATTGCAGAGGTAGCCTATAGGTAAAATTGCTTTTATTAACTTATCTATGATTAACCAGTTCATTCCTGTTCTGCAGTACCTTTTGAACTCTGTAACTTCTATATACCAGAAATTCATAAATATGCAATGGTCAAGCTCAGATACATGTTTAACCCTTAAACGCATACCTCAGGTCTTTAGAGACCCGGAACCTCATTTCATCCCCTGTACCTCATCTGTTTTTTGGAGTTGTGCCCACACATCTTTAGTATTCATCAGTCTCCCTCTTATAAGTAGTGTAACACAAAAAAAATGACCAAATTTTATAGGGTCATTAGAGACCCTAGGTATGTAAAAGTGTCGTTGTTGTTTTTGTTGTTGTTGTTTTTTTGCACAATGATTATTTAATATCTATATAAGTTTACATACACATAAATACCATATCACGTTGATTTTCTGTGCAACAATGGTGAATTATCAGTATCCCATATGCGTGTACACATACATATTATACATGCTATTTCTTACTCAAGGTGGCGTCGATGTTTCAGTGATTGACTTGATTTACATTTGACATTGTTGTTAGATGAAGAAATAATACTGAAGTAAACTATAGCAAGTGTAACACATGAACAGTATGATATGACTATTGTCATTCGGGTGTACTATTGGAATTATTTAAGTTGTGCATCTATTTAGACTCAAAAAATGCCTGAGAAAATACTTATGTGTATATTATGTGTCGATTATGTGTATCTTATTTGTAGATTATATGTTATGCTCAATATGTGTTTGACAGCCAGTTGCGTCTCATGAAATTTCAGTATAAAAGCATTTGATCCTGTTCTAGATTTGTCCAGATTTGTTTAATTATTTATTTGATATATGAAAAATAAAATATAGATATATGTGCCAGGTCTCTAAAGATCCAAAAATGTAGGAGAGTGCATTTGAGGGTTAATTATAATGTGATGAATTATATGTGACGAGTTAGACAATTAGCAGGATATCTAACATGATGAATGGTGGAAATAAAGATCTATCATTGCTCAGTTAGCTTACATGAGGGTGTCAACATGAAGTAAATTTGAATATTTTTAACCATATTTAAAAATTTTGAAACAGGACAGAATGTTTAAAAGTGAGAAGAAAAAAAAATAATACCAAAAAACACTGAATTCATAAAATCCATTGCTCATATTTACTAATACTGATGTTTGTGCCATTGTTAACCAACAAAAATAAATAAATAAAATGAAAAGAATTTCCAAGAAATATTGTTTAACACATTTTTATTAAAGAAAGGGGGGAAGAAGAAACACTTAGGATATGTCTTTATAAAGTGCCTGTTATTATTTATTTATTCATTATAATATTTTTGTTACAATAAGGTGGACACCACATGGCACAAATGGTAACATCCACTCAAAAAGTAGTGAAGTTATTTTAAATGTACCCCTATATTTCTTAATTGTAATATTGTGATAAAACTAGCTTATATGAATTTCATCTTTAAAAGTTGTGATTTGTGAGTAAAACATAACATGAACATAGGGGACATGAAAATGTACAGAATAACAGGAGTGACCCAGCAACTACTGAATCAGCTGTAATGTGAAGTGTCCATTATAAGCCAGTATACCCCCACTCTGATCTGAAGCATTATATGAGTAATGCTAAAACATGGTAAATGCCCTTAAGGTTTACATCACGAATGCCAGGTCTTAGATAACATGGACTGACTGGATGTGCACTTTGTTATACTGCAACCTCAGGCTTCCTACAATAAGTGGCACTTGCTTTTCCAGTGTTTCGGGTTCATTCCTACTATGCAGTACACTTTCATGTCCCCATCATGTATGTCTTAATACATTTGATAAAATATTAACCATACATTTTAAAATATGGAAATCATATTAGTTAATTATCTTTGAATTAGTATTACAATTAAGTGAACATATGGGTGAATTTTAAATTTCACTACTTTAGTTTGAGTGGATGTTGACATTTTTGCCAACATAATGCTTCAAACAAAACATGCTTTCGTGGGAGAAATTTTAACTCTTTCATGCATATTAGGGTCTTTAGTGACCCGGGACCTCATTCCACCTCCTGTACCTCATCAATTGTTTTGAGATATTCCTACACCTCTTTAGTTCCCTATCTGTCACTCACTCGACATTGTGTCGATGTAGTGACACTAGGGGTCACTCTTGGGAACGCCAAACACCTCTGCTTTTTGAAAAAAGGCCAGTGGGAATTGGCGAGTGGAATTTGCATGCCACTCCCCCAGACATATGGGTATAAAAAATTACTCTGCTGATCCATTCACCTCAAAAAGCTGTTGGATTTACGGTACATTACGGCTGCTTCTCCCCCTCTTGCATTGGTGAAGTGCAGAGAACGCCCCTGGGCGCTTCAGCAGCTAAAAGAGTATATTCTTCCAAAAAAAGAGTATATTTTCCCTTCTTAAAAGAGTGGCATTAACGAAGAGCGTCTGTTTAAAGATACTCCATTTGTGTATTTCCTGGTTGCGGTTGTTACCTCTCCGCTTCCGATGGCCACGATCGCAGTCTTACTTGCTTGGGCGCTGCCCACGCGGAGACACCGTTCATGGACGGGTCATGTTCTCATTGCGAGAGCGTGACCATGGCAACGTTGCGGTCGCGGTTTTTCCTTCGTTAGAAGGAAAGACCACCCCAGCGCCTCCCCGCCTCGGTCCTTCTACCTATGGGTTTGAGGCCGCATTGGTTAGCACTGGGGGCGATTTGGGGACCCCAATGGGAGCCACTCCGGCGGGTAACTCCCCACGGACCTCCCATTCCCCAGTACCTCGTTTGTCCCGTTGGGATGAGACCGCCGGCTCGTCTCAGGACGAGTTCGCAATCTCGTTTCGGCACTCGCGAAGTGGATGAGCTCTCGATTGCAGCATCGGAGAGCGGGATGTCCAGTCTGACATTGAGGACTCTACTGGGTTCCCACCTTTGTGTGTGGTCGCCCAGTCGCAGCCTGACATGCAGCTGGCAGCCACGCTTGCCCGAGCGGCTGCATGTGTTGGGCTGGAGTGGAAACCTCCACCCCCCCTGAAACCTCGCAGCCTGACGATTGGTTCCTGGGCCCAGAGCGCCACTCATGGCCGCACCCCCCCCCCTTCTTCCTGGAGGTGAATGAGGAGCTCACAAGGTCGTGGCGGGCACCTTTCAATACCTGGACCCAGTCTCTGAGCTCCTCCGCTCTCACTACCCTCGATGATGGGGCTGCCAGGGGGTACTTGGCGATCCCCCAGGAGGATAAGGCGGTTGTGGTGCACCTGTGCCTGCAAAATGCCACCACATGGCGGGGCTGCCTGAGACCCCCGTCCAGCACCTGTAAGGTTATGTCGTCTATGGCGACTAAGGCCTGCGGTGCCGCTTGACAGGCCGCCTCAGCCCTGCACACCATGGCTCTCCTGCAAGTGCACCAAGCCAAGGCGCTAAGAGAACTGCACAAGGGTAGTTCTGACCCAGGATTGATGCAGGAGCTGCACTAGGCGACCGACCTCGCTCTCCGGGCGACGAAGGTCACGGCGCGGTCTCTCAGGCAGGCAATATCCACCCTGGTGGTCCAGGAGCGCCACCTATGGCTCAACCTGGTCGAGATGAGAGAGGCTGACAAGGCACGGTTCCTTGACGCCCCCATTTCCCAGGTCAGCCTGTTCGGTGACACTGTCGAAGACTTCGCCCAGCAGTTCTCGGCAGTGAAGAAGCAGACGGAGGCTATACAGCACATCCTGCCTGGCGCGGCTCAAGACCCTGCACCCCATCTGCTCATCGCCAAGGGCGTCCTCCTGCAGCAACAGCACCGGCTCTGCCACAGCCCGCCCCCACGACCTGGCCCCGGCGTGGAGCCCACCGCAGGAAGCAGATGTCACCCGTCTCACGTCTGGCCGCCAAGAACCCTAGGAAGGCTTCGAAGTGTCCCTGAGATGGGTGACCCAGGGACGAGGAGATCCGCTTCTATGGAGCTGGTAGACAGACCACTCCATCCCCCGGTGGAGGGCTGGGAGGAGAATCTTTTGTTTCATTTTTCGCGGCATGCCCAAGAGGCTGCGGTACCCAAAACTTCAACAAAAGAGTGGTTTCCTTGTTCTCTGGGTCACATGTCAGGTGTGCATGGCCGTCGTCACGACTGCTGTCCACCGTCCCATTTCGGCAGGTTTGGCACTCGGTCCTCCTCGCCCGGAGTTTGGATGCGTGGCTTGCGCTTTCCAACCCGTCGCGATGGCTGACCCGGACCGTCCGACTCGGCTATGCGATTCAGTTCGCCAGGTGGCCACCCAGGTATCCACTCACCTCGGTGAAGGGCGAGAGCGCCGCTATCTTGCGTGCGGAGATCGCGACCCCTCTGCGTAAGGGCACAAAACCTGAATGAGTGATTGCATACCAGCTCCTTTTATACCCGTATGTCCGGGGGAGTGGCATGAAAATTCCACCCGCCAATTCCCATTGGCCTTTTTTCAAAAACCAAAGGTGTTTGGGGCTCCCAAGAGTGACCCCTAGTGTCACTACATCAACACAACGTCTCGTTCCCTTCATCAGGGAATGGAGGTTACAAAAGTAACCAGGACGTTTTCCTCAACCTTTCTCTTCTGAATAGTAAAGAAAAAAAGGCAAAATTGCAAAAAATTAATAAATAAATAAATAAATTATATATATATATATATATATATATATATATATATATATATATATATATATATATATATATAGATAGATAGATAGATAGATAGATAGATAGATAAATTTGTTTGTGCCTAAAACTTTTGCACAGTACTGCATAGTGAGGATATCTTCAAAAATAAGGCCATAAATAGTTTTCATTTATCAGTTAACATCATACAAAATCCAGTAAACATAAAAAAGCTCAATCAATATTTGTTGTGTCCACCTTTGCCTTTAAAACAGCCCCAATTCTCCTAGGTACACCTGGACACAGTTTTTCTTGGTTGTTGGCAGATAGGATGTACCAAGCTTCTTGGTGAATTCACCACAGTTCTTCTATCTGTTTAGGCTGTCTCAACTGCTTCTGTCTCTTCATGTAATCCCAGATTGACACGATGTTCAGTGGGGGGCTTTGTGGAGGCAATGCCATCTCTTGCAGAGCACCCTGTTCTTCTATTCTAATCTTTTCTAATTTCAAAAGTAATGTTTGGGAGTCTAAAATGTTTTTTCTTTTTCTATTAACACACTAAAGCTGAAGATATAAATAACCACCTTAAAACAAATGTTTTTGTGAAACATCTTAAGTGCCTAAAACTTTTGCACAGCACACACACACACACATATATATATATATATATATATATATATATATATATATATATATATATATATATATATATATATTATAACTGCTTAATTACACCGTGTAACATTTTTTTTTTTTTTTTTTTGGTTCCTAGGTAGTAAGTGTTATTTCCTAATTTCTTATGCCTCAAAAGCATAGAAAATGGCTATTATTCCCCACAAACTTTGCTTTTGTGACCAGGACAGTGATATTTTGAAATGTACCTATTTTCCAGAACATTCCATATAGATTCAGTGCTGAGTAAACTTGGAGTAACTTCTAGAACTTTCTAGAACTTTCCAGTAATAGAAATAGTAGTATAAATACAGGGGCCTTAAGCCCACAAGTTCAGTTTAGTTCCAGCTGCCTAAGTGGATACATATCTGCATTTTTTCTGAGATGGCATCAAGAGGCTTCAGGCATCCGGCAGATGCATTTTGCTATGTCTGTGGCCAATTTATCAAGACAAGAGCGAAAAAGTACTCCGTGGAAGCATCTGCTAAGATGTGTGAGGCCTACTAGGCATATTTCGGCATGCCTGTCGGGGATCAAGACAAACCCTGGGCACTTCATTTCACCTGCGAGCACTGCAAAAAAAAACTCTGGAAGGTAAGATGGACAATTGTTGCTCGGAATTTTATGTTATAAAATTTGTTCATTTTTAAAATTGTAAAAGTTTTACATTTTAAAATGTATTTTGGGACGCCTTTGGGACAGCAGGGAGACCAAGGCACACTACCACAGGTGGGACCGGCCACAGCGGACTGAGTTCTCTGTGGGAAGGAACAACGTCAAGTGGGAGCCACTGGTGGACCCCCGGAAGGTGCTGATGCCACCACTGCACATCAAACTGGGCCTTATGAAACAATTTGTCAGAGCTCTAGATAAGGAGTTGGCAGCCTTCAAGTACCTTCAAGACTTCTTCCCTAAGCTGTCTAAGGCAAAGGTCAAAGTCGGTGTCTTCGTCAGACCACAGATAAAGAAGATCCTGGAGTGCGATGAATTCCCCAAGAAGCTCACTAATAAGGAGAAAGCGGCTTGGAACAGCTTTGTCGTAGTGGTTCGGGGCTTCCTGGACAATCACAAAGCCGAAAACTATGTGGAGCTAGTTGAGACTCCAGTGAAGAACTACAGCACAATGGGCTGTATGATGTCCCTCAAAGTCCATATCCTTGATGCTCATCTTGATAAATTCAAGGAGAACATGGGAGCGTACTCGGAGGAGCAAGGCGAACGCTTCCATCAGGATATACTGGACTTTGAATGGAGCTACCAAAGACAATATAACGTGAACATGATGGGAGACTACATTTGGGGGCTGATTCGTGAAAGTGATTTACAGTATTATCATAAATCTCGAAAAACTACTCACTTCTAAATCTTTTGTAGTCATTTTTGTATTACTTTAGTATAAATACATATTAATTTGGATTCATATGTTGTTTTTTATGTGAACAAAAAGACACAAATTCGCCCGTTTTCTCATTGGAAATAGGTACATTTCATCACTGTCCTGGTCACAAAAGCAAAGTTTGTTGGGAATAACAACCATCTTCTATACTCTTGAGGCATAAACAATTAGGAAATAACACTTACTACCCAGGAACAAAAATTGTGTTACATAGTGTTATCAAATGTGTGTAGGGTCATTAAAGACCCAAGATATGTAATAGTGTTTTTTTTTTTTTCCTTCTTCTTCTTTTTTGCGTTCGATAAATAATAATTTTATGATTATTTCAAATCTATATAAGTTTACTATCATGGGATATACTGTGTATCTATTTGTTTATAACAAAACAAATGAGTACCATATTCATACATATGACTACAATAACACGTTGATTTTCTGTGACAATAGTGAATTATCAGTAGTCCGTATACGTGCACATACAAATTGCTATTTCTTACTCAAGGTACTTGACTTAATTTGTTTGATGAAAAAGCAATATAGAAGTAAACTATAACAAGTGTAACAGATGAATAGTATTTTTATATTGTCATTTGGGTGTACTACTGAAATTACTGAAGTTGTGTGTCTATTTTGACTCAAGAAGTACCTGAGAAAATACATATGTGTAGTTTATGTGTAGAATATGTGTTATGTGTAGCTCAAAATGTGTTTGACAGCCAGTTGAATCTCATGAAATGTGCAGTAATTAACTCTTGTTCTATATTTGTTGCATCATGTCTTTGATATATGAAAAATAAAACATACAAATATATCAGAATATATTCTATTCTATTATTTTCTAATTATCTTTGAAAATTGATACTATCTGGGCATTTTGTAGATCCATTTGTGAAAAATATATGTGCTGGGTCTCTAAAGACACAAGTATGTAATAAAGTTTGGTGAAACACCCATGTATTTAAGGGTAAAAAAAGGTATATATTTATTTATTTTTCTCTGTGTCCTCAATATCACTTTCCATCCTGTTATAATTTTTTTTTTTTTTAATATCTATAACTAACAAAAGCCAGTTCATAATTGACATTCATCCTCCATGAAGTGACATCATTTTGATGGGAAAAATCTGTAAGAATCAGCAGTGGAGTTTTTGAATTCTGTGATTTTTTATTTTTATTTTTATTTTTTTTATATATATATTTGTAAGTTTGTCTTACTTTGAAACATTCTATCATGTTGAGAACATTTCAGAAATCAGTATGATAATTTTAAAATATCAAAAGTTGGTTAAAAAACATTTTAAAAAAAATTAAATAAAAAAAAAAATAACAAGTTGACAGCCTTGGGGCCTGGGTAGCTCAGCAAGTAAAGATACGGCCTACCACAACTGGAGTCTCAAGTTCGAATCCAGGGTGTGCTGATTGACTCCAGTCAGGCCTCCTAAGCAACCAATTGGCCCGGTTGATAAGGTGGGTAGAGTCACGTTGGGTTAACCCCCTCATGGTCGCTATAATGTGGTTCTTGCTCTCGGTGGGGCGCATGGTGAGTTGTAACGTGCTCACCAAGCCACATGATAAGATGAACGGATTGACTGTCTCAGACGCGGAGGCAACTGAGATTCGTCCTCCACCACCCGGACTGAGGCAAGTCACTACGCCACCACGAGGACTTAGAGCGCATTGGGAATTGGGCATTCCAAATTGGTGAGAAAAGGGGGAAAAAACAGAACAAAAAAACAAACAAACAAGTTGACAGCCTGATGTAAGTGAACTCTTAATCCCTAATTTAGCAGTAGCTAACTTTATTTCTTTATTTCCACATTGTTAGGTTCCATTCTGATAGGAATGATGACATTTTTTTCTTGCCGTTGTGTAAACAAGTCAATAATCAAGTCACAATTAATAAAACGTAAGTGCTTGAGCTTGACCAAAGAATATTTCTGAAAGTATTTATAGAAATATGTCCTTTAATTACAACACAAGCATATTATTATTATTATTATTATTATTATAATTATTATTATTATAATTATTATTATTATTTAAAGGTACTGCGTAACAGAAATTATTGTAGATTGATTATTCGGAAGTCAAGTTGAAATGAGGAAGCGAGAACAATATAAAAAATATTTAATGATTAACTAAAACAAAAAGACACAACCAAACACATACAGGTCAGCTGCCTGTAATTCTCTCTGTCTCTCTCGCACTGTCGTCTCCGGTCTCCGGTCTGCTTTAACCCTCTCGGGCTTAATCAGCCTAATTAGGGGCCGTGTGTTCGGAATCACGACCCGGCCCCGCCCTCTGCTATCTAGGACACTGCAACATTTAAGTGCTGCATATTATTTTATTTGTCACTTCCAATAAAACTATAAAAAGAAGGTTGTGTGAACTGATATGATTGTTGAGCTCTGTATACAGGAATTGCACAGAACATACAGTAGAGCTAATAAGGTATTAATTATGTAAATAAAAATTGTTAACCTTTTGCATTATTGTGGACCATTATGGCCTATTACTGTCTATGCCAACTATAAAACAAATGCAACTGAATGATAACTTTAACTAGGACGTTTTCTCACAGATTTATATTTCAAAAGTCATAATCAGACAAGAAAATGTAATGTTGTCACATGAAACCAAAATCGACTCTAACCACTAAACTTCATAAAGATCGCTTAAAGAGTGCACTTTTCTTTCCTGTGTTGATGTACCCCCCCTATCAAAATGGAAAGTTTGGGCAGGACAAATCGAAAGGGCTTGTTCCTTAATAGCCAATAGACTTTAGTTACTGTACATCACAGCCACGAACCATGACTTGCTGCTTGCTAGTATGTGGTAGTAGGGGGAGGGGCATTCTCATTCTAGAGAGCATGTGATTGGACAAAAATCTGTGTAGTGCTAGATGAGTCATCAATATTTTTGCTCCATTTTCCTGGAAGAGAAAGATTATACATTTTAAATGTCTTAACTGCAAAGGGTTCATTTGGTCATCTTTTAGGTGTACACAAGCATATAGTGTACACTAGCTAGTAGATGAAACTAAAAGCCACAAAACTCTCATTCTGACTTCATGGGGTCTTTAAAAGTAAAATATTTGTGTTGGATTGCACAGCTTTCCAGCATTAATCGAGTAATGCACATCAGGGGAATAATTTATTTTTGAAACAAATCCAGGAAAAGCTACATCCAGTCATGATTATTGCATAATTGCTCCCTATGTGAAAGCAGCAAAGAGCATTTTTTCTACAGTTTATATAATCAGATGCAATGTTGCTATCAGCAAACTGCAGCTGACAAACAGCGAGTGAATTACTCCAATCTGGTCCAGCATCATAAACATAATAGAAGTGTGCCTGAAATTCTCTGTCGATACGATATGTCAAAGATGACTAACCAAAACTGGATGCATGTCAGTTTTCTATACCGAGACAAACACTTAAACTGTAGATTATGCGAAACAGAACCTTATACAACAGATAATACTGACTCTGGATTCTGATTGGATGAGCCACGTTATAAAATAACTATAAATGTACACCTGTGACTGCCAGACATTCTATATTACTTACCCTCATATTGTTTTATACAACTGACTTTTGTTCCATGGATCACAAAAGGAGATGTTAGGCAGAATGTTAGCCTCACTCACCATTTACTTTCATTGTATGAGAAATAAAAAAAAAAATCTAATTAAAGTGATTGGTGACTGAGGCTAACATTTGCTAACATTTGCATCTCCTTTTGTGTTCCACGGAAGAAAGAAAGTCATACGGAATGAAATGAGGGTGAGTACAAAAAAATAAAATGTAAATTTTTCAGTGAACACATTTTTCAGTGAACAAATAATTATATATAAATTAGATAGTTTATTTAACATGGGTGTCTTTTATAATATTGTTGTAGCCACCATTTTGTCAAAACAATACACCACTTGTGCATTAAAGTGATTTGATCACAGATAAAAACGTTCCATTATAAAATCCCAATCAGGCTTGCAGACCATGTTTGGTTAAATACATCTGATTTTGTGTCTAATTCAGTGAGAATCTATGTTGTTGAAACAAATGTTCCTGCTGTTTTTACAACCCTCATTGGAATTTAGGTCTGAAGTGGGGGTCTGTCTCCGTGATTAAACCATAGAACTACGAGCCAATCTGGCAGGCCACACCGCGAGACTGGTTTTGGGCTCGCGTTCAATAACGTACAATGCAGCTGACAAACATTCATGGTTGCGCTGTCACTGACACGCATGACCAACTGTTACTGCGAGCGGTGCTTCTGCTCAGGATAAGAGCCTCTCACGGCGCGGCCTCACAGAGCTGAGAGGTAATCATCCGCCATGGAGTTTAAGCGCATCACTGCATACATATTCATTACACCATCAAGCCCTGTCATGGAATACAATGGGTACCAGAAACTGAGCGAGGAGGAAAAGGAGAAAGAGAGAGCTTGATATGCAACCGGCCTAGCAGGCACTACTACTTAATTGTTTGTTTTCTTTTGCTAGCTTTATTAAATGTATCTTTTCATTTTCTTTGCCTATAATTGATATAGAGATATAGCGGTCTTAAAGTCAACATGAAACAGCCCATTTATAATATGGCTTATGTGTGTGCTTTATGTGTATGTGTGCTCTGAGAGCGCTAGCAGAGTTGCGGTAATGCGGTTACATGCCTAAACGATAAACTAATCAACAGCAATATTCAATGAATAACAATGAATTACTTGTCTTGAATAAATACTTGATAACTTGAAACTACGTTTACTCAGATTAGTCAGTATTTTGTTGTGGTATTGAAATTAGTATTGAGAATCGTCAGATTGATGTAACCTATCTATCATTTGTCAAACAAACAGAAAGTCCCGCGGCTCTGCCCCAAACTTACACCATTGGTTCAGCCAATGTTGATTTATTGGGTTGGTCAAGACTGCTCAAACAAACAGCAACAATCTAGTCTCACAGAATTAACATTACTATAACTACATTTTTATAAACTGAGTTTTACATACCACACTCTACGTTTCGCCACTGTTTCCTGGTGAAAGTAATACTAGAGGCGCTACAGCAACTGTGTGTTTTATTCACTTTCACACAAATCACGAGTACAAAGGCTGATTATGACTTTACAAACACTTATTTTTTCACTTTATTACTCACACTGCTGTTATGATAACGAAACACTTTTACTCTAACACATCATTTCAAAAACAATACATTTTGATGCTTGTATTGCAGACCCACCTACATTTACACACTTATTCAAATGTGATTAAATTGTGCTGTAACTCCCCTGATAGTTTGTTGGACTTTGGACTCTGAGGACCGAAGCTCAAGCCTAGCCAAACACGAGAGCTGACACGTGAGCCGAAAATGTCATAGAAGTGACACAAAATAACGTAGTTGCATAAGAAAATGTGCTTTTCATGGGTTTGGGTGTTGGTTTAGGGTAAGAATGTCTATTTTGTTTACCTCTAACTTGCTTTTAGAACACTATTGGTTAGTTTTAGGATAAAGTTTTAGGTTAGAGAGGTACGTTTTAGTAATCAAAACCTCCATCTAACATTCACCTTAAAAACCTCATCTGATTATAACACCATTTCACTTACTTTTGGCACCCTTTGCTAGACATTTCACTGGGAAACTGCAGGAAAACATGTAATGAAGCACGTCATTTTGTTTTACAAAAATGTTGCCACTGTCACATAATTTTCACGTGATCAGGCTGAACAGCAACATTTTAATAGTGCCACAATGTTTACACCTTTCAGGGAAATCAACCAACAAATTGGTTACTTATCATTGTCTCTGCATATTAAACTGGGACAGGTGTGGGTATTTTGAAAAAATGACACACATCACCTTTAAAAAATGAGTTACATTTGCGTTATTCTACATCAAACAGGTAAATCTTCTATCAGCCTGACTGCATAGGATCTATGTCAAAACAAACAAGTACATGTAAAGCATGCATGAAACATTTTTCAAACAGCCCTACAAATCAAATCCACCTTAGATCCATCTATTCGAAGTTACCCTCACTATTGACCAACCAGGAGAGACTTTATTGCTCTTACAAATACACCTGCCAGCATGACTGCGAAGTATTTTCATTGTATCTATATGTCAAAATAAACAAGTACATGAAGAATGCATGTTTGGTGTACGTTTCAAACATCCCTACAAATCAATTCCCTTCAAAGCCGTCTATATTCTACGTTATAGTCTCTATTGACCAATCAGAACAGACTTTGAAGCTTGTACGTGCACACCTGCCTCAAAGACACTGTCTCTTTCTTTTTCATTCAGAGACAGTTGACGTACCATTTTGAGAGCTTGGTTTTCAAGTGTCTGCAGGCAAAGACATGAAACGTATCACACGCTCCAAAGGTGTGGTGATGGGCAGGGATCAGAAGGCAGTTTATTGTCTAAACTCTGCAGGTTTTGCCCATTCAAGATCTACTGAAACATTTAATGAGATCCTGTGATTTTCCCCCATCTTTCCTTTTCTTACTGAAGGCTTCGAGTTGACAGGCCTCACTTTTCTTTGCCATTTTTAGCGTCTGTCTCTTCCAATTACCCCAAACTCAACTTGATACAAGAGTCAACACCAGAACGAAATGTGACAATGTGACAACATTGAAAGTGGGCTCTTTTCCTCTACATTTTCTTCTCTTTTTAAAATTTTTCCTCCTTCCCAGAGTGTTGCATTCTTCCTTGATACATACATATATCATATATATATATATATATATATATATATATATATATATATATATATATATATATATATATATCAAGGAAGAATGCAACACTCTGGGAAGGAGGAAAAATTTAAAAAAGATATATATACATATATATATATATATATATATATATATATATATATATATATATATATATATATATATATATATTAGGGGTGTAACGGTACATGTATTCGTCCCGAACTGTCACGGTACTGACGTCACGGTTCAGTGCACGCAGTCAGACGAAGAATACATCTGAGTCAGTCACGGGTGATCCACTCCAAACCAGAAGGGGGTGCGTGCAGTAATGCAACACTGTTTGCTAACCGCCACAACAGGAAAAAGAGCAGAAGAAGAGACTATCTATGCACCAACCCAAAACAAGAATGGCTTCTCTTAATGCACAAGTTTTATTTTTCATTATTCTATTTTTTTGTACTTTTATAACACTAGATATGGTTTTCAGTTTTGTAGCTGATTGTGATTAAATACCTTATGTTTTTATCAACCCTACAAAAAAATATGGCCTATGCAAGAGTGCATTCTGTTTACTGCTTAGTGCTTAATACACTAAAGGAGGCTGTACTGTACCAACTACCTAAATGCCACTAGGTGGAACAAACTGTAATTTGCACTACTCTCTGTTCAAAATAAATGAAAAGAAACCTAGCATTTGGGATTTGTTGCTTTTTCCTGTTGTACCGAACTCGTATCGAACCGTGACCCCAAAACCGAAGTACATACTGAACCGTGACTTCTGTTTTTGGCACCATTCTTAGTAAATTCTAGAGACTGTTGTTTGTGAAAATCCCAGGAAATCAGCAGTTACAGAAATACTCAAACCTGCACATCTGGCATCAACAATCATCAATGCGATTATCTAATCAACCAATCGTGTGGCAGCAGTGCACTGCATAAAAACATGCAGATACGGGTCAGGAGCTTCAGTTAATGTTCACATCAACCATTAGAATGGGGAAAAAATAGATCTCAGTGATTTGGACCATGGCATGATTGTTGGTGCCAGATGGGCTGGTTTGAGTATTTCTGTAACTGCTTGTTTGGTGGCATGAGGGGACCAACACAATATTAGGCAAGTGGTTTTAATGTTGTGGCTGATTGGTATATATATATATATATATATATATATATATATATATATATATATATATATATATATATATATACTGTATATGAGATAAAACAGCAAACCAGGGATTGAAACCCGTAATCAAACACAGATGTAGCGTTCTCCATACAGATGAATGCCACCGTGAGCGACACTTCATAGAGGTAATTCCAGCAAACAGGCAATTTGAGAGCCCACGATAGCAGCTTAACAGTGTGAGTCCACATTGATCTTTGAAGAGACACTCAGCCAAACCAAGTTTATAGGCTCTAATTATCCCTCGATAACATAGAAAGCTATGAAAACACGTGAAGTCGATTTTCTCTCTTGATGCATGCAGAAACGCCGACAAACCTGTCTTTAATAGACGAGGCAACCAAAGCCCAAAGATATCTTGCAATATGTTACCCCTCCTGTTTATAAGAGGAAGAGACACCATTGAATATGTCAGTTTTTAGTTGCTCATTTAGATTCCACAACTGCTGCTTGGTCCCCATATGGTGAGGCAAGAAAGAAGAAAGGCCGCAGCCTGCTGGTATTAGCTCAGATCCAAACTAGGAGTCGGCTCTCGGCAAGCTGTCCAACTGTGCAAATCATCGTGAAGCATGTACCCTCCACTATCGCTACAAAAGCAGCTTTGCTGTGAAATTTCCAGCCTTGCATGGTCTTAAATAATTGACCAGCGCTTTGATTCACTTTCTCGCCCTTTCTTCTCAGTATCTTAGTCAAGATTTTTTGTATCTTTGATAAGGGAATCATCTGATGTCAGTCGGGATCCCTCTGTGATATCTGGATGTGAACATTTGCTCAGTAGGAGACTCTTTTAATCCCCAAAGGCTGATGCTATGGACACAGGGTTCAAATTACAGGAGGGGGTTTAGGGGGGTCCAATCCTTCAGCTAATTACATAGGCATTTACCATTCAGGTGGCAAAAATAATCTTTCTCCACTGACGGCTACTCAAAAGTAGTGTATTCTGACTAAATTATTTTATTTGTAAGCAACATAAACATCTCAGATATTTCATTATATTAAAAGTAGATCTTGGCCAATTTCACCAAAGTGCGAAATTGACTTATTTCAGAGAACCGTATAGCTACTGAACAAACTCAGAGTTTCAGAGTAAGTTTCAGTTTGACAAAACCAGATATAACCGTTCCTGCTCGACTCGCTTTGAGCAGGATTTTAACCCACACCAGCCGGCATGTGAGGCAGGCGCGCTTACAAGGAGGCTAAAGGCTACAGCCTAAATATTTTAAAAATGAACATTAGGGACCAAATTATTCAGTTCAATGACTATTTATTTAACAGATATAATCATCAGCACAACTAAAATTGGAGTAAACTTTCATTTGATTAGATTCCGATACAGTCCGATTCTATTCTGATTCATTAGGGTGTATTTTAGTTAAAATGTCAATTTTGCTTACATAGGAATGCAATTCTCAGAAAATGCTGCAAATTATACAGGGAACCCTCCAACTTGGTACTGTACATTGCAAAAATAGTATTAAAAATTAACAACAGGGCCCAAACTATGCAGTCTAAATGCTATTTATTTAACATATATAATAAATCAAAACAACCAAAACTGAAGTAAACGTTAAAGTAAAAGATCGTACTTGGGAATTTAAGAATCAATATCAGGATGAAGATTTATCGCAATTAATTGGTAAATCAATAATTTTACAAAGCCCTATTATTACTTTATTTATAGAAAAATCTTTAGTATCTTGTTCAAAAAGTCTTAAAGATGTTTGGCTAGCTTTACTATGGCCGCCAAAAGACAATTTGGGTTATGTTAGATGACAAAGTGACCATATAAATCACACACTAAATGAAAATGACTTTAAATTACATTGTGTCTAGGAACTAAGTGTGGTGTTGCATTCAGCAACACTACAAGTATTTCACCCACAAACAAACATACACATATAAAAAAAGTAAATTACAAAACATCTGACATAATACTCCTTTATTGAAATGCCCCACCTGCGATAGCCCTATGTATTCATTTATGAGACTGAAAAGCTTGTTCCATCGGGTTCAGATATTAACGGATTTAAAACCATTTTGAACCAATGGGTTATACTGAGAAAAATTAAGCCGGGTAATAAATATATGATTTTTTAATCCTCGCCTGCACAGTAAATTGAATTTCAGAATGAGAGTTCCAGCGGAGGAGAAGCCGGCACTGAGTTGTAATAGATTTTCTTTGAAGGATATGGTACAGCAGGGGCAGTGTCTTACTTGATTTAATGATTCTATATTGTGGACAAAAACAACCAGTGGTGTCCTAGTACATTGTGCGGATTGTGAATAAGCCTCTTGTCTCTATCGAGGCTGAAAAACTTTGATATTCTTTCAATTATTGTCAAAGCAGTGTTGTAAATATTTAGGATTTAGCCTGAACTGTCACATTGGCAAACTGAGGTACAGTAATTGTAACTGGATGAAGCATTTGTCAGTTTTCTTGGTTGTTGTATCTAGCCATTACCAAATGTGCAATGTATATGCTAAGTCACTTGATTTAAAGGGATGGTTCACCCAAAAAAGAAAATTCTGTCATCATTTACTTGCCCCCATGTCATTCCAAATCTGTTAAACGTTCTTTCTTCCATGAAATGCAAAAGGAGATGTGAGGCAGAATGTTAGAGACTGACAACCTTTGTCACAATTCACTTTGATTGCATTTGTTTTCCATACAATGAAAGTGAATGGCGACTGAGGCTGACATTCATGCCTTAGATCTTCATTTGTGTTCCACAGAAGAAAGCAAGTCATACGAGTTTGGAATTACAAGACGGTCATTAAATCATGATAGAATTTTCATTTTTTGGTGAACCTAGTACGTTTCTTTTTTTACTAAGGGGCTGTTCACAGACATGTTCTTTAAAACATTAATTACAATTTGAGCGTTTAATTGTACATGGCATCTTCAAAATGTGGCACTTATGGTGCAAGACACTTAAAAAACAGTGAGACATATCACAATGTTCAAAGCAGTGTTAGAGAATTAACTTTTCCATTGAAGGGCAAATTATACATTACTGTGTAATCCTTTTTTTTTCTTTTTTTTTTTTTTTTTTTTGGCTAATATGTCTATTTTATCAATTCAGTAACATAAATTCTCAATCTGAAACTCTATTTACGAGATAATGTGGATAACGAGTCCTAGAATGGAATATTAATAAAAATACTGTATCAGATTTTTCAAATAAAAAACAGAGAAATTCATACAAGAAATTTTTTTTACCACACATTTTACATTTTGGAGACATTTTTGTCACTTTCCATAGAATTTAGACCCATGCCCTGGTTCATTTCTGACCCTGGTTCAAAGACATCTGCATAAATGTTTCCTGTGTGAACGTTTCCTATTTCATTCTTTCTTTGGCATTGTTTGAATAGCATACTACCCGTAAAATTTCTGCAGTATAGCATATATAAAATGTGCATAGCATTCCAATTTTCTGTATGCATGGAATGCACAGATGACCTAATACATTTGCCAAAATGTGCAGTATGCAACAGAGATTATTGCACGCAATTCTTTATCCCACAATGAAATGTGCCTTGACTATTTTATTTATTTATTTATTTATTTTTAATTTATAATAGTTTTATTTTCCCTGGATGCCTGGATTGAAACATTTACTGTACCACTGCATAATGTATTCTGTTTCACAAACTATTTTAGGCCACATCTGCACTATTCCATTTAAGTTTGAAACCTCCATTTTCAGTTTTCTAATGTCGTCGTTTTCAAAAGTATAAGGTTGTGAAAAGCATTTTCTAAAAGTCTCTATTATCGGTTGAAGAAAACGCCGTCTAGTGTGGATGAGAGACGTAAACATAGCTAAATCAATGCGTTTTCAAGTGAAAAGGGATTAGTGTGGACGTGGCCTTAAAAGTAGAAAAAAATATACAGCAATATTCAGTAAGCAGTAATCTAGTATTTTATTCCAAACATAGTCTTTCTTTTCCTTATTCATTCTTTTCCAAGACAGTGTTGAGGTGCTCGCCTCTATTGCAAGCCCTCCATGACTCTTAAACACCTGGACCCCTGTGAGAACAGCAATGGCTTTGATCAAGGCCCAGCAGACCCTGTTTCCCACCCCTGAATTATGGATCAGCACAAACATGAAGAGCAATGATAAATCAAATGCGGAATGCATTGTGACTGGAGACAGTAGAATCAGGGAGAGGAAGAATAAAACGAAAAAGAAAGGCAGGTGATAATGGGAGTAACACAAGATCTGCATGCTAATATATACAGACACAACGAGAATATCTGCTAATCACCCAAACTCAGTGATGTCTCTTAGCATGCTGCTGAGTAATCGCAATCATAATGTGTGAATGGTACCAGAAACTAATCGTTGAGTGTTTTCAACTGCTGCTTTCCTTTATTATTCAAACAAACAGAAGCAAAGATACATCCAACTTTCATTCCAATAATTGCTGTGCTGAAGACCCCATTAAATCAAAATTGAATCGTTATGGCTTTTAGTCCATCTCTATTTGCTTTGAAGCCAACTATATGCTAGTGAAGTCCTAAAAGTTGACAAAACCCTAAGCAGACAAATCACATTAAAAATATTCACTCTTTCTCCTCCTGGAAAACCAGACTCAAAATATCAATAACTTATCCTGCACTACACAGATGCTAACTACATTGGGAATGCCTAATTTCCAATCACAGCTTTCATGCGTCTTGGCATGCTCTCTACCAGTCTTTCACATTGCTGTTGGGTGAATTTATGCCACTCCTTGTGCAAAAATTCAAGCAGCTCGGCTTTGATTGATGGCTTGTGACTATCCATCTTCTTCTTGATCACATTCCAGAGGTTTTCAATGGGGTTCAGGTCTGGAGATTGGGCTGGCAATGACAGAGTCTTGATCCGGTGGTCCTCCATCCACAACTTGATTGACCTGACTGTGTGGCATGGAGCATTGTCCTGCTGGAAAAAAAAAACAATCCTCAGAGTTGGGGAACATTGTCAGAGCAGAAGGAAGCTAGTTTTCTTCCAGGATAATCTTGTACATGGCTTGATTCATGTGTCCTTCACAAAGATGAATCTGCCTGATTCCAGCCTTGCTAAAGCACCCCTAGATCATCACCGATCCTAGTAGGGTAGGGTAGGGTTAGGAAGGTTAGGGCTAAGGGTCGGGGTAGGGTTAGGTTTAGGATTAGGATTAAGGTTAACAGTGTAACTACAAATTTAATTAAATGCCAGTACTTTAAATGTGAGTACAATGCAACAACACATATGTACATAATAAACAAAAGACGTGTCTGATTTAAATTTTGTGGTAATCAACATTATGCCACAAATGCCGTCGATAAAGCTTAATTTGTTTTGCACCCAGAACATTTCTATGAGCATAAACCTTATTATGGGCCCTTTTACATGTGTAACCGAATGTTTTTCTTTAAGCAACTGAGTGCATGTCCTATTTGTTAATGTGTGAATCTGAAGGGGATATGTGCCTGAAAACTGGTCCAGGCTTTTTTCACCGTATCCGACTCTGGGGACAAGTGGCCCTCTTGCTTCTTGTCAATGTGTAGATGGTTGAAACTCCCTCAGGTCATCCAGACCTCCCCCTCACCAGCAATCCTTCAATCTACTCTCACTCTCTCTCTCTGCTCTCCACTAATGGAGGTTGAAGGACTGTCACTCTGGCCTGCATTATAACTTTGAGGGCTTGAACTCCTCTCTGTCCTCCAACAGAACTCTGGGTGGGCTTTTATGGCATCTCTGGGAGTGAGTCGGTTTGCCTCAAGACAATCATGATATTTACATTTATACATTTGACTGACAGTTCTATGCAAAGAGACTTAATACACAATTCAAAGTATACATTGCATCTGTTTGTATGCCTTCCGAGAATCAAACCCATGACCTTGGCATTATTAGCACCAGGCTCTAACATTTGATCTACAGGAATATTATATCTATTTCACCTGTTTTTAACCTCCTGAGACCCGAGTGTGAATGTTGTGTGCATTTTCCATTCCTCTTTTTTATTTGTAACTAGTAGCCCCTATGAAACATAAAAAAAATAAAAATTAAATTAAATTTAAAAAAAAGACCGCATAGTTCTCCTAAAAATGTATGTCCACATATGTGGACAGTGGGACTAAGTTGTGAAATTTTAAATAAAACCAAGCTATAAAACATCAGATTTTGTTATCAAGTTGTTTATTATGGTTCCAGGAGTGTTGATTATTCATTGTTTTGAGACGTTACAGACATTACATCAGAAATTAGCATAACTAATTCATATTCAATGTAATGTCCATCATCATTCAATCACTGCCAACAATGTTAAAATAAAATTGTGCATGAAAAATTCTGAACCTATGTACTGATTTCCATTGTCCATGTCTGCCAAACGTGTTCTAAACATCATCTCCAGTCTATAACTGTACTTTTGACAGGATGTTAGGAGTGAATGCACTTGGCTGCATAGGAAAGCTATAGTATGCTCCCTTGCTACCTAATTAGGGAATAACTTAACCTACGGTGTGCTGTCTCTCTGCACTGGTCTCATAACAGTTTCAAATGCATCTTATTTTCATTCTAACTCTGTATACAGCCTCTGAAAGCAACATTTTCCAGCTTTTGGATGCATTCATTGATTCTCAATGTGATAATGCATAGTGAATATAGGATATTTTAAGGAAAATAAGCCTACAGTCCATGTACGTGGTCATTGTGTTTAACAGCGTGCCATTTCAAGATAAATTGTTTAAATTAAATCTTACTTGTTGGCATATCAAATGAAACTAGAGACTCTACACTTTTGACTCAAGCATGTTTCAATGTAAAATCTTAATGAGATCTCTTACCAGATATTGTACGTATCACGACAGTTTCCTGGTGAAATGAACACTATAAAAGTGCTAAAACAACAATGACTCACTTTTACACAAATCACATGGAATAATCAATTGGAATAACATGCACCAATGAATCGCGAAACAACACGACCAAAAATGTGCATTGAGATAAATTCAATTTTAATTTCATGTTGTCAAATATTCACTGGTGAGATTGAAGAATTTGGTTTTACATACAAAATTATCTTTAATGGTTTAATACAAAAAGAGCGTTACTGTATGTCTCTGTGTGAGTGTACAAATTAGGTCGGTATTGAATTTCAATACCTCAGCAAGCATTAAACTCAATAAATACATCAAGTGCAGACCAGAGCAAAGTTACAGTACATAATGTGAGCTAGAAATGAGTGCAGTCAGGCAAGTGACATCTTGGCAGCACAAACAGAGCAAATACTTTGCTTTGTGAACTGTGTTTTAGGGCGTGAGTGAAAGAGAAATCGTATTCTGTATATTCTGTAGCAAGAAAAGTATTATCAAGTTGTTGAAAAGAACTCACATTTAGTGATGTAAGGGCAGGGTTGGGAGGGCTACTTTTGAAATGTATTCCACTACAGTGCCTAGTAACATGTGTATGTAAAATGGCTAGAAATAGCATTTTAGCTTAGCGTAAAGCTTACAATTTACACAAGGTTTATTTCTATTTCTTCTGCTCCAAACTTACTTCAAACTTACTTCTCTGTCTGCTCATATGAATGTAACACATCATAAGAAAGTGACTAAGACTAAATATTAAATGAAACAAATGACAATAAAATGCAAAGTAATCTCTTCAGTAATCAAAATACTTTTGAATGTAACTGTATTCTAATTACCCATTATTTAAATTGTAACTGTAGTGGAATACAGTTACTTATATTTTGTATTTTAAATACGTAATCCCGTTACATGTATTCCGTTACTCCCCACCACTGTGTAAGGGACATGGTTTTAGATTAGTTCAGCTAACAATGAAAATTCTGTCTTTAATTACTCAACCTCTTGTCAGTTCAAACCTGTATGACTTGCTTCCATCTGTAAAATTTTAAGAATTTACATTTTTACTTACAATGGGCCTCAATAATGAAACACGAGCAGAACAAATTTTTGTGTAAATAGTTTGTAAAGCTGTTCTGATGTATATTCTCAGCTTCATGCAAGTTTTTATATTTTCAAAATGTTAGTTGGTACGAACAAAATTTATACCTGCTCCGGACCACGTGTAAATCTTGTAAAAAGACATCTGAATGTTTTGTGTTCTATCAGAAAAACTGCACTGACCACATTTTCACTGAAGTGAAATTAAATAATGAAAAATGTTACTAATAATTGAATGTGAGTGAAATTAACCTTAATAAATAACATAAATTAGTTAAAAATTGGAGGTTTCCTTTTTAAAACGTGTGTGTATACATATAGCCTATATACAGTATGAATATATATATATATATATATATATATATATATATATATATATATATATATATATATGTACAGTACACACACACACGCGCGCGCAACATAATGAAAAAAAACACACACTGTCTTTACAGCGTTTCGGTAAAAGAACAACAGAACTAGAAAAGGTAAATGGTGGTAGATATCCTCTAGCCGGCGTGAACTGAACATGTCAAATTTGAACCATTTGATTGACCTCTTGGATAGCAAAAACATGTGATGACAGTAGGCTAAGTTCCTCACTTTCTTTGAGACACTATTGTTCTTGTTAAATCAAAATTTTACGATGTCAGTGCACTTCATTCTTAAAAAAATGATTTCATTACTGTTCCGCATTGATGTTAAAAGCTTTTACTAGCCAGTTTGGAGCCTTCCTTATATGGTGTTTTCATGGGCATGGAGTATAATTGTGAATGAACATGCACACGTCCCCTTTTTACTAATGTTTCGAATTTACTAACATACACACATTTAATGAACAAGCAGTGTTTGTGAATCCAGAGGCATGTTTTCGGGAAGGTCAATTTAATGCGTAATTACTCCCAATTATCTCATATATTTAAGAAAGTTTCATGAATGAGGCCCAGTGACAGTCTAAAGTGACTAGGGTATTTAGCTCAAAAAATGACAAAATAACTCCAAGAAAACCACATGTTTTTGAAGACATATGACACACATAACTCTTACTGTCGCTAAATAATGGAGTCAAACAGTTGAACTCAAGATACAGATCAGTCAGTTTCTTGAATAAATCATACTTTTGAGTAGTTCTTTTCAATAAACTGGTTGGCTGGTTACCAAATTCTGGACTGATCTAGTCATTATTGAATCTGACTGATCCAGTTCGCAAGTTCACAACTCATTGATTCATGGTCACTATGAACTTTTGTTGTATGGAAAAGATTTGGATTCAGATTAATCAATGTTGTTTTACTCCACAAAAAAATAAAGTCATAAGGTTTAGATATGTGGATGAGTAAATAATGACAGAATTTTTCATTTTTTGGTGTACTATTACTTTAAAACCATAAGCTTCTCCATCATCTGCCTTGCAGGAAATGCACCTCGATCCACCCCAGAACACAACCTCCCAAACAAAACCCCCTTCATTATGGTCTCACAATGGAGTGTTTTAAAAGCTCTTTACCTTTGTCTTCGAAAAGCAAAACACAGCCCTGAATCCCACAGGAAAACAAGTCAAGTGTCTTTCCGAGCCCAGTGAACATTCAATGAAAAGGTCTTTTCACTTCAGGGAGTACCTTCCACCAAAGAGCAGCATACTCTTTGGTGAGCATCTTGAATGTCACAGGGCAACAAAAATCAGAGAACACAGGGTGTGATAGACTAATGCATGCTGACAGCTTATAGCTGATATGTGGAAATGTAGCAAGCCTCCAAACTTAAAAAAAAAAAAAAAAAGAAAAAAAAAAAGAAAAATCATTTTCATAATCAGTATTTTTGTATGAACATCCTTAAAATAAGATAAATGTACTTGAAAAGCAAAAATGTGTAAGATGAGACTTGTTTTCAAAGAATATTTCTTGAATATTTCTTAAATCATTCACTCAAAAATGAAAATTCTGTTGTCATGTTGTGTCAAACCCAGATCACTTTTTTATGTGGAAAAACAAAATAAGATGTTATGCCAAAAGTTAAGAACTGACTGCTTCATCAACCATTCACTTGCATTGGATGGGGAAATAAATAAATAAATATATAATATATATATATATATACAGTGGTGTGAAAAAGTGTTTGCCCCCTTCCTGATTTCTTATTTTTTTGCATGTTTGTCACACTTAAATGTTTCAGATCATCAAACAAGTTTAAATATTAGTCAAAGATAACACAAGTAAACACAAAATGCAGTTTTTAAATGAAGGTTGTTATTATTAAGGGAAAACAAAATCCAAACCTACATGGCCCTGTGTGAAAAAGTGATTGCCCCCTAAACCTAATAACTGGTTGGGCCACCCTTAGCAGCAACAACTGCAATCAAGCGTTTGCGATAACTTGCAATGAGTCTTTTACAGTGCCGTGGAGGAATTTTGGCCCACTCATCTTTGCAGAATTGTTGTAATTCAGCCACACTGGAGGGTTTTCGAGCATGAACTGCCTTTTCAAGGTCATGCCACAGCATCTCAATAGGATTCAGGTCAGGACTTTGACTAGGCCTCTCCAAAGTCTACATTTTGTTTTTCTTCAGCCATTCAGAAGTGGACTTGCTGGTGTTTTGGATCATTGTCCTGCTGCAGAACCCAAGTTCGCTTCAGCTTGAGGTCACGAACAGATGGCCGGACATTCTCCTTCAGGATTTTTTGGTGGACAGCAGAATTCATGGTTCCATTTATCACAGCAAGTCTTCCAGGTCCTGAAGCAGCAAAACAGCCCCAGACCATCACACTACCACCACCATATTTTACTGTTGGTATGATGTTCTTTTTCTGAAATGCGGTGTAACTTTTACGCCAGATGTAATGGATACACACACCTTCCAAAATGTTCAACTTTTGTCTCGTCAGTCCACAGAGTATTTTCCCAAAAGTCTTGGGGATCATCAAGATGTTTTCTTGCAAAAATGAGACGAGCCTTAATGTTCTTTTTGCTCAGCAGTGGTTTTCGTCTTGGAACTCTGCCATGCAGGCCATTTTTGCCCAGTCTCTTTCTTATGGTGGAGTCATGAACACTGACCTTAACTGAGGCAAGTGAGGCCTGCAGTTCTTTGGATGTTGTTGTGGGGTCTTTTGTGACCTCTTGGATGAGTCGTCGCTGCGCTCTTGGGGTAATTTTGGTCTGCCGGCCACTCCTGGGAAGGTTCACCATTGTTCCATGTTTTCGCCATTTGTGGATAATGGCTCTCACTGTGGTTCTCTGGAGTCCCAAAGCTTTAGAAATGGCTTTATAGCCTTTTCCAGGCTGATAGATCTCAATTACTTTCTTTCTCAATTGTTCCTGAATTTCTTTGGATCTCAGCATGATGTCTAGCTTTTGAAGATCTTTTGGTCTACTTCATTTTGTCAGGCAGGTCCTATTTAAGTGATTTCTTGATTGAGAACAGGTGTGGCAGTAATCAGGCCTGGGTGTGGCGAGAGAAATTGAACTCAGGTGTGATAAACCACAGTTAAGTTATGTTTTAACAGGTGGGGCAAACACTTTTTCACACAGGGCCATGTAGGTTTGGATTTTGTTTTCCCTTAATAATAACAACCTTCATTTAAAAACTGCATTTTGTGTTTACTTGTGTTATCTTTGACTAATATTTAAACTTGTTTGATGATCTGAAACATTTAAGTGTGACAAACATGCAAAAAAATAAGAAATCAGGAATGGGGCAAACACTTTTTCACACCACTGTATACACAGAAACAATGAAAGTGAATGGTGACTGAGGTTATCTCGTTTTCACCCACTGCACTACAATAATTTTCTTACTTTGTTGTCTTGTTTACTAGTAATTTAAACATTATTAAAACAAAATAACTGTACATGAGAAGCAAAATGACATATGACATTGTATCTTGTTTTCAGGGAAACTTAACAAAAATTAGTAATGTTTAAGCTTTGAATATAAATATTTATTTTTTGAAGTGCATCCAATTCTTTACCCTTTTGGCATTTCTTTTCTTGTTTCAAGCATAAATCTAACAAAATTAATTATGCTTAAAACAAGAAAAAATATTGCCAATGTGGTTATAAAAATAAACTTACTTCAAGATATATTCTCTGAAAAAAATAAAAAAATAAAATAAAATAAAATAATATATATATATATATATATATATATATATATATATATATATACACAAGACAAAAGTGCTGAATAAGAAAATTATGTTCCCAGTGCAGATCGTCTATTATATATCCAATTTGAAGAAAAGAGAAGTAAAACTAAAGTTTAAAGCTTAAAAGGCAACAAGTCTAAGCATAGGAAAAAGAAAGAAGTTCGGAGAGAAACATGCTAGACAGCCTTATCCATGTAAAATTTTAATGAAGTTGTCCCCTCACTTTCTAATTTTCCTCTTTAATTAATTTTAAATGCACAATCCCCGTTTAAAAAATATATGTGTATGTGAGTAACCCCAAGCAGAGAATAAAGGCCCAAGCATGTCAACTATGCTCAATAAGAGCCATCTAAAAAGAAGGGAAGGGCCCTTGAAGAGAGAGAGAGTAGAGAATGTTTGCAACCCGGTATGCCTCTCACATACTGCCCTAATTTCTGTCGGGTATGAGGAGGAGAATTGTAGGAAAGACCGTTTCATACACCCTCTTTGAGATTTGAGACATCAATTCCAGTTAAATTGTACTGCCATGTGGTATCAAATAAAGACAACCGTAGCCAACTAGGTGGTATTGAAAGCTTATGAGAATAAAAGAGTGAAGAGTGATGTTGCGACTTTCACATTCTTTCACATTTATACAGAGGCGGCACCAAAGGGGGTGCTAGCCGGTGCTGAAGCACCTCCATGAATAGACTCAGCACTTCCATAAAATTTCGTAGTCCACGCATAGTTCATTCCAAAAGGATTGTTTAGTTTTAAACAGGTTGAAGATTAGCGGACAGTGGCCAATTTATTAAGTGATGATGAGCTGTGTCCTCAATAAAGTTTTTCATCACACTGAAGCATCTCCTACATTGACATCCATTAAAAAAATTTTTTTTTAAATGTTTATCGCCATAGAATGTCTATGCATTATGCACTGCATTATGCTATTTTATGCTATGCTTGTAGGCCCCACTTATTAAAAGGGTTCTGGTAAAACATCCACGTGACCTACGTACGTATTGACCTCAGGACGAGCGTATGTATATTTGTATATTTTGACAAGGTGTGCAAAATCGACAGGTGTCTCACCAAAGTCCATGGTTAGAAGGTATTAATGTCAGTACAGAAATGTCAGAGTGCGATGTTAATGTCAACACAGAAGCAGCTTAAAATAGACCTACTCCTGAAAGTAGTGATACAGATTGCGAATTTGAAGAGCATCCAGCGAGCGAATAGTTCCATCACTGCCGGGACCTGCAAATATCAGTCAAACTCCGGAGGAAGGCCCGCGATGCCCAATGCTTCAAAAATATCCTGCTAGAACATTTGGGCCGCAGCAAAGAAGTTTCAACAAAGGCTGGTATGCACAGTTTTCTTTGGTGGAGTATTCCGTTTCAGAGGACAAAGTGTTTTGCTTTGCATGCAGGCATTTTTTGATATGCACACAGATACCACTGTGAACCAGCACTAACCTCCGTTGGCTTTCAAAATTGGCAGAAAGTTACAAAGACACTAAAATCTCACAGTGAAACTGCAGGACACAAGAATGTGAGGGAATTCAAACAGACTAAAGAAACTTGCTCAAAGATAGCAAACTTACTGGATAAGGGACATTCAGCAAAGGTACAAAAGAATAGGCAGTACATGAAGGCAGTTATTGAGAGTTTACGCTACACTGCATGCCAAGGAATTGCACAGCGAGAACATGGGGAGAGTAAGGATGGTGATGAAAAGTCAAACTGCAGCAATTTTATTGAGTTGCTTCATGTTATAAGCCAGTTCAACCCAACAGTTGCAAAGAAACTTGTTGACAACCCCTCAAATGCAAAGTACTGTATATACATCATGACATACAAAATGAAGTTTTCTCGATAATCAGCGACAAGGTGAAGGATGCTGGTTGTTTTACAGTAATGGTGGATGAATGCAAAGACATACGTAAGAAAAAGCAGTTGTCCGTGTTGGTCCGCTATTTGTGCAACAAAGCCATGATTGAAGAATTCCTTGACTTCATTCCAGCAGAATGTCTGGATGATGAATCAATACAGAAAAAGATTCAAATGACACTTAGCCAGTGTGGCATTGACATAGGCACATGCATCGGGCAGTGCTACGACGCCGCAGCTGGCTGTCATAACGGGGTACAAGAAAAATGTCATCAGCATGCTCCTCAAGCCTTGTACATACACTGTCATGCACACAGGCTGAATCTAGTATTAGAGGATTGTGTGAGCGCAGTCAAACTGGCAGCTTTTTTGAAATGGTGCAAATGCTGTGTAACTTCTTTTCTGGATCAGTAATTCACAATTTTTTTTTAAAATAAAAAAACAGAAAGAACTAACACCAACAGAGAAGCCTGTCAAGCTTAAGAAATTATCGGACACTCGCTTGTCAGTATTCTGCATTATGGGCCATAATGAAAGCTCTCCCAGCCATACATGCTACTCTACTTGATGTAATCAGCCAGTAAAGCCCACACAGGAAACTTGAGGCAAGGTCTCTGAATGGACTCATTGATATACAGTTTGTCTTGCACCTGACATTGTTTGAGGATCTTTTTAAAATGACCAAATTCATGTCAGATCACCTATAGCAGGGGTGGGCAACTATTTTGGTAAAGGGGCCACATCGGGCTTTAAGTAGTGCATAGGGGGCCACATTGTATTCCCTTTGAGATACAGTGTTCCGCATTGATTTGGTTTTTGTATCTTCTAAGCCCAGCAATAGTTGTGTACTAAATTTTCTGAAGTGTATATGTGATTTGCCTAAAGCATTGTATTGCTCTACAAAAGGTAGATACTTTTCAATCAGGCATTAAAAACTGAATAAGTCTGAGCTTATTATAAATTACTTATTTTACCATCTCTACTTCCCTGTTAATTTATAATTAAGTTTAACACTCTCTTCATCAGGGGTCTGTTTTAATAAAAATATACAAATAATGATAGAACTTTTAATGTTTGTCGCAAAGTGAGTGAGTTTTCTTATTTTATTCTCAAAACATTACCCGTTTACACGCTAAAAGAGTCATGATGCAGGCGGCGTCAATGGTTTGACATTCCATTCAGCATTCAACTGAAAGAAATTTGCTATTCGCTAAAATTTGCTAGAAATTCTTCTCCCAGCCCAGCAGAGGGCAATATGCAGAGAAGAATGTGAATCACCAAAAAACAAGAAGAAGAATTCATGTCAAGTCAAATTTATCAAGTTTATGTTAAGTCAAGTTTATATTCAAGTTCATGTTTATGTTTATGTTTCATGTTTATAGTTAGGGTTTTTTGGATTTCATGTTGTTAATAAATTGCACTTGGGTTCTTCACTCCATCATCATTGTCTTCATCATTGTCTGCGCCAGCAGCCACTCGTTACAGAATACTTGACCTACAATTAACCCAGCAATCCAGCTCCTCTGCCTACGTCAGGGGAATCGTCCCCTGGAGCATTATGTGGAGGACTTCTTTGATCTGGCCTGCCGGGTGGACTTTAATGAGGTCGCCCTCAAAGACTGTTTCTGTTTTGGATTGAGTGATGCCTGGCGGTCGTAGTTCCCTCAAGCTAGTTCAGTATATCGACCTTGCCCTGCAGATTATTGGTTCCATGTTCACTATGGGGGAGGCGGATGCCGAGCCAGAGGTCCACGACATGGCCACCGAGCCAGAGGTCCACGACATGGCCGCCGAGCCAGAGTTTCATGTCATGGCCGCCAAGCCAGAATTTCACGTCATGGCCGCCAAGCCAGAATTTCATGTCATGGCCACCAAGCCAGAGTTTCACGTAATGGCCGCCAAGCCAGAGTTCCTCGTCATGATCGCTGAGCTAGCACCATCTTTTGCCCTGGATCCTCAGCCTGCTCCATGCCATGTCACAACAACACCTCAGCCTGCTCCATGCCATGTCACAGCAACGCCTCAGCATGCTCCATGCCATGTCACAGCAACGCCTCAGCCTGCTCCGTGCCATGTCACAGCAACGCCTCAGCCTGCTCCGTGCCATGTCACAGCCACACCAGAGTCTACTCCGTGCCATGTCACAGCCACGCCAGAGTCAGCTCCGTGCCATGTCACAGTCATGCCAGAGTCAGCTCTGTGCCATGTCACAGCCACGCCTGAGCTTGCTACATGCCACGTCACAGCCGCCTGAGCTTGCTACATGCCACGTCACAGCCACACCTGAGCTTGCTCCATGCCATGTCACAGCAACGCCTCAGCATGCTCCATGCCATGTCACAGCAACGCCTCAGCCTGCTCCGTGCCATGTCACAGCCACACCAGAGTCTACTCCGTGCCATGTCACAGCCACGCCAGAGTCAGCTCCGTGCCATGTCACAGTCATGCCAGAGTCAGCTCTGTGCCATGTCACAGCCACGCCTGAGCTTGCTACATGCCACGTCACAGCCACGCCTGAGCTTGCTACATGCCACGTCACAGCCACGCCTGAGCTTGCTACATGCCACGTCACAGCCACGCCTGAGCTTGCTACATGCCACGTCACAGCCACACCTGAGCTTGCTCCATGCCATGTCACAGCAACGCCTCAGCCTGCTCCATGCCATGTCACAGCAACGCCTCAGCCTGCTCTGTGCCATGTCACAGCAACGCCTCAGCCTGCTCCGTGCCATGTCACAGCCACACCAGAGTCTACTCCGTGCCATGTCACAGCCACGCCAGAGTCAGCTCCGTGCCATGTCACAGTCATGCCAGAGTCAGCTCTGTGCCATGTCACAGCCACGCCTGAGCTTGCTACATGCCACGTCACAGCCACGCCTGAGCTTGCTACATGCCACGTCACAGCCACACCTGAGCTTGCTACATGCCACGTCACAGCCATGCCTGAGTCTGCTCCACGTCATGTCATGGCCACATCTGAGCTGTTAGACCTGGAGATATACCCACCCTATGGATGATTCATGATCAGGCAAGGGGAACTTTTGACCCTCCGAACCCGCCTAGACCCTCCAAGCCCTGGACTCTGTCTTGGCCTGTCGATCCCTCGACAACACCTTGGCTCTACGTTTCCTCGGCTCCAGTGCGATCTTTCAGCCTGTTGGCTTTACCGGGGTCCCTCGTCCCTCCAGCTCCTCCTTGGTCTGTCAGTCACCTGGCTCCTCCTTGGCTCTCCAATCCTCTGGCTATGCCTTGTCCCTCCGATCTGTCAGCTCCACCGGGGACTCCTTCCCTACGGCTCCGCCTTGGTCCTCAGTCCCACTGGCTCCACCTCAGTCTTCCGATCCCCCAGCTCCGCCTTGCTCCTCCGAGCCTCCAGCGCCGCCTTGGTCTGCCCTGCCATCAGCTCCACCCTGGCCCTTCAAGTCTTCGGCTACACTCTGGGTACCAAGTTCAATGGTGTTGCCCTTCAAGTCTCTCATGGCTCCGCCTTCCATGGCTCTGCCCCTCAAGTCTCTCACAGCCCCACCTTCCACGGCTCCACCCCTTGAGCCTCTCAGGGTCCCACCCTCCATTGACACTGCCCTGGTACCATGCCCCACACCCTGTCTCGCCAGGTCATGCCCCACGCCTCAAGGCGCCTCAAGACTTCATATCAAGTCAAGTTTATGTCAAGTTTATGTCAAGTCAAGTTTATATTCAAGTTCATGTTTATGTTTCACATTTATAGTTAGGGTTTTTTTGGATTTCACGTTTGTTAATAAATTGCACTTGGGTTCTTCGCTCCATCGTCATCGTCTTCATCATTGTCAGTGCCAGCAGCCACTCATTACACATGTGAATATTTGTATGAACATAAAAAGATTCAACAACTAAGACATAAACTGAACAAGTTTCACAGACATGTGACTAACAGAAATGGAATAATGTGTCCCTGAAAATCAAAAGTAACAGTCAGTATCTGGTGTGGCCACCAGCTGCATTAAGTACTGCAGTGCATCTTCTCCTCATAGACTGCACCAGATTTGCCAGTTCTTGCTGTGGGATGTTACCCCACTCTTCCACCAAGGCACTTGCAATTTCCCAGACATTTCTGGAGGGAATGGCCTTAGCCCTCACCCTCCGATCCAACAGGTCCCAGATGTACTCAATGGGATTGAGATCCAGGCTCTTCGCTGGCCATGGCAGAACACTGACATTCCTGTCTTGCAGGAAATCACATACAGAACGAGCAGTATGGCTGGTGGCATTGACATACTGGAGGGTCATGACAGGATGAGCCTGCAGGAAGGGTACCACATGAGGGAGGAGGATGTCTTCCCTGTAACGCACAGCATTGAGATTGCCTGCAGTGACAACAAGCTCAGTCCGATGATGCTGTGACACACTGCTCCAGACCATGATGGACCTTCCACCTCCAAATCGATCCCGCTCCAGAGTACAGGCCTCAGTGTAACACTCATTCCTTCGACGATAAACGTGAGTCCGACCATCACCCCTGGTGAGACAAACCACAACTCGTCAGTGAAGAGCACTTTTTGCCAGTCCTCTCTGGTCCAGCAAAGGTGGGTCTGTGCCCATAGGCGATATAGTTGCCGGTAATTTCTGGTAAGGACCTGCCTTACAACAGGCCTACAAGCCCTCGGTCCAGCCTCTCTCTGCCTATTGCGGACAGTCTGAGCACTGATGGAGGGATTGTGCATTCCTGGTGTAACTCGGGCAGCTGTTGTTGCCATCCTGTTCCTGTCCCGCAGGTGTGATATTCAGATGTACCGATCCGGTGCAGGTGTTGTTACATGTGGTCTGCCACTGTGAGGACGATTAGCTGTCCTTCCTGTCTCCCTGTAGCGCTGTCTTAGGCATCTCACAGTACGGACATTACAATTTATTGCCCTGGCCACATCTGCAGTCCTCATGCCTCCATGCAGCATGCCTAAGGCATGTTCATGCAGATGAGCAAGGACCCTGGGCATCTTTCTTTTGGTGTTTTTCAGAGTCAGTAGAAAGGTCTCTTTAGTGTCCTAAATTTTTATAACTGTGACCTTAATTGCCTACCGTCTGTAAGCTGTTAGTGTCTTAACGACCGTTCCACAGGTGCTTGTTCATTAATTGTTTATGGTTCATTGAATAAGCATGGAAAACTTTGTTTAAACCCTTTACAATAATGATCTGTAAAGTTATTTTGATTCGTACAGTGTCCTGAAAAAGGGACATTTCTTTTTTTGCAGAGTTTATTTTTTTATCAAGAAAATTCATGCTGGATCATCATTTCTTTTTTTCTAGTAAGACCTTTGATATTAGGGCAAAAATCATATTCTTGATAATAATTTTTGTATTGTTTTCCTGTAAAAATATCTAAAAATCCTTGATACAAGATCAGTTTTATTTATCTTGTTTTAGAAACAACACTGCATAAGATATTTAGGTTTTTCAGAGAATGTATTTTTAACATGTGTATTTTGTCTTAATGTACTATTTGATGCCATGAGTGTACCTTCATTTACTATTACTATTATTTTGAATGGCCATGGAAAATTAAGCTATGTGATAACAATTTTACCTGGTTGCAAAAAGTAGTCCGTTAATTTACCTGATGAACCTTCACCTTTTGCTGAACCTTTATGCTTCGCAGAGCTAATGTGTGCTTCTAAATCACTTGCACCTTTATTAGCAACTGACAAATAAGTGCCAGCTTTACATGTCGTACATTCTGCTTCCCACGGATCCCGACCTGGACGAAAGCAAGGGAATTTTTTTGTGCAAATATTCTGTAAATTTGCACTTTCGTTTGGGCATTGTATCCACTCAGCTCTCATTTGCTGTTACTGTCAAGTAACTTAGCAGTGTTGGCCATAAACTTGCGGTGTTGGCCATAAACTCAACAAGGACAAGTCCTCTTGATGTTAAAAAGATCATTGACATCTTTGCCGTTAACCATAACAACAGACGCATAATCCTGCTGTGAAAACAACTGAGGGTGAGTAGGCTATTTATGTCTGTGTTAACACTTTGTTATGCTGCATTTGGAGAATGCACTTGCTGAGTAGGTAGTTAGTGATATTGTGCATGTTGCTTTTCACTGGTGGTATCAATGTTACCTTTATAACCACACAAACAAACACACACACTCACACACACACACACACACACACACACACACACTAAATGGCAATGTTAGTGTTAAACCAACGTTTTTAGTTATTGGAGAAAAATGTTGTAGGCATGATTCGTGATGCAATGATGCGAATGGTGTCGGGTTGTTTAGCGATCATGAAACACGTTGCCATGGAGTCTAGTTGTGTCGGGAAATTAGCTCTCCCTTTAAGAGTGATGCAACCTCATAGCATAAAATTCTCTGGGGCCGCCCCTGCGTTTATAGTAAAAAAGGACTTAAATATTGATCTGTTTCTCAACCACACCTATCATATCTCTTCATAAGAGATACACTCACTGAGCACTATATTAGGAACACTATGGTTCAAACAGCTTATAACAACTGAATACTCCCCTTGTCTTCAATTGGTCGAACAAACAGACAGAGCCACAGTGTTTACAATTTTTGAGGAAAATAACATTTGAATGGTTTACTTATAGTTGACTCTGCATATTAAAATGGCATGAGAAAGATAATTTTAATTTAAAAAATGCTTTACTCACTTCAGTTTTAAATGCAGCAATGTACTGCGCTGCTTACACTGGTCTATGGTTGAAGATATCTTGCATGGTGAAACTCGAATGAATAAACATTGTTAAACTGTGGTTTATTCATTCTAATGGCACATCAAACAATCTATGTGCTCTTTTGAGCATGATTGACAAATTGAAGCTAATTGCTAATTCCGAGACGCTTAAAGAAAGTCAAACAAACTTAGCCGAAACAGGCTAACGCAAACAGAATTCAGCTGTCAAATAACCTTTGAAGGGCACTTCTATCAGACTGTAGTTAAACGTCAGTCTGGAACACATGCCACTACAAAACAGTATAATCAAAGGCAACAACTTCAGTTAATAGCTAAAGATGTTCTGCGCAGAACTATCATAGCAATATCCAATCAAATCCAATTAACTTCTTGGAGCCTCCCCTCCAGAAAAGTGCATTACAGCAGGATAGTGCTGCTATCTGTACTGAACTTGATTAATGACCATACTAATTAATGCTGAAGGGGATCGTTGGAGCGGTTCCTCATGTACAGCCTTTCAGTGATCCAGCAGCAATGTGGGGACCAGGCAGATAGAACCATCACGGCAACAGACAGCCTGTCACGTAAACACTCATAGTATCCTTCAACATTGTCTGAGCTGTGAAAGACCTAAAGTTTTGTCTCCAAAGTTCTATTAAAGCTGGGAGCACACAGTGCATGTCTTTTATGATTTTTTGCTTGTCAGATTATGACCCAGATCAAGAGATCTTGCTTAAAAGCAAAGGCAGACCTCTTAGGACTTTGATCTTGATTGACAATGAGTGTGTTTATAAGCACGTTCTTACACTGATTATGCTTAATAAGCCGACAACATGTGTGGTCATGTCAGGGCATTAAATGGCTTTCCTTTATCAGTGTAAATTCATAAACGCCGTAAGAATAAACCAACCGACAAGGGTAGATTTTTGGGAATTACCCTGATTTTGTGACCAATTGAAATGTATACAAATTTAAGAACTGCCAACGTAAAGTGTTTGATGAATAAATTCATAATTCATGCAAATTAACTGATTTTATATACATTTAAAATATTTGAAATTCATATAGTTCATAAAATGTGTTTATAATTTTTATGTCCAAAAAATATTAAAAGATTGTTTCCATGGTGTCCGGTAGATCTGTGATCAATAGAGCTGTTCAGCTTGTAGTCCTAAAACCTGGAAGTCTAATTCGTTATAGGGATTTTCCTATGGGATTTTATAATGGGGTTTTTGAACTTATGAGTAAAATAAGGTCTGTGGTAAACATTAGTTGACGAAACATGGACGTTTTGTTCTACAACATAAATTACACACAGTCATACCTCAAATGTGAATTTTAAAGCCGCTGTGCATTAAAAAAATAAAATAAAATAAAAAAGTATGTAATTCAATATGGTTTCAAAATTCACGTTCAAATCAATGGAATCGATTCCAGAATCATTTTTTCGATTCAGAAAAAAAAAAAAAAAAAAAAAAAAAAAAAAAAAAAAGAAGAAAAAAAAGAAAAAAACAGGAGGTAAAGTTAAATCTCACAATAACCAGCTCACTACAACGTGTACTTTGCACTATTTATAATAGCATGAACAACATTTAATATTAATAGGTCCATTCTGCAATTAAATCAGAGCCTATATGCACGATGCTTCAATCCCATGAGATAAATTTGAGGGAAGTTTGAGTAGATGTGGCCGTATTTCGAAGAACTACCGCAAATCATCTTAAATGCACCATTTTACCTACATTGAAATTGTCAGTTATCACTCATGAGTTCTTGTTTAGAAAGAGGTTTCAGTTATATTGTACAGTAATTCTCCACTACCTTTTGTACACTGAATAAAATGTCCAAACAATACACTTCTGCTTTATTTAACAATCCAGGATGTTGTGGTGTATTTCATACAATATATATATATATATATATATATATATATATATATATATATATATATATATATATATATATATATATATACACACACACATATATATATATATATCTATATACATATATATATATATATATATATACACACACTGGTGGCCAATAGTTTGGAATAACGTACAGATTTTGCTCTTATGGAATTTTTTTGTACTTTTATTCACCAAAGTGGCATTCAACTGATCACAATGTATAGTCAGGACATTAATAACGTGAAAAATTACTATTACAATTTGAAAACAATTTAAAATAGTGTTCTCATCAAAAAATCCTCCACGTGCAGCAATGACAGCTTTGGAGATCCTTGGCATTCTAGCTGTCAGTTTGTCCAGATACTCAGGTGACATTTCACCCCACGCTTCCTTTAGCACTTGTCATAGATGTAGCTGTCTTGTCGGACACTTCTCACACACCTTACAGTCTAGCTGATCCCACAAAAGCTCAATGGGGTTAAGATCAATAACACTCTTTTCCAGTTATCTGTTGTCCAATGTCTGTGTTTCTTTGCCCACTCTAACATTTCTTTTTGCTTTTCTGTTTCAAAAGTGGCTTTTTCTTTGCAATTATTCCCATAAGGCCTGCACCCCTGAGTGTTGAGCGGGTAGAATTCAATGAAGCTGTCAGCTGAGGACATGTGAGGCATCTATTTCTCAAATTAGAGACTCTGATGTACTTATTATCTTGTTTAGTTGTACATCTGGCCTCCCACATCTCCTTCTATCCTTGTTAGAGCCAGTTGTCCTTTGTCTTTGAAGACTGTAGTGCACAACTTTGTATGAAATCTCTTGTATGAAAGTTATTTTTGGCAATTTTAAGCATTTTATAGTCTTCATTCCTCAAAACAATGATTGACTGATGAGTTTCTAGAGAAAGCTGTTTCTTTTTTTTTTTGCCATTTTTGACCTAATATTGACCTTAAGACATGCCAGTCTATTGCATACTTTAGCAACTCAAAAACAAACACAAAGACAATGTTAAACTTCATTTAATGAACCAAATAGTTTTCAGCTGTGTTTGATATAATGACAAGTGATTTTCTAATACCAAATTAGCAATTTAGCATGATTACTTAAGGATAAGGTGTTGGAGTGATGGCTGCTGGAAATGGAGCCTGTCTAGATTTGATCAAAAATGACTTTTGTACCTTCAAACTCAGTGCCTCTTTGCTTGACATCATGGGAAAATCAAAAGAAATTTGTGGACCTTCACAAGTCTGGTTCATCCTTGGGAGCAATTTCCAAATGCCTGAAGATACCACGTTCATCTGTACCAACAATAGTACGCAAGTATAAACACCATGGGACCGTGCAGCCTCAGGAAGGAGACACATTCTGTCTCCTTGAGATTAATGTACTTTGGTGCGAAATGTTCAAATCAATCCCAGAACAACAGCAAAGGACCTTGTGAAGATGCTGGAGGAAACAGGTAGACAAGTATCTATATCCACAGTAAAAACGAGTCCTATATCGACATAACCTGTAAGGCTGCTCAGCAAGGAAGAAGCCACTGCTCCAAAACCACCATAAAAAAGCCAGACTACAGTTTGCAAGTGCACATGTGGACAAAGATCTTACTTTTTGGAGAAATTTCCTCTGGTCTGATGAAACAAAAATGGAACTTTTTGGCCATAATTACCATTGTTATGTTTGGGGGAAAAAGGGTGAGGTTTGCATGCCAAAGAACATCATCCCAACCGTGAAGCATGGGGGTGGCAGCATCATGTAGTGGGGGTGCTTTGCTGCAGGAGGGATTGGTGCACTTCACAAAATAGATGGCATCATGATGAAGGAAAATTATGTGGATATATTGAAGCAACATCTCAAGACATCAGCCAGGAAGTTAAAGCTCGGTCACAAATGGGTCTTCCAAATGGACAATGACCCCAAGCATACCTCCAAAGTTGTGGCAAAATGGTTTACTGACAACAATGTGAAGGTATTGGAGTGGCCATCACAAATTCCTGACATCAATCCGATAGTAAATTTCTGGGCAGAACTGAAAAAGCGTGTGTGAGCAAGGAGGCCTACAAACCTGACTCAGTTACACCAGTTCTGTCTGGAGGAATGGGCCAAAATTCCAGCAACTTATTGTGAGAAGCTTGTGGAAGGCTACCCAAAATGTTTGACCCAAGTTAAACAATTTAAAGGCAACCAAATACTAACAAAGTACATGTAAACTTCTGACCCACTGGGAATGTGATGAAAGAAATAAAAGCTGAAATAAATCATTATCTCTACTATTATTATGACATTTCACATTCTTAAAATAAAGTGGTGATCCTAACTGACCTAAGACAGGGAATATTTTCTAGGATTAAATGTCAGGAATTGTGTATGTAAACTTCTGACTTCAACTGTATATATTTAAACAGCTGTTACAAACTCTATAGAGGTTGAAAAGCAAATAAATAAATAAAGAAAACAAATAAAAAAGTGCTTCTCTGTGTATCAGATTAGATGTGGACTTTTCAATAAAGCAACTCTTTATCTCTTCAACAATAAATTATTTCCAAAAAAACACAAAATGCCCTACACTACTCTTTATTCACAGTAGTGCACATCAAAAAAGCCTCAGGATAAAACAGTTCCATTCATCGCAAACAATGTAAACAAATTTAACTGATTGCAATCTTGGTGCTACAGTTCATCTAGTTATTTATTCAGACTCAACAGAGACTCATAAACAATCCAAAACACTTATTGTAATTGTGAGATCTCTCTTATGCAACAGCATTTTGAAAATGTGTCTTTGAGTTCTAATATTTAATGACCATTGTCATTGTTTAACCAGATAGTGGAATAATTATTGAAAAGATTGTATCTGATAGGCCCACTGATGCCTTTTGGTGCTGGAAACAGCTGTTAGCTCAACAGTTATGCTGCTGTTAATCTACATTAGCATTTGATGAATGTAATTAACATTTATCCAAGACCTTCTCTTTTATCTTACTACGAAAATTTCCAATAGGGTTTGAAACTTCAGGGTTTGATTTTTTTATTTTTATTTTTTTTTAACATTTCATCTGGTCAAATCAAAATGACACCATTTACAGTGGCTGCAACCTGTGTTACATCAGAAACCTTTAAATTGATATTCAGTCAATGGCATTCACAATAGTGACCAGGTAGAAACGCGTGCTTACCTTTTGGCGATAGTTCAAATACGACTCAAGTAAATCCCCCACAAAAAATCACCAACTTCTGATTCTTTGTATTAGAAATCCATAATAAGCCCAATGCCTGTTGGAAAACAGAATTAGAATTCAGAGAAAAAGCAAATATAAATGAGTTTCTAATTGTACTGTATATATCAAGGCTCCATCATATTGTTATTTGAGTAAATTTGTCATTTATTACTTTGAGATAAAATTATTTGATTGAGGCTTACAAAAAAAAAACAAAAACAAAAAAAAACAAAAAAAAACCCAGACATAAAATAACAGTAAATGCATGGCAGCAATGGCTGCCAAACGTTTACCATAAACTGAAATAACAGTTTTAGACCTTGAAGTGAATTAAAATATTTAGACTGCAAAATGAAATAGGTGTTTCAAACATAAACTAAAATAACATGTTTATATAGTGATTTCAAATAGTGTGTTAATATTGTAAGTTGAAATGACATGTTTAAAATGTCATTTGAAAGAACATGTTTCAACTATAAAATGAAATGATTTGTTTTGACTGTTCATTTAGAAAAATAAACATTTGTAGACCACTAATTAAAAAAACATGTTTTGACTGTAAATAGAAATAACATTGTTAGACCATTGATTAAAAAACAGCAACATCATATTTTCACTGTAAATATTGTGCCTCGTCAACAAACTTATTTCAGTTTTTTTAACCCTAAGAGTTAAAGTAATTTTCTCCACATTAATTTTAAATTCATTTAAACTTAGACTTAGAAACTTTTAATTTCAGGACCTTTTATGCTCAAGCTCGACTCCACAGTGGTAACCCCCAAAACTCCAACATTACAGAAACTGTTCTAAATCTCAACATAACAGAACCTTAAATACTTACAAATCCCATTTAATTCATCTTGCACCAAAAAACATTAAATTGCTCTTAATTTTAAAATTCACTCTTCCCATGGTGGGGAAAAAAATCCACAGTAAAATACCGTAAATTTACAGTTCACTACCGTTTATATTATTAAATGGTCAAAAACTTCAAATATGAGCCTTCTGGGACTACAAATATCTGTTTTCCACTTTACTTCTTTTTATTTATCTATTTATTTTTAGTCTATAATGTTAAACACTGTAACTACAAAGGCCACATGCTGACTTAAAGTTCATCATGAGTGACCTTTCCAGGAACAATAATTAAATTAATACGCATGCATAGACAGTGCACAGTGTTACTCACACAAACACAAAAAACCATCCCGGCAACACGTGACACTAAAATTATGTAATAAACATTAACTAAACTGTATAAAATATAGCACAGAACACCCCAATGTACATAGCTGATATAAAAAATAAGAAGACACATTTTTCCATAAAATACAATGAAATGTGTTGGCTCGCGCAGGGAATTCTGGGAATGCCCAATTATTGTTTTTCACTGTGATTTTAACAAAAGTTTACCGTAAAAGTACATGTAATCTCTTGTTAGACATAATATAATTTTGTACCATTAATTAGTTGGTACTTTTACATCTAAAAACATTTTTTTTTTTTTACAATATTTTGCTGTAAAATTACATGTATTGTCTTATTAAATATATTATCATTTGTTTACTGTATATGTTAAGGTTACTAAATGTTAACCATTTAAAGTTTTTTTTTTTTTTTTACAGTAACATTTTTGCATTTTTTTTTCTTTTAAATTACAGATTTATTTTTTATTTATTTTTTTATACAGTAGTTATAGAAATCCCAACATAAATGGATTAAGTAAACTTGTATACTACATTTCTACAGTAAGTGCTTTTTCACTAAGTGAAGTTTGGTTTGCTTTCATTTTAATGAAGTAAACTGAACGAGCAGCAAAAATGTATTTTACTTTGTAGTTTACAGATTAATTTTGACACTTTAAATTATTTGTTGAGTTCCTAAATAATTATGAATACAGCATAAACCTAATATCTTGTGCTGCAAATGTAGCGACAAATAAAGTACAAAACATAACTTTATAAGTAATATATATATATATATATTTTTTTTTTTTTTTTTTCAATGAGCAATATTTGCTGAAAATGTAAATTTCTTGTGATTAAATGTATTTTTATGGGAATTTAACTCTTTTATTAAAAATGTTAAATTAATGTTCAGTTATACTGTATTTTCCCTGTATATATATATATATATATATATATATATATATATATATATATATATATATATATATATATTACACTGGAAGAAATATATATTTTTTTACGGACATATTTTTAAAGACATCTCAGGTTAAAATTTCATTTTCATATGTAAAAAACATGACGTTTACCTTCATTTAAAGGAGAATGCCTGTTTTTGTCAGTAACACATATTATCAGTTAAGTACAGGGAAAATGCTAATTTGATGTGAATAAAAGTATTTTAGGGAAATTTCACAATTTTAATGAAAAAAAAAATATGTTAAATTAAACTGTATTTTCTCTGTAAAAATAAATGTATTTATTCAGAAAGATAGCACCAATTTGAAAAATGGCTATAAACTACTGTATTAACGGCAGATTCTGTCTCATCCACTGGTTGTTCTGTGGTATTTCCTCAGATACCAAAGCTTCCAATATTTAAAAAAAAAAAAAAAGATCTATCCCTGCTCATAAATGATGGAGGATCCTATGCCTTTTAATATTTATTGATCTTTTTTTTTTTTTTTTTCTACCATAGGAAGAAAAAAGCCTGTCTTTTCTTAGAAACCATATCATTCTTGGTTTTTCCATCTCAAATTACTTAATATGCCCTTTGGAACTTCATTAGTGTCATCATGAATGGCATATTTCGTGGATATTTAAATTTATTTGATACAGACTGAACATTTAGATTAGCATCAAATGTATGAGCTATGTTTCTTGTTCAAGAAATCTTGAGCCAGTCAGAATAAAATCAGAATGGGTAATTTGCCGAGTTAGATGACATTGAACATTCAGGAAATATGAGAAGTCTATTATTGTTCATGTTATAACCTGTGATAATAATGATCTTTATTTCTTACTTTCCACTTTTCATATTGCTTTTTTCATTCTCCATAACCAATTTCAGTAACATTGGCAATTTGGAAAGTCCAGAAATATTTTATTTTACTTTATTCTCTGAGTTCACTCACTTTTCAAAACCCATTTAAACCCATTCTAAATGGATGGATGGATGGACATATAATGTACATACATGCTTACATAGACCTACACCAGTTATATTAAATGCAGTCCACTGTGGCATGTTAAAACCTTAAAGTAATCGAAGTGAAAATTGTTTTGTTGTTACTGTGGTTGAAAATGGGCCATAATGGGGAATGTTGAAAACATCTCGGTTACTGTTGTAACCTCCGTTCCCTGATGGAGGGTACGAGACTTTGTGTTGATGTTGTGATGCTAGGGGTCACTCTTGGGAGCCCCAGACACCTCTGATCATTGAGAAAAGGCCAATGGGAATTGGCAAGTGGAATTTGCATGCCACTTCCCCGGACATATGGGTATAAAAGGAGCTGGCTCGCAACCACTTATTCGGGTTTTGCGCTGAGGAGCCGAGACAGGGTCCCGGCCATTTCAGCGGGTAGTACAGCATTGTGGCAAGGGGGACACAACATCTTGTTCCCTCCATCAGGGAACGGAGGTTACAACAGTAACCAAGACATTCCCTATCTGTCACTCACTCGACATTGTGACCTATACGAAATGCCACAACCAGCTGAACTGTGTTACGTGGACTGACGGTGCAGGTGCAGGCAAGCCGCGGCGTGCCAAATAGCAGGTGCACCCGGTCTGCACGTTGCCTCCTCCAATGCCCCAAGAATGTCACACAGTCCCTCAGACCCTGAGGGGGAGACAAGACATATCTAAAATGGGAACAGGACGCGCCAGCCGGCTCTTTTTTTTCTCCCCACAGAGTGAATTTTTTTTTTTCCGGCAGGGGCCATACAGTATGTATTCGTGTCGGGGAAGGTGTTCTTTCCCCAGGAGGAAAAGACACCACAGAGACCACATCCTGCCCAAAGGGGAGATTAACATGTGGCAAATACGTCACATGGGCTACCAGCTGCATGTGGAAGACGCCCCTTGGTAGGTCCTACCCGGAGGGGAGGAACTCTACAGCATGGCGACCAGAGGCAGGGGAGGACCCTGCCGAAGGGAGACACGGATTTGCCCTCAGGGAAACCGTACCATGGAAAATACGTCACAAGGGGTTACCACAGGTAACCAGCACATGTGGAGCACATACCCCAGTACAGGGCATACTAGCACACATACTGGGCCCGGCTAAGAATTGCTCCACCGAATTCGCCAGCCATAGGGCTGAGGAAGAACATCCAGGGTTCAACATCTTGTGAACTCGCATGGGGAAAAAGCGCACATCTTCCCCTCAGGGAGGTGAAAGGCGCAATGCGCAAGCAGTACACCCGGCCAGCTGCCTGCACACTTACCTGCTCGTACCTGTCAACACACAGGATGAAACCGGCTCAACCTGGAGATTATAATATCTCACAAAGGTATTGGGTGTTGCCCAGCCTGCTGATCTACAGATGTCTGCTAGAGAGGCGCCATTGGCTAGTGCCCAGGAGGACGCCACACTCCTCGTGGAGTGTACTCATAATCCCAAAGGGGAGAGTATGCCCTGGGCCTGGTATGCCAAAGCGATGGCATCCACGACCCAGTGGGCAAGCCTCTGTTTGGAGACAGTGTTCCCTTTCTGCTGTCCACCAAAACAGACAAAGAGCAGCTCAGAGCATCTAAAGCTCTGCGTGTGGTCCAAGTAGATGCACAAAGCACGCACCGGACACAGCAACGACAAGGCTGGGTCTGCCTCCTCCCTGGGCAGTGCTTGCAGGCTCACCACCTGATCCCTAAAAGGGGTCGTGGGGACCTTGGGCACATAGCCCGGTCGGGGTCTCAAGACCACCTGAGAGTGCTCCGGACCGAACTCCAAGCAGGTGTCGCTGACAGAGAACGCCTGCAGGTCCCCAACCCTCTTGATGGACGTGAGCACAGTCAGGAGGGCAGTCTTCAAAGAGAGAGAGCCTTTCGCTCAACTGACTCTAGGGGCTCAAACAGGACTCTCCGCAGGCCCAGCAAGACCATGGAGAGATCCCATGAGGGAATGAGGCGCGGCCTAGGAGGATTCAACCTCCGGGAAGAATGGAACCGGGGCAGGGCGCAGCCGTGAGCACCGCTCCGAACACAAGAACCAATCATTAAGGGCAGGGTGGAGGGTTCAACTCCAGCCCGACACTCGCAGCAGCCCGGGCAAGCGTGGCAGTCATCTCCGTGTCAGCCTCAGACTGGGCGACCACACCCGAAGGTGGGAACCCAGTCGAGTCACCAGCGTCCAACTGCACCAACCCACTCTCTGATGCTGCGATCGAGAGCTCATCCTGCTCTCGAGCCCCAAATGAGACATTAAACTCACCCTGAGGCGAGCTGCCTGTCTCATCCCAGAACTCGACCGGGGAAAACGAGCGTACTGAGGAATGGGAGGTCTGTGGGGGATTACCCGACGGAACCACTCCCATTGGGGCCCCCAAATCGCCCCCAGTGCTAACTGGCCCGGCCTCGTACCCGTAGGTAGAAGGATCGGGGCGGGGAGCAGCTGGAGTGGCTTTCCCCCGGAAGAAGGAATGCCGTGACCGCAACATTGCCATGATCATGTTCTCGCAGTGAGAACGCTGCCTCAATGTGCCTATGGCCCAGACATGTGAGACAGTGATCATGGCCGTCAGAGGCGGAGAGATAGGGACCGCTTCCAGGAACTACACACAGATGGAAAGGCATCTTTAAAATGATGCTCTCCGTCAGTGCGCACTCTTTTAGAAGAAAATAATCTCTTTTTTGTAAGAATATATACTCTTTCTGCTGTCGAAGTGCCCAGGGGCGTACTCTGCACTAGTCGTGCACGAGGGGGAGAAAGCCACTGAAATGCACCGTATTTCCAACAGCAAATGCTTCTCGTGTGTGAGGTGAATTGAATGGCAGTGGAACTGAGTCGAATGAGTGACAGATAGGGAACGTGCTGTTTGAGTTTATTGACAGCTTGGGCCTGTGGGTCGAGTCAAGTGATATTTTTCCCTCTGTGATTTCTAGGCCTTACAGGTAACTGGCTGACACAATTAAGACTATCTGGACTGATATTTGAACACAGGCAAACTATAAACGCCGTTAGTGGCTTGCATACAAAACCAGAGTTTGATACACACAAACACACATGAATTTAGAATTAGAAGACTAATCAGCCTTCTGATATTTGTATCTTGTGTAATGCAAAATGAGAAATATAGTAATTATGATTACATTTAACATATCTCATATTGTTAGTGAGTTGTTCAAGTCTTGCATACATATTATGGAAAAGCTTCTATGTAATTATCTGGACCATCGCACTAATAACTCAAAATTTAAGCCTTAGGAGGTGATCATGTGAAACTGAGACAACAGGGTTAACATGGGGTCAGTGAAATTCTAGGACTGGATGTGAATACCGAGAAGCTACTATATAAACCACAGTAACCCATATGAATATATATATATATATATATATATATATATATATATATATATATATATATATATATATATAATTCTCATTATTTTATTTTTTTTATTATTTTTTTTTATTTGTTAAAATACTTTCTCCTATCCCATCTTAATATGGAGAGACAACTATAAGTAAACCATTTTTAGGCTGATTTCCCAGAAAATTGTAAACACTGTGTCTCATTGGCACTATAAAAATTGCTGTTTGTTTGAATGGCTTTGGGATAAATTGGAATACATACTTTGGTGTGAAATACTAAACTCCTTTTAAAACAATTTGAAAAAGCATTTGTTTAAATATATCACACACACACACACACACACACACAGGCAGCCAAACGTTTAGAATAATGTACAGATTTTGCTCTTATGGAAAGAAATTGGTACTTTTATTCACCAAAGTGGCATTCAACTGATCACAATGTGTAGTCAGGTCATTAATAACATGAAAAATTACTATTAAAATTTGAAAAAAAAAAAAAAAAATGTTCAGAAATTCTTAAACTACTTCAAAGAGTTCTCATAAAAAAATCCTCCACGTGCAGCAATGACAGCTTTGCAGATCCTTGGCATTCTATCTGTCAGTTTGTCCAGATACTCAGGTGACATTTCACCCCACGCTTCCTGTAGCACTTGCCATAGATGTGGCTGTCTTGTCGGGCACTTCTCACACACCTTACAGTCTAGCTGATCCCACAAAAGCTCAATGGGGTTAAGATCAATAACACTCTTTTCCAATTATCTGTTGTCCATTGTCTGTGTTTCTTTGCTCACTCTAACCATTTCTTTTTGTTTTTTCTGTTTCAAAAGTGGCTTTTTCTTTGCAATTCTTCCCATAAGGCTTGCACCCCTGAGTCTTCTCTTTACTGTTGTACATGAAACTGGTGTTGAGCGGGTAGAATTCAATGAAGCTGTCAGCTGAGGACATGTGATGCGTCTATTCTGAAACTAGAGACTATGATGTACTTCTCCTCTTGTTTAGTTGTACATCTGTCCTTCCACATCTCTTTCTGTCCTTGTTAGAGCCAGTTGTCCTTTGTCTTTGAAGACTGTAGTGTACACGTTTGTATGAGATCTTCAGTTTTTTGGCAATTTCAAGCATTGTATAGCCTTCATTCCTCAAAACAATGATTGACTGACGAGTTTCTAGAGAAAGCTGTTTCTTTTTTGCCATTTTTGACCTAAAATTGACCTTAATACATGCCTATTGCATACTGTGGCAACTCAAAAACAAACACAAAGACAATGTTAAGCTTCATTTAACGAACCAAATAGCTTTCAGCTGTGTTTGATATAATGGCAAGTGATTTTCTAGTACCAAATTAGCAATTTAGCATGATTACTCAAGAATAAGGTGTTGGAGTGATGTCTGCTGGAAATGGGGCCTGTCTAGATTTGATAAAAAAAATACTGTTTTCAAATAGTGATGGTGCTGTTTTTTACATCAGTTATGTCCTGACTATAATTTGTAATCAGTTGAATGTCACTTGGTGAATTAAGTAACAATTTCCTTCCAAAACAGCAAAATCTGTACATTATTCCAAACTTTTGGCCGCCAGTGTGTGTGTGTGTGTGTGTGTGTGTGTGTGTGTGTATATATATATATATATATATATATATATATATATATATATATATATATATATATATATATATATAATTATGCATGCATGTTTTAGGAACTCATATTAAGTGAAAGACTACAGAGAATTCTTGTTTTAAAAGTGCATTTGTCACACTGCAAGGCAATTTTAAAACTAGTGAAGATAATGATGAAAAATTTTGAATATTTTAAACAAAATGGTGACCAGTTACAGGACCTAAAATATACACAGGGTTTACAGTATATGGTAATGGAAAAACTCAGAAATATCAGTAAATTTTAAAAGTGTTTTCTCCAGGCTTGGAAAAGTCATGGAACTTAAAAGGATCTTTAAAATTCCATTTAAGATTCCTATAGTGAATATAAAAATTTTAGCTGTTTGGCTAGAAATTGCACTTCTGTGGAGTAAAATGTACTTGTAAGCCAAAATGATGTCCAATTTGTAAGCAAATTGTTCTTTTGTGTCAGTTCTTTTCAATGAATCGGCTGAAGTGAATTTGGTCGAAACAATTCATTAATCAATTGGCCTGAAGCTGAGTCATTTAAAATAATAATAATAATAATTATTATTATGCAGTAATCATACACCACCGGAAAGGTCATGGAAAAGTCATGGAAATTAATTGATTTTTTTTAATTGAAAAAAATTTACATTTTTTTTTACAAAAAGTGGTTACACTAAACTGATTTATCTGCATTTGATATATATATACATATATATATATATATATATATATATATATACAGGTTTGGGGAGTAACGGAATACATGTAATGGGATTACGTATTTAAAATACAAAATATTAGTAACTGTATTCTACTACAGTTGCATACAATATAATTAATTGGTAATTAGAATACAGTTACATTCAAAATATATACAGTTATTTTGTGTTTTATTGTCATTTGTTTCATTTAATATTTTGTCCTTTCAGATGGAAAACATTTATACATATAAATGATGCGATCCAAAGTGCATTTGAACAGCGGTGAAACACTTTCTTATGATGTGTTACACTCATACGAGCAGACAGAGAAGTAAGTTTGAAGTAAGTTTGGAGCAGAAGAAATAGAAAAAAAAAAAAAAACTTGTGTAAATGGTCAGCTTTATGCTAAGCTAAAATGCTATTTCCAGCCATTTTACATGCACGTTACCAAGCACAATCATATTTTTTTATCAAGAAAATTCACGTTGGATCATAATTTTTTTTTTTTTTTTTTTTTTTCTAGTAAGACCTTTGATATTAGGGCAAAAATCATATTCTTGATAATATTTTTTGTATTGTTTTCCTGTAAAAATATCTAAAAATCCTTAAAACAAGATCAATTTGATTAATCTTGTTTTAGAAACAACACTGCATAATTATTTAGGTTTTTCAGAGAATGTATTTTTAACATATGTATTTTGTCTTACTGTACTGGCAGAGTTTTATAGTCAAAACAAGTGAAAAAATCTACCAGTGCTGAAGAAGTAATTCAAAGTATTTAGAATACGTTACTGACCTTGAGTAATCTAACGGAATACTCCCAACCCTGTGTGTGTGTGTATATATATATATATATATATATATATATATATATATATATATATATATATATATATTAGTTATCAATATAATCAAGCTATTTTAATTAAAAATAATGAATATTTCCAACTCAATATATATATATATATATATATATATATATATATATATATATATATATATATATATATATATATATATATATGTATATATATATATTGAGTTGGAAATATTCATTATTTTTTAATTAAAATAGCTTGATTATATTGATAACTAATTATTTCCATTCTACTTAATTAAAATGCGCACACAAGGCTTCAAATTATCTTTTTAGGTCTCCAATTCCAGTGCATTTTCTGGCAGGGTACAACTGTAGCCAAACATGAAGGGTAATTTTATTGTCTCATATTTCCTACAATTAGATGCTAATAGAGATAATATTTCTTTTTATATATTGGACAGTGAGCTAAAGAGAGAGCAAACATTTTTAGAATAAGGTTTATCTTAATCTCCATTATGGTGACTAGATAAAACACCATAATTTAACACAAAACAGAATGGATAAAGCTAAACAGAACCAAAAACACAACTACAACCTTACTTACTAAAAACAACTGTCTACACCCCACATAAGCTCCATATCTTGCTCGGGCCTAATTAAATATTAGGGTGCAAAGGCCTAAGACCACTCCTCCAAACACAGCTCAGCTAAAACATTTTTTTTTTTTTTTTTTTTTTTTTTATGATTAACTATACAAAATTAAAATACATTTATTCAAAACACAGACACATGTAAAACACAAACACATGTAGAAAAAAAAAGAAAGAAAGAAAAATTATTATTGCATAAAATTAAAAACAATTCAAATTAATTAAAATGTAGCCACATTTTATAACATACTATTTAATTTTTTTTTTTTTTTTTTTTCAGTGTGTGTGCATACACTTTCCCTTAAAAATGTATATAAATTGTTACCTAAAATGTTGAAAGACATCTACAGACACATTATGGAGCTATTAAGATCACTTAAATGTTGTGTCTTTGTGGTGTGTGTGTGTGTGTGTGTGTGTAGTCTACATGCTTCATCAAAGACTTTGCCAAACTTTGATTTCTTTTGATAATTAATGCAATCATTCTTATGCATTACATGTTTAGTCGTAATAAATTATACATTAGCCTTTCCATTAGTATGCAGCATAAGTTTACTCAGCCCTCTTTGCCAATGAAAACAAAATTTAGATTTTAGATACTCATCGCTTCCTTAACAATGGACATGACATCATTTAAATGCATTTTGGTTGCCATGGGAGATCTTCACATGCAAAGTTACGGCCTGTGTGTATCAAAGAACGAGAGATAGAGTGAAATTCCTGTACTTCAAAGGCAGAATAGTCTTCCCAATTCTTTAATGTTGGCACCTCTTTTTTCCAGACCTATAACTCTGCAGTGTCAGAGCCTTTGGCTTCAAAGTGTGGTGATCTGTCAGCTGGAACAATTCCTCTGTGACAGACACATCGAGTGTCCTGTGCTCAGGGGTCATGTCTTGGAGCTAGGAGCAAATGCAGATGGAAAGAGTGAATTTCTTCCCTCTGAAACCAGTGGCCCCTTTAGGGTTGCCTGAGGACTTCACCTGAGCCATGGCTATGCCTGACAACAACTGATATAATGATTAAAAAAATAAAAATAAAAATACAGCTGGTTCACTTAGAGAAGACCTGAGAAAAGTAAACTTGAGAAGTAGACTAACAGACTTCAAAGTCTATATTTGCACTCCCTTTAATCTCATTGCTTTCTAGGAGGAACAACTGAGAAATTAAAGTGTTTTTTTTTTTTTTTCTCCTATGGGGCTCGAGTATGTTACCTATACAAATATGTACAGAAAATGGAGACAAAAAAAAAAAAAAAAAAGAAAGAAACAAAGAGAAAAGCCCTCAATATAGAAAAAGGTATGTGAGCTATATTGCAACACTGCCTCACATCCATGAAAAATAGCATCTTAGATTATCCTGCATGCTCTTATTTTTAGGGCTTGTTTATGCATCAAAGCATGCGTGTTTGAATAATGCATTCCGGTTCTGTCCCCACTTCAATAGATTTGCTCAATCCACTTTTACCATATTAATGTCAACTCTGTAAAATATGGCTGTTTTTATTCCCTGCCTGGATGAAGTACCAGGGAGTAACAGATTTGCATGATAATCAAGATGGCCGAGAGGAACTTGAATACATGAACGTATGTGAATCCAGTTGAGTGTCCGCTTACATGAAGCGTTCAGAGAACAGAGCGTGGATAATAGAGAGAGAGGGAGGGAGAGAGAGAAATGGAGAATATTTTCCAGGAGCATGACAGTAGTTCATTTCTTTAAGAAATAATGTAGCTTTTCAAGTAAGAGGCTACTTTTTCCAACAAGTAGCAGTGTAGCGAGACCAAACACTTCATTTTACTCTTTTTCTGTCTCACTTTTAGCATTGAACAGTTTGATTCATTGTAGTGAATTGGTTCGTTTGGATGTTTCATCTAAATTAACCGATTTTAACCGTTTCACACGTGAGTTTTTTCCTGTACTGACAGATACCCCAGCGTGAGTTCTTTAACCTCGTGCGACCCCATGTACACAGGCGTGTACACTGTATTTTGGCTTTGCTATACGCAACACATAATTTAAAGTAATTTAAACCAACTGAATACTGTTCACAACACTATAGACCAGTGGTTCTCAACCTTTTTTGATGAATGCCCCCATACTTCATTCCCTTGTGAGTTTTGTGCTCACGCTGCTCTGTCCAATGAGCCATATCCATCTACAGAGCCATACAGGTGCATTAGCCGAGGTTGTGCCTCTGCCTGTGTATTTGACGCTGCTAAACCAGATACTTCAGATATGTCGCTAGACTTCAAAATCAGATGAACCACGGTACAAATGCCTACCAAACCGTATAATTGAGAACCAACTGATATACTAGATAAACATTCTAATGCAAAGAGGAACTTGATGATATTTGATTATTATAACTGATAAACGCCCTGCATTTGTAACCTAACACACCTCTCTCTACTAATTTGCTCTCAGCACCCCCTGGCATCCTTTGAATGCCCCTTGGTGGGCAGTACCGCCCCCGATGAGATCCCCTGCTCTAGACTGTCATTTAAGGGTTTAAATTCTGATGCACCGAGTCACGTGACACAACAGCATGGCATCGATTTCGTGAAGTGCTTCTATGGGTGCAGAGCCAACAAAAGTGCATCTGGTAATAAACCTCTTTAAATTTTTCATTGAAACCTGTTTGCGTGAAAAGAATAGGGTCTCTAGTTTTGTTTGATATGTTGCTTTATATATATATATATATATATATATATATATATATATATATATATATATATATATTCGCAATAGCATGCTGATAAACATGACGTCCACATACTTGTATTGTGGGACATTATTTCCACAAAAGCTGAAAAAACATGTTAGATATTTTGAATAACTTTACACATTAACAACTTTACCCATTCATTTTTTTTTTTTTTTTTTTTGCTTCATATTAATATAAATTTTTTTTTTTTTTTTTTTTTTTTTTTTTTTATCACTGTACAATACGGTTCTATTCATTAACATTAGTAAATGCATTCCTATATTCACTGTGCATTTTCACATTGAGAATACATTGATTCATCCAAAAGCTGGAAATGTTTGCTTTCAGAGGCTATATATGGAGTTAGGATGCAAATAAGGTGCATTTCGAACTGTTCTGAAACCAGTGCAGACAGACACTGAAGGTTAAGTCATTCACTAAATATGGAGAAAAGTGACATCCTATAGCTTTCTATTCTAAGTCCATTCACTCCTAAAATCTGACCAAAAGTTCAGTTTTAGGCTGCAGATGTTTGGACCACTCAACTTGTTTGGCAGACATGGGACAATAGTAATCAGTACATAGATTCAGAATTTTATAATGCTACATTTTATTTTAACATGGTTGGCAGTGATTGTATGTTTGAATCAGAATAATTTATTCAGCTTTACAGAAAATCAGCTGCAATGCCTGTAACGTCTCAAAAACATGAATAGCCAACACTCCTGGACACATAATAAACAATTTGATGAAAAAAAAAAATCTGACTTTTTTATAGCTTAGTGTTATTTAAAATTTCACAACTTGGTCCCACTGTCCACATATGTAGACAGATTTGTTTTTTACTTGTTTATTATATGCAACTAGATACAAATCAAAAAGGGAAATGGAAAATGCACACAGCAGTCACGCTCGGGTCTCAGGAGGCAATGTGTGCTGTAATGAAAAACAAATCTCACCATTCACTTCACAGCACTGGAGATGCACTGGAGGATACATTATATATTATCAAACATATAATGTGATTTTTAGATATTTTAGATGTTTATAATGATTGATTATGATTGATTAGATGCGATCGCGAACACGGTTGCTAGCTACATATGCACGCTGCCATATTGTTTTTATTGCAATGCAGCATGGGATTCTGAGTCACAGCATAGATGTTCTAAAAACCTAGCCCTTCCACTTCTTGCACCAAAAGTGGTGAGACTAAGTGATGGACGGAATGGGAGATGGCTCAAGCGGACTAACTAGTTTATAATTTTTTTGTTTGACGTCAGAAAACATGGCCGCATAGCGCCAATGGTAACAGCTTTAAATTTTTATTATGTGATTTTTTGAATGTTTTTAACATAACAAAATAGAGATATTGTGATTGTGACTGGTTTGATTGTATGGGTGAAAGTGTTAAAAAATTATTCATATGTACATTCAAGTCCATGCCCACAGGGCTGTCACCATCTAAGTTTATCCACAATCAACTCCATGCACTGAGATAACTTTGGTGAAAATAAATTCCAGACACATCCCTAACATCTAAAGAAGGCATTCAGCTCTGGATTTTATCCCAACTCACTAAAACATTTTTTCTGCAATGACCATACAGATGCAATTCAAGTGTGGGATTTTGTGTTGTATTTGTTAAAAAAAGTGGAATATTATTTATTTTTGCTGCCATGTCAATGGAGAAAAACCAAAAAACAAATCAGGCATATATTATTGCTCTTGAATTTCTTAACATAATTATCAATATGGCGTGCGCCTGTATTATAAACAATAACAAATAATTTATCTGGAATGTTGTTTTGAATGGGAGCTTCAGTGTAGTTACATTTTGTTAGCAGCTGACTACTTTGATGAGTAGACTGACTGTAGTTTAACTTTTCCATTATGAGCAGCTTGTTTGGCAAATTACAGTTTCAACTCAAGGTAGCATTCCCAACACTGGAGATAAATAATGGTATCAGTTGTTTTACAGTCAAAATAATAGCACTAATTAACATCACTGGAACTGAACAGCTCGCTAAAAGATGGGACAGAGAAACTAGTGTGATTTAAACTGGTGATGCCACCTCCAGCCTGCTTTCTAGTTGGTGTCTGACACCCAGTAGCTACTAAAACCATTGATCTGAGGCCAGCTGGATGGACTAGACAGCCTGTCCATACCACTCGCCCTCGGCTCCTAATACATACTGACCCAAATGAGATTCACACTGCCTGCAACGCCTGGTGAGAAAGACACAGGCTGATAATTCAGCACACTGTAATTGAAGCATTTTGTTACTAATACATTATCAAAAAAGAAGCTGTTTTATACCAACTTTTGTTCACACTATCCTTAGATAGATGCTCCAATAGTGTCCGTCTGACTCAAATGTACATAGACCGACAAAAATATTTAAAAATAGAGCAGATGGAACATAACACGTCTTGTAAGAACAGGACAGGGCAAAAAAACACATTTGATTGCTGTCAAATGTAGGCTTATGTTTAAAAAACAATATATTGACATTTAAAAAAATACTTTACTCGTCTGCCAAAATAATGCAATATATTTAAATCTGAATTATATACAAATATATGTATATGTAAAGGAACATCCCGTGTTCAATACAAGTTAAGCTCAATTGACAGCACTTCTGGCATAATGTTGATTACCACAAAAATTCTGTTTGACTTGCCCATCCTTTTCTTTAAAAAAACCCCACAAATCTGGGTTACAGTGAGGCACTTACAATGGAAGTGAATGAGGCCAATCCATAAACGTTAAAATACTCACTGTTTCAAAAGTATAGCCACAAGACGTAAACCATATGCATGTTAACATGATTTTAGTGTGATAAAATCACTTACTAACCTTTTCTGTGTAAAAATTTCTATCTAAATTAATTGCCATGATGTTGTAATGTCAACAAAACCTAAAATCCTAAAATGACTATAAAAATTTAGACTTAAACACCTTTAAAGCCCTAATAGTATGCCCACATGAGTTTTAGCAGAAGAATTAATGTAAGTGCTTTTTTTAAAATTATTATTATTATAAGCTTCACATTTCTGCCCTTAAATCCTCCAAAAATTGGCCCCATTAACTTCCATTGTAAGTGCCAAACTGCAACCTAGATTTGTTATTTTTATTTTTTAAAGTAAAGAAGGAACGAGTCATAATAATTTTTTTGTGGTAATCAGCATTATTCCCCAAATGCTGTCGATTAAGCTTAAATTATATTGAACCCGAACTATTCCTTTAATTCAATAAAAAATTGGAATCGACTGTCAGCCATAATTATTAGACTACTGAAAATAAAAATACGATAGAAGTTGACTTCTTTTGTAAATCTGTTGTAAGTTCTCTTGGATACATTATCTGTGGTATTTCAGTATATATATATATATATATATATATATACAGTATATGCAATAGGAGTTTTAGTACGAGCAACAGTTAAAGGGATGCTTGCCTAGGTCCATGTGTCATATTGGCTCAAGGGGCACTTTTTTGACCAGTGAGAGTTATGCGGTCCACAAACAATATAAGCATCAACAGTGACTGGAGGTGTTGATGGAACACAATAACATACTGTCACTCTGGCGACAAAGAGATGCACCTTATCTACACACACACACACACACACACACACACACACACACACACACACACACACACACACACACACACACAAAAACATTTTTTTTTTTTTTGTCTTATTTGAAACCGAGCAGTGATGCAACACAGATGTTTTCATGGCAATTATGAAAATTGTTTGCATTTTTTAAGTTATGAAGAATATTGTGGTATTTGATGACTATCTCTGATGTGATGTAAAAGTGTGTGATTTCTGCGCCAATGGTGTCACCAAATGGAATGCCAAAAATAATGATTGTTTTCAAATAGGATTGACACAGAAAAAAATAAAGTCATACGTGTTTGGAACAACATGAGGGCATATGACAGAATTTTCATGTATGGGTGAACTATCCCTTTTAACACTAAAAACATCACCATGCATAACCTTTTACATTTGTCTTATTTTGGTAAAAATCATCATTGTTGCATACATTTGTGATTCAGCACATTAATTGTTCCCTTCTCTTCGTCAGCTCGAGGACTTATTACAATTAGCAAATAAATGAACTCATCGTCTTGGAAACAGACTGGAAATCTAGCAAAAAATTCAAGAAACAAACAGGCAAACACACGCAATTACAAAAAGGTAAACACAAACACACTCCTGGCTCCAGGATAAGGTGCATTTACCTAAAGCCCCATCAAATTAGACCAACTCTCATATTCCAAACACACACAGTGGCTTCGCAGGCACTGCTGAGCACCTTAAAACAGCAGTGGATGAAAATAGGCCTGACACTCGTCGAAGTAAATTGCAGCGGATCAATTGAAAATGTCACCTTCACGGACAGACTGATTAAACGCAAAGTGCTGAACGCTCCTTATCCCCTCAGAACCGCGGCCATAAGTCTATGATGCAAAGCAGTCTGAAGGAATGGCTGATGAGGTGTAACTCGAAAATTACAGCACACTGCCTATTCTGTCCCTGTAACCACTGAAACACATGTACATACACTCTTATTTGTATTTCTTTTTTTTTTTTTTTTTTTTGCGTCTAAGATGGAGTCTCTATAGTTTTTCTTCACACTACAATGTCTTGCCAAAGAAACCGAGGCACTTGAATATCCTATGAATTGCATTCCATTGAACATTCATTGGAAAAGTTATTTGGATTTAGTCATTTTAAATTATTTATCATGACAAATGGGTGCAGTTTCTGATTTGACCTTTTACATACTTAGAAATGGCAGAAGGAAGTACATTTGAGCACTTAATTTTTATGAATTTTATGTGCATTTGATTGTCCGAGCTGTTGCCTAGTGGTTAGCGCACATGCTTTAAAGAGGTAGTTCACCCAAAAATTATGATTCTTTCACCATTTACTCACCCTCATGCCATCCCAGATGTGTATGACTTTCTTTCTTCTACTGAACACAAACAAAGATTTTTGGAAGAATATCTCAGCTCTGTAGGTCCATACAATGCAAGTGAATGGTGGCCAGAACTTTGAAGGTACAAAAAGCATATAAAGGCTGGATAAAAGTAATCCATAAGATTCCAGTGGTTAAATATATCTTCAGAAGTGATATGATAGGTGTGGGTAAGAAACAGATCATCATTTAATTAATTTTTTTACTACAAATTCTTCCTGCCCAGTAGGTAGCGATATTTACGAAGAATGCGAATCACCAAAAACAAATCAAAAACTATTATTTAAGAAACAAGCATAACCCAAGAAATATAATTAACTTAACTGAAAGACAGTAACTGTATTCTGATTATAAGAATTAAATGTAATGTATTACAATACTTTTGACTACAAAGCAATTAGATTACTTTTTAATCTGATTACACCAAACACTGATTCTATAGCGAAAGGGTGTGCCTTTAAATTAATCCCCTTTAATGCACTGCAGCTTCAACCATACGCATTCAGACAGACATCTTTGTCCATTGCATCGAGTTTTGCACTGACAAATGTGTCTGATTAGGGTCAAGTCAACCCAAAACCAGCCTAGTTATACAGGTCTTCCTTAAAACAGATTAGTACTGTAAACTAGTCAATTTCAAAGATGCGAAGTTTTGCATATTCCTAGTTTGCTTACACTTGAAGCTGCTAATTGCCGAGCTATGTACAGCTATACAGCTGCAGCTGTACATTAACGTCCATTGCGCTATTGGTGGCTCTATCACCCAGATGCTGACAAGATTCCTCTGGTCATCAGCATATGTTTTGTCCAGCTACAGCACTCTCAAGCCAGGTGGTACAGTCTCTCTCTCTCTCTCTCTCTCCTCCTTTTTCTGTCTCCAGCAGTCTTGAAGTCCTTGCTATCTTTCTCTGAAGGGCAGGGCCATTTATAACGGCCACTGCATTTTGGCTGCTGTATTTGTTGGCCTCCGAACAGCTGCCAAAAGCTGAACTGATACACTCCCCACTCGCCCTGCCTTCACAGTGGGTGCTGGAGTTTATGAGTCTCTGTAATGATTAGCGCATTATTAAAAATGATAGCAAGTTCACAGATCAGCTGGAATGGGCTCATGAAAAAACTATTTTTAAAGCTCGGCTCCTATTTTGAGATTTGAAAGATGTCGGCGCGATGCACACCATTAATCTATGAGAGAGTGATGGAAAAGGAGCTGAGGACAACATTTTGACTGTTCCAAGGTCTTCTAAGTTTAAACTTAGTTCAGAAAGCAGTGATTGTAAATTCTGTCTTATGGTTCAAAACTTACAGTTTTAAAGTTGAATCATTTGCATTTTATGCTAGACAGAAATAAGATTCCTGGGGATTTCAAACAGAATTTTGGGGGGGGCATGGAGACTGAAGGAGGATCCTTTGGTATAGGGTTGTCACAATACATACATTTCAGTAGCAAAATGGGTCAATGACGTGACACTCATTTTTCTTTCCAGAGAGGGGTAGGACATATTGAAGGGCAATACTTTGAATACAACTTTGTAAAACTTTAAAACATTGGTTGAAAGACATCCATGAGCATTCCCATCAAATGATCCATCCAGAAACTGAGGTATTAATTGTTTTGTCATACATTTTTATAAATAACTGGTTTGCAGATGATGACCCACACTAAGGAGATCAACATCCAACTGACAACAGTGATTAATCTGCTATGACTTCAACATCAAAATGGTTTGTGTCTTGCTTATGCTCTAGTCACATCTGCCTATTTTTCCTCCTTGTTCTCCACATTTCACATTCTCTAATTTTTCACAGACTAGTTGCAATGGTGCTCCAGTGTAAATATCGGAGTTGTCAAATAACAAATATCTATTAAATTAAAAACACAATTCACAAAACAATTAGTTCTTAGTTATTCTAAAGATGTTAATTACTTGGTTCAAAGTAATAAAAAAAAAAAATGGTACGGGTCTTAAAGTAAAAAATGTCATATGTAACGTGCAGAGATAGTAAAAATAAAAACCAGCCGAAATTCTTGAAAAAAAAAAAAAAAAAAAGTCTGCATGAGTAGTGCTGATTAATTTTATTTTATTTATTTTTAAATCCAAGACATAAAACAGAATAGAAGGTTTAAAAAAAAATCTATATTTTGCAAGTTCATTAAATATCAGTATTTTTACATTTACAAATAGGCTTATTTTGTTCAGGTCATTGAGTAACCCTGAGAAAACTTCTTGATACAATGATAAATGCAAATGATTTTTACCTTTAAAATGTTTAAAAACCTTCCAAAATTAAGCTGCATACACTCAAGTATTCAAGGTGCAAGGAAAGTATTTTTATACCTTTTATTTGGTTACACCACATGACAATTTAATGCATTAAATCAATTTTGCTGTAGAAAGCTATAAATGTCTTTGAAACTAACATGGACACAAAGATTATAGTTCAGTAACGCTGGGTTCTTGGAGAAGAGGAGATGCAGGAGTAAATACTTTAAGTCCTTTAATAATAAATGCTGGAGTGGAACAAACTATAAAGCTATACATCAAACTAACACAGCGTAACACTTCAAAGACTGACAATGGATGAACAAAACTAGAGCGCGCACACACATACAAATGAGGGAATGGAATACAGGTGAGGATGGAGCAGATGGAAGTGAACTATGGGAGATGTAGTCCAAGGCGGAGCTGGGGGATCTGAGGTGGAGCCGTATGGAAGGAAGTCCCCGGTGAAGCTGGAGGCTCAGAGTGACGAAGCGTAGCTGGAGGATCCAAGGCGGAGCCAGGTGACCAACTGACCAAGGTCGAGCTGGAGGGACGAGGGTCCCCGGAGAAGCTGATTGGCTGAAGGACCACGGTGGAGCCAAAGGGACATAGAGCCAAGGTGGGACAGAGGGAACAAAGGGCCAAGGTGGAGTCCAGGGCTCAGAGGGTCTAGGCGGAGTCGGAGGGTTTGAGGTTCCCCTTGACCATGGTTTCGCAGGGAGCGAAGGTCTAGCTGGTGACTTGGAAGGAGCCGGCAGACCAGGAGGAGGAGCAAGTGTCTTGAGTGGAGCCAGCGGAGGAAGGAGGAACAGGGCACTGGAAGGAACAAGGGTGTCCATTATGCTGGCTGGAACCAGCAGAGGATGAAGGGTAGTCTGGGTGGGGAGCAAGTCCAGGGCAGTTAACTTGGTGAGAGCTGGCTCAGGGGCAGTCAAGGCTACAGGCACTGGGATGGTCAAGGCTACAGACGCTGGCTCGTTGACCGTGGCAGGCTTGGGAGGAGCCGTGGAAGGCTTGGAGGAAGGGGCGTTTACTGTGAAGTAGCCTCCGAGACCACTGAAGCCGGGGTCAGAGTAGGGAGAGGAGGATCCTCTGAGTCAAGAGTGTCCAGGGTTAACCTCATGTATTCCCTTCACGTGTAGTCTGGGGCAATTCCCCATCTCAGGCAATTCCCTCCACCGGTAATGTGTTACACCTATCCGGTATATTGACTTGAGATGGGAGTCCTCAAAACCTGTGAGGCTGGCAATGGCGCTGAAGTAAAGCGTATTCCCTAATGGGTAAATCCGCCAGGCTCAATAGAGTGAACATAGCTGCAAGATCCTTTTTTTTCTGTAACGCTGGGTTCTTGGAGAGGAGATGCAGGAGTAAATACTTTAAGTCCTTTAATAATAAATGCTGGAGTGGAACAAACAATAAAACTCAATTATAGTAATCGCTGGAGTAGAACAAACACTGGAGTAGAACAAACTATAAAGCTATACGTCACAAACTAACAACACAACTTAACACTTCATGGACTGACAATGGATGAATAAAACTTGAGGGTATATACAAGGAACTAAATGAGGGAATGGAATACAGGTGAGGATGATGAGGAGCAGATGGAAGTGATGAGGTAAGTGATCTATGGGAGATGTAGTCCAGGGGAAAACTTCAAAATAAGAGTCCTAGAAGAACATGAGGGAGACAGACTGTGACAATTTCTACGAACTTGACGTGTTTTAAACTAGATTTTTAAAATATATTTTTCATCACCTCGGACAAACTTATTTGTCAATGAACCCAATATCCATGAATTTTTATTATTCTTGATACCAATTTCAAAACTACAAAATAAAAAACAAATAAAAGTTATTTAAAACTTTACTATTTTTTTTTTTAAGTACTAAAGTACAGTACTAAAATAAGAATAAAGAAACAAATTACATGCAATAGAGCAAAATAAATAAATAAATAAATAAAAAATACAATAAAGATTCAAATTAATTAGTGCTTAAATTTAAGCATTCAGAAAGCCTAATGCACAGATTTGATATCTGACACATTTAAAACATACATTTAACTCTTTCACTTAAGAACAACTGACTGTGTTTACATTAATATGCATTAATGTAATGCATTCCAATGCATATGTATGTTGCATTGGAAAGCAGCCACCTGTCAGTCAAATTTCGCACAGTTACCGAACTTAGTCGGTACTCAACTCTACTGATACTGCAGAAATACTGGTATTTTTTTTTTTTTTTTTTACATTTGAATGTTGACTTGATATCAAAGTACTGGTACTTATGGAATTCCTACTTTGGTGACAGTAATAAGCCTCAGGAACCCAACAAAAAATTTACATTGCAACTTTCTAAGAACCCAAGCGTTGGGGAAGCATTATAAATCAAGTCCTGAGTGGGTACATTGGAGGTAAACAAGACCATTCAAAACTACACAATGAAACATGTTTAGTGAGTAAAGAGTCATTTATCTGTGAGATAAGAGCCTCAACCAGACCTGGGTGTGTATGGGAAGATTAATCTGCTTTGCTCTGCATGGTTTACCCTGTTGCTACAAATTAAACAGATACTAACAGGTAAGCCCATTTGCGACCTGCGCTATATATAAAATAAAAGCACTGGAGCTGTGAGATAGGGGGAGAAGAGAGATAGAAATACACATTAGGGCGGGGCATAATGACCAGTATATACAGTGTGATGGTAGAAATGTGTCAATCAATAGAAATTTTGCTCTAATTTTGCAGCATTTATTTAGGTGTCGTAAATGTTTGCGCTGATACCAGACAAATAATAAGAGTGCAGTACCAAATGCAATAAAGTATATGTACTTTCATTTGTAGTCTTTAATCAAAAAAGAACAATTATTTAATGTATAATTTGTTTTTGTTTTTTTATGAATTTCCAGCAAAAAAAAATAAAATAAAAAAAACTATATTGTGATATATGCTGTTACCGTGATATATAAAAATACGTTTTACTAGTTTCGGAAGTTGAAATCCCATTAATTTTCTCCATAGACAAATTGATTTTAGCAATAACATGAACACCTTTAAAGACAGACTTAGTGTGAGCTCAGAGGTTGTTAATCATGTATATGTTTTAAATTACTACATTCAAAGTGCTTTGTGGGATTGTAGATCATTACCACATAAAAGATGGTTAGTGCACAGTCTTCAGCCTTTGCCTTTTTGTCCAATTTTTTAAAATACTTTTTACTTAAAATGAAAGTTTGTAATGTTGTGACTGGTTTGGTTAATTGCTTAGAACTCATTTATGAAGGAATTTTATCAGATCCCTTTGGAAAAATTAATGGGAAAAATACTTCCGGATCCAAGATGGCTGAAACAGTGGGTGGGTGCTGTTGTGCTCTATTCAAATCTGGCAAGCAAGTTCTGAGTGCCAGGCTGAATTCAGTTCCGCAATCTGGCATATTTTCAGGACTGTACAGCTTTGCTCCACCATTGTCATGCATGTACCTGAACCAGCTCTTTAAAATGCCAAAAGTGCACTTGACTACAAAGCTCACCTAAATACTGTATATGCCCAGTTATAAAGCTCCTCTCCTTCATTTAATCATCATTTGATGAATTGCTGCTGCCATGATTGCTAGAAAATCTCTTTTACAAAAAAATTGAGTAATTGAAATGTTTAGAGTAAATTGAGTAATCTCAAACAATTCTGCCTGCATTTTATGGGTGATAACATTAATTGTGCCAGGCATATAGTGCAAATATAGATTTGTGTACAAGTCGCAATCTACAGTATAATAAGTCTAATTTACATAACAGGAGGTGTGTTTGCTATGAAAAAAAAAAACAAAAAAAAAACATTGGTTACTGAATTAGACAAGTTTTGCACCTAAATAACGCATGCAAAAGTGGTGCAATTGTTTGATTTCGCCCACAGCGTGAGAGGAAATAGGAAGAGCTGGAAAAGGAAATTGCAGAAGAAGACAAGCAAGGAGAAAGAGGGATGTTAAAGTGACAAAGGGAAAAGGCAGAGGGCAAGAGTTTACCAAGGGACAGAGGAAGAGGACACACAGGGAGAAGAACAGAGAACAGGCTTTGTGAGAGAGAATTAATATCAGCGTGTCTTGCACTGAATATTTTTAGAGACGGAGCACAAGCGAGCATCCATCAGCTGCAGATGAAGAGGGGACGGCAGGACCCAGCGGCCACACAGACAACCACAGGGGAGGGTGGGATGGGATGAAAAGGGGAGTGGTTTGTACCATTGACAGAGCCATGTGCTCTTGCCAAGCTGAATCTCATCTCATCTTCAGGTGTAAATCTAGTCAGCTTTGTTTTCCCCATTGGCGGGAAAAGTCGGGGCTGAGAGACAGGGCAGATAAATCAGATCAGAGTCTGGCTTCCCGGCCTGGCAAGGGAGGTGGGACGGAAGCGGAATTGCTACATGGACCCCTGACTTTAATGACATACACTGGGACTGCAGAGAAGCATAAATCTGCTTCTTTCTCCTCCTCCTGGCCAGATCACACATCTTCTTCCTGGTACAAAGTCACCTCTTGGTTCTCAGTGCAAGCGAAACTTCAGCGTCAAATAATATGGAATCACAGGCCATATCCACACTAAGTTTTCATTTGAAAACGCATTTAAAATTTTGCTGTGTTTACGCCTCTCATTCACACTGGAAAAATGTTTTCTTCAACCGAAACTTTCGAAAACACTCTCCTGTACCTCATAATTAATTAATTAATTTTATTTATTTATCACACATTTGCACATATACAGTGAAATTCTTTTTTTTTTCTTTTTCACATATCCCAGCTAAGCTGGGGTCAGAGTGCAGGGTCAGCCATGATATGGCACCCCTGGAGCAGATAGGGTCAAGGGCCTGGCTCAGGGGCCCAATAGTGGCATCTTGGTGTGCTGGGGCTTGAACCCCCAATCTTCTGATCAGTAACCCAGAGCCTTAACTGCTGAGCCACCACTCCACCCTACCCTCTGAAACGTACTCTGAAATACACACAGTTACAGTCAATTCTAAGGCCACATCCACACTAATAATTTTTCATTTAAAAACTATTTTCTGTTTACCAACGTAATTGTTTTCTAAACTATGTGGTACAATAGAGTGTTTGTTTTCAGTGGAGTAAACCACCATTCCAATGTGGATGGGAGGCCTAAATGTAGCAAATTCAAATGCGTTTACAACATTAAAACCTATCCGTTTGGACATGGACTAAGTAGAGGTCTGCACGGGCCTTAAGATTCTGAACTTCTACAGAATGTCAAATGTTTGTGATGTCTGCGTTGAAAAAGTTAGAGAGTGCAATGAATAAAACAAGCAGGTGCCTTGAGATGCGTTTCTAAAAACTGAAGTTCATTTTAACTTGCCACGGTGTCTTAAAAATGTGGTGATCAGCGCAAGAGTCTGAAAAAAACTGCAAGATGCGGCGAACAGTCAATGATGTTCATCCAACGCATGTTTACTTTGAAAAACAGTGCAATCACTAACAATTACACATTCGTCGTGAAATGCGCCAAACTCTTCTGTTGACGCGCAACGTTTTTCATTAATTTGAACTCAAAGTTATACTTGAAATTGTCCAGAACCCAGCCCGAAACCTGATGGTTTGTTGGTTCCCATTGGGCTCAGCTTGGGTAGCAAACCCCTAGACATGTAAGCTCAGTGTAGTTCTAGCGGGAAGACACACAGCTGTACATCATCGCACTATTAGCTAGGTTACTCCTAGCCAATCATGCGTCAGCCATCACTTTATAAGCCTGCTCACAATCTATCACATTTCTGTTTCAGTGTGCCAACACGGCAGCCTCAACCACCCCACCACCACCAGTTGCGTCCCGTCCTGCATGGGGGTAGGCTCCTCGCCACCTGCCTCCTATCTCCGGCAGGATATGACGGTTCCGAGTACAACTTCTTCAGACCATCAGATGGGGCTTACGCCAAAGAGAGTCATTACATTTCTGTTTTTTATATTCATCAAATAAATATCATCTTAAATTTTACACAAGTCTTCAAGTCTTCCTGATAGAACTAAGTGTTCTCATTGTTCTAATTCTAGATTTAGAATTAAAACAATTTTGTTTGTTACTTTGGAAATTGCTTAAATATGTAACAAGTTTTCAACACCAGATCCACAATTGATCATACACACGTATATAGCCTTATATTGGCAGGTAAAACAAAATATGCTCTGTTTGTGTCTTGAGGCCAAACATTACAAAAGACAAAACTCCACAGTCAAGATTTAATTAAAGCTCTTGGGTCACACAAGTGTGTCAATAATTCAATCACACAAGGAAGACTGCAGCAAATCTTTTTAATTGAAAAGACCTGGCTGCATTGATCTGTCCGAACACACTCAGGAAGGGTGATGTGCGATTGGAACACAGATCAGGGGACTCCTATTGGTGTTTGATCCATGGGTCTCCTTGTTTCTTCCATTGAAACCTTAGGTGGAAAATCTGGCTGACTGTAAAATAAACATGACTCTAGCACAAAACTGAATTTAAATAGTAACCATAGGGCTTGAGCCACATTCTAGCACTTTAGGCTCCCATTTACCAATAACTGAGACATATACTGTATACTGTGGAACACTAATGGCAGTTTCCCAATCTGTGGACATTTTTAAACCGGGATGGGCATTTTTCAACTATCCAGTGACAGTATGGAATCTGAATGTAGTAGGCAAATAGTGTAAAGCGGTTGAAAAATGCCTATCCTGGTTTGAAAACACCCACTGATTGGGAAACGCCCATTTTTGTTCTGCAGAGATACAAGTCTCCATATTTTGCACATTATACATATTTTTATCAGTCTGTCAATAAAATCATCAATAAGCAATGAGAGGTTGTGTGTTATAGGGATTTTACATGCTTTAAACATCTTTACCTGTGGTAAAAATTACTGTATAGCACAGATTCGAGTGGCTAATTTTATATAATGGCAGCAACAGCACTATGAGAAAAGACACTAATGATCATCGTTCAAAATGTATTAATGATAAGTAACGAAATACAAAAATCTTTCAGAATGGTCACACTGTGAATTCAGCAACAGCAAGTTTAAACCTTTGCTGCTGAAATCGATCTGTACTTACCGAAATTCACTACCCTAGTGGCCCGAAGCTGGAAGCGCTTTTGAATGTATGGTAATGTGTGAGCTCCAGTTTCAAGGTAAAATTTCAACAGCGTGGCACCAAAAGCAAGTTGTATTTTTGGTTTTAAAAGATCTAATACAGTCAACATGAATGCATATTTTATTTACACTACCCCCTAATCCAAACCCCAACCCTAAGCCTAACTATCTGTAAAAATTTAATTTTAGAGCAAAAACGCAACCTTAGAATAGTGCTCGCCATTGTCCATGTGAACGCGTTTACTTCCTGGTTCCTAATGGACCAGAACCCATGTCTCTGAGGTTGTTCACATAACACACTATCAGTAACGCTAGAGGGAAATGCATTCACGCTTGAATTGATGCAAAAATGTCTGATGGGGGATGCCACTTGAGAGTAATAAGGCTGAATTTCATTATCCTAAATGTAAGCTATTTTCCGCTGCCAAACAACAAAGCAACGTTGGACATTATTATAGACTGTGTGATCACAGGAATATTTGTGAAGGTGGCGCTGCAGATGGCCGCCTTGGTGTGGAGCTCTCCAATTCTTTTGTTGTTTTTGTTTGTTTGTCCTTTGTTTAGTCATTTTTTTTTTTTCATTCAGTTTCACCAGGGACGAACTACTGAACATTCGGCATCACATACCAGACAATCTTTTCCCTGTTTTTGACTATTTGGACGTTTTGCTGGACATTTTAGTTGGAGGCACAGCTGTGTTGTTTAAGCACGCTATGAGATGCAGATGAGGGAAGTGAGCTGGCATGCTGGTCAAGCTCTGACAGCACAGCCTTCAAACAGCGCTGCTGAGTATTCATCTAGCGAATCTCCACTCTCTTCCTATCAAAAAAAAAATGAACTACATTTCCTCTCCCTTAAAAACTAAGACTTTTCAAACTCTGCTGCCTTGTGATTCACAGAAACCTGGCTGAGTGAAGCCATTCCTTCCAGCTGTTCAGAGCGGATCGCATTGCGGAGTTAACAAGGAAAACGAGAGGTGGTGGAACATGCTTTTACATCAATGAAAGTTGGTGTACAGATATAACAACGTTAAAGAAAATGTGCTGTCTTAATTTGGAAGTGCTCTTTATCAGCTGTAAGCATTTCTACTCACCGCAGGAGTTTTCCTCATTTATTCTGTTGAGTGTTTATATTCCTCCACACGCGTGCATGAATGCAGCACTGCAACAGCTGGCTGATCAGATCACAGACACAGAGCAACAACACCCGGACTCACTTATTGTTATTCTCTGCAATTTCAACAAAGCCAACCTCACCCATGAACTGCCAAAATACAGACTGCACATTACATGCCCCACCAGGGACAGAAATATACTGGACCACTGCTACACAACAGTAAAGGATGCACATCGCTCTGTCCCTAGAGCAGCTTTGGGACTCTCTGATCACTGTATAGTTAATCTTCTTCAGATCTACAGGCAGAAATGTCCTGGTACTTTCGATACCTCCATTCCCTGATGGAGGGAACGAGAAGTTGTGTCGATGTAGTGACACTAGGGGTCACTCTTGGGAGCCCCAAACACCTCTGTTTTTTAAAAAAAAAGCCAATGAGAATTGCCGAGTGGAATTTGCATGCCACTCCCCAGGACATACGGGTATAAAAGGAGCTGGTATGCAACCACTCATTCAGCTTTTGTGCTGAGGAGCTGAGACCAGGTCCCGGCCATTTCAGCGGGTAGTTCAGCATTGTGGCAAGAGGGACACAACGTCTCATTCCCTCGATCAGGGAGTCAAGAGCACACGTCTTCACCTCAAGAAAGGGGAAAGGCACAATGAGCAAGCAGTACACCCAGGCAGTTTGTCCTGGAACTTACCTGCTCGTGCCTGCCAATACACGGGACGAGACCGGCTCAACCCGGAGATTGTAGAACCTCGCAAAGGTGTTGGGTGTTTCCCAGCCCGCTGCTCTGCAGATGTCTGCCAAAGAGGTGCTACTGGCCAGGGCCCAGGAGGCCGCCACACTCCTGGTGGAGTGGGATTATAACCCCGCAGGGGGTGGCACGTCCTGAGTCTGATATGCCATCGCGATGGCGTCAATGACCCAGTGGGTGATCCTCTGTTTGGAGACAGCACTTCCTTTCTGCTGTCCACCAAAGCAAACAAAGTGCTGCTCGGAGCTTCTAAGGCTCTGCGTGCGATACAAATAGATGTGAAAGATTGCACTGGACACAGCAACGCCAAGGCTGGGTCTGCCTCCTCCTGGGGCAGCGCTTGCAGGTTCACCACCTGATCCCTAAATGGGGTCATGGGAACCTTGGGCACATAGCCCAGTCGGGGTCTCAGGATCACGTGAGAGTAACCCGGACCAAACTCCAGGCATGATTTGCTGACAGAGAATGCCTGCAGGTCCCCTACCCTTTTGATGGAAGTGAGAGCAGACAGGAGGGCAGTCTTCAAAGAGAGTGCCTTAAGCTCAGCTGACTCCAAGGGCACAAAGGGAGCTCCCTGTAGACCCCGAAGGACTACAGAGAGGTCCCACAAGGGGATGAGGTGCAGTCTGGAGGGATTAAACCTCCTAGCGCCTCTCAGGACCCTGATGATCAAGTTGTGCTTCCTCGAGTACTTACCATCTACTGCATCTTGATGAGCCGAAATAGCAGCTACATACACCTTCAGGGTGTAGGGGGACAGCCACCTCTCCAGCCTCTCCTGCAGGGAGGAAAGCACTGATCTGACTGCGCATCTCTGGGGGTCTTCGCGTCGGGAAGAACGGCACTTAGCGAACAGATGCCACTTCAAGGCATACAGGTGCCTCATAGAGGGAGCCCTAACCTGAGTGACCACTTAGGTCTTCCGCGTCCCGTCCAGGGGCAAGACGTGGAGAGGGGGGATGTTGCGAGGAGCGTGAGATCTGAGAACCACATCTGGGTGGGCCAGTAGGGTGCTACTAGTATGATCTGCTCCTCGTCCTCCCTGACCATGCACATGGTCTATGCAAGTAGGCTCACTGGGGGAAACACATATTTGCGTAGTCCAGGGGTTCAGCTGTGTGCCAGCACATCTATACCGAGGGGTGCCTCGGTCAGGGCGTACTGAAGCGGGCAGTGGGAGGATTCCCGGGAAGCAAACAGGTCTACCTGTGCTTGACCAAATCGACTCCAAATCAGCTGAACCACCTGGGGGTGGAGTCACCACTCTCCCCTGAGGATAACCTGACATGACAGTGCGTCCACTGCGGTGTTGAGGTCGCCCGGGATGTGAGTGGCTCATAGCGACTTGAGGCGCTGCTGACTCCAGAGAAGGAGACAATGAGCGAGTTGTGACATGCAATGGGAGCATAGACCGCCTTGGCAGTTGATGTACACTACCGTCACTGTGTTGCCCATCCAGACCAACATGTGCTTGCCCTTGATCAACGGCCAAAACCTCCACAGGGCGAGCAGGACTGCCAAAAGCTCTAGGCAGTTGATGTTCCAATGCAGCCGTGGGCCAGTCCAGGAGCTGGCAGCTGTTTGCCCGTTGCATACGGTGCCCCAGCCCATCTTGGAGGTGTCTGTTGTAACCACGACATGCCTGGAGACCTGCTCTAGGAGAACCCTTGCCCGTAGAAATGCAAGGTCAGTCAAAGGGCTGAAAAGGCAGCGACAGATTGGCTTGATGGCCACGCGATGTGTCCCGCGGTGCCATGCCCATCTTGGGACTCAAGTCTGAAGCCAGTGCTGAATCAGTCTTATATGCATCAACCCGAGCGGTGTGGCCACCGCTGAGGATGCCATATGCCCCAGGAGCCTCTGAAAAATTTCAGTGGAACCACTGTTCTCTGTTTGAACGCCTTCAGACAGTTCAGCACCGACTGTGCGCGCTCATTCGTGGTGCGCGCTGTCATCAAGACTGAGTCCAACTCCAAACCAAGAAAAGTGATGATCTGAACCGGGGAGAGTTTGCTCTTTTCCCAGTTGACCCGAAGCCTCAGTCGGCTGAGGTGCCAGAGCACGAGGTCCCTGTTTGCGCACAGCAACTCTCGAGAGTGAGCTAGGATTAGCCAGTCATTGAGATAGTTGAGGATGCGGATGCCCACTTCCCTTAGCGGGGCAAGGGCTGCCTCTGCAACCTTCGTGAAGATGCAAGGGGACAAGGACAGGCCGAAGGGGAGGACCTTGTACTGGTATGCCTGGCCTTCGAAGGCAAACCGCAGGAAGGGTCTGTGTCGAGGTAAGACCGAGACGTGGAAGTGCGCGTCCTTCAGGTCTACCGCCGCGAACCAATCTTGATGCCGGACACTCGCTAGAATGCGTTTTTACATCAGCATCTTGAACAGGAGTCTGTACAAAGCCCGGTTCAGTACTCACAGGTCCAGGATTGGTCGCAACCCACCGCCTTTCTTCCGTACGTTGAAGTAAGGGCTGTAGAACCCCTCCAGAATCCTGGAGGGACAGGCTCTATCGCGCCCTTGCGCAGAAGGGTAGCGATCTCCTCACGCAAGGTAGCGGCTTTCTCGCCCTTCACCGAGGTGAAGCGGACGCCGCTGAACCTGGGTGGGGCCTGGTGAACTGAATCGTATAGCTGAGTCGGACGGTCCGGGTCAGCCATCGTGACGGGTTGGAAAGCTTGAGCCAAGCGCCCAAACTCCGGGCGAGGGGGACCAAGGGAATGATCACGTCGGAAGTACTAGTGGGTGGGGTCACGTCAAGGGGATTCGAGCCCTGTGGCCGTGCTGAGTCCAGGGACATCGAAGCACTTACCTGGCTCCTGCCGCCCACCATAAGATTGGCCAAGGAGGGGGAGGAGGAGTCTTGTCCCCGTAGTCCACTGGACCCAATCCCGTGTGGGCCACAGCTGGGCGCACATGTGTGGGGGGACTGCCACTGGAGCGCCATACCTGCAAAGATGGAACGGTGGACGGTGGTCGTCACGACAGCCGTGCACACCAGACAGATGACCCAGGGAACAAGAAAACTGCTCTTTTGTCGAAACTTTGGGTACCACAGCCTCTTGGACATGCGGTGAAATTAAATGAAAATGAAACAAAAGATTCTCCTCCCGGCCCTTCACCGGGTGATGGAGTGGTCTGCTCACCAGCTCCAGAGAAGCGGGTCTCCTTGCCCCTGGGTCGTCTGTCTCGGGGGTGCTTCGAAGCCTTCCTCGGGTTCTTGGCGGCCGGCCATGAAACGGGTGGCTTGTGCTTCCTGTGCTGGTCTCCACGCCCGGGGGCGGGCTGCGGCGGAGCCAGTTTTGTAGTTGCAGGAGGATGCCCTTGGTGATGAGCAGACAGGGTGTGGGGTCTTGAGCCATGCCGGGGCAGGATGTGCTGTATGGCCTCTGTCTGCTGCTTCACCGCCGAGAACTGCTGGGCAAAGTCCTCGATGGTGTCACTGAATAGGCCAACCTGGGAGATGGGGGTGTCAAGGAACTGTGCCTTGTCAGCCTCTCACATCTCAACCAAGTTGAGCCAAAGGTGGCGCTCCTGGACCACCAGGGTGGACATCGCCTGCCCGAGAGACCATGCCGTGACCTTCGTCACCCGGAGGTCAGTCGCTGAGCGCAGTTCCTGCATCAATCCCAGGTCAGAACTACCCTCGTGCAGTCCTTTTAGCATCTTGGCTTGGTGTACTTGCAGCAGAGTCATGGCATGCAGGGCAGAGGCGGCTTGTCCAGCGGCACCATAGGCCTTAGCCTTCATGGACGATGTAAACCTACAGGCCCTGGACGGGAGTTTCGGGCACCTGCGCCAGGTAGCGTTGCTCTGCGGACACAAGTGCAGCACCTTATCCACCTGGGGGATCACCGAATACCCCCTGGCCGCTCCGCCATCGAGAGTAGCGAGAGCGGGGGAGCTGAAAGACTGGGACCGGGCAGTAAAAAGTGCCTCCCATGATCTTGTCAGCTCCTCATGCACTTCCGGTAAGAAAGGAACGGGGTCCCAGGAAACAGTCGTCGAGCTGCGAGGGTTCAGGGGAGAGTGGAGGGTTCCACTCTAGCCTGACGTTTGCGGCCGCCCAGGAAAACATGTCCGTCATTTCCGCATCGGCCTGGGACTGGGCGACCATTCATGAAGGAGGAAGCCCAGTCGAAGCCTCTGCACCCAACTGGACGAGCCCGCTCTCCGATGCTGCGCTCGATAACTCGTCTTCTTCCCGGGCTCCAAACGAGAGGTCGAACTCGCCCTGAAACGAGCTGGCGATCTCATCCGAGTGCCCAACCGGGGCAAGCGAGGATGCTGGGGAATGGGAGGTACGTGGGATGATACCCGGTGGAGGTGGTCCCATTGAGGTTCCCAAAATGCCCGCTGGGAGCCACTGGTGTGGCTTGCTTTCTTACAAATGCAAGCCGTGACCACAACGTTGCCATGGTCATGTTCTCGCAATGAGAACAAGACCCATCCACGAACTATGTCTCCGCGTGGGTAGCGCCCAGACATATAAGACAGCAATCGTGGCCATCAGAAGCAGAGAGATAAGGACCGCAACCAGGAATAACACACAAACGGAAAGGCATCTTTAAAAAGACTTTCCGTGTGTGCCACTCTTTTAGAAAGAAAATATACTCTTTTTAGAATATACTCTTTTAGTTTCTCTAAAAGGCCATTCTCTGCACTCCACTGGTGCAGAGTGGGAGAAGCTGCTGAAATGCACCGTAGAATCCAGCAGATGAGGTGAATTGACTTTGCGGATGAATTCAGCTTCAATGAATAGAACTGCTCGGCTCCGAAGAGAAAATCTGAATGAGTGGTTGCATACCAGCTCCTTTTATACCTGTATGTCCGGGGGAGTGGCATGCAAATTCCACTCGTCAATTCTCATTGGCCTTTTTTCAAAAAAGCAGATGTGTTTGGGGCTCCCAAGAGTGACCCCTAGTGTCACTATATCGACACAACATCAAGTGAGTGACAGATAGGGAACTTACATCAGCTAAACCTGTAGTAAAGACTGTAAAAAGATGGACCAGTGAAGCAGAGCTGGAACAACAAGCCTGCTTTGACTGCACTGATTGGAGTGTTTTTGAAGCTGCAGACACCAATCTGGACAAGTTCACAGATACTGTGACATCATATATCATATTTCTGTGAAGATATGTGCATTCCTACTAGGACTTACTTAATGTTCAACAATGACAAACCATGGTTTACAGGAAAACTCAGACAGCTTCATCATGCCAAAGAGGATGCTTACAGAAGCAGGGATAGAATATTGTATAGTCAGGCCAAAACACATTAAAACAAATTAAAGTGGTTAAAAGAAGCTACTCTGAGAAGCAGAAAAAACAAGTTTTCAGCTAACGACCCTGCATCGGTGTGGAGAGGCTTGAAAGACATTACTAAACACTGTAGGGTATCAACAACTGGCTGACGACTTGAATGTGTTTACTGTAGATTTGAAAAGCCCCATCTCACACCCCACACCCGCTCGACATTCATTTCACACAAACACCAACACCTCCTGCAACCACCCTCCTCTCCCCCCTCCCTGTTACTTAACCTGCACTTAAGATCTGTGAAGAGGAGGTGTTCTGGGTCTTCTGGAGACAAAAGACAAGGAAAGCACAGGGCCCAGACTGTGTTTCACCCACTTGTCTAAAATCCTTTCTAAGATCAAATGACTTAATGACAACAGACCCATTGCTCTGACGTATGTGTTCATGAAGTCATTTGAGAGACTGGTGTTGACCCACCTGAGGGACACCACTGGACCCTTTCTAGATCCCCTTAAATTTGCTTATAGAGCAAACAGGTCTGTGGAGGATGCAATCAACATGGGATTGCATCATATCCTGCAACATCTGGACAGTCCAGGGATATATGCAAAGATCCTTTTTGTGGACTTCAGTTCGGCTTTCAACATCATCATCCCAGCTCTCCTATGGAATAAATTAACCCAGCTCTCTGTTCCCATGTCTATCTTTCAGTGGATCACCAGCTTTCTGATGGACAGGCAGCAGCTGGTGAGACTTGGGAAATTCCCTTCCAGCACATGTACAATCAGCACTGGTGCCCCCCAGGGATGTGTGCTCTCCCCACTACTCTTATCCCTGTATACCAACGACTGCACCGCCAAGGACCCCTCTGTCAAGCTCCTGAAGTTTGCAGATGAAACTACTGTCATTGGCCTCATCCAAGATGATGATGAGTCTGCATACAGAAGGGAGGTTGAACGGCTGTATCTCTGGTGCAGTCATAACAACCTGGAGCTCAACACACTCAAAAGAGTGGAGATGATTGTGGACTTTAGGAGGAACACCCCAACTTTGACCCCGCTCACCATTCTAAACAGCACTGGGGCAGCAGAGGAGTCATTCTGGGCACTACCAACCCACAGGACCTGAAGTGGGAGACCCACATTGACTCCATTGTGAAAAAGGCCCAGCAGAGGTTGTACTTCCTTCGCCAGTTGAGGAAGTTCAACCTGCCACAGGCGCTGCTAATCCAGTTCTACTCAGCAGTCATTGAGTCTGTCCTCTGCACTTCAGTAACTGTCTGGTTTGGTTCAGCTACAATAGCGGACATCAGAAGATTACAAAGGATAGTTCGGACTGCTGAGCGGATTATTGGTTGCCCCTTGCCCTCCCTTCAAGAACTGTACACTTCCAGAGTGAGGAAAAGGGCTGGTAAAATCACTCTGGACCCCACTCACCCAGCCCACTACCTTTTTGAACTGTTGCCTTCTGGCCGACGCAACAGAGCACTGAGCACCAGAACTGTCAGATACAAGAATATATTTTTTTTCAAGCTAACCAACTCATGAACAGTTAAAACTACAATATAATTACGTGCAATACACAGCCTAGTCAATTATATTATTTAACATATCCTACCTCTTCTGCATTACATTCCCTTGCATTGTTTATAACAGATTTTTATTTGTACATACTATATGTATATTTTTGTCTTATTGTGTATTAGGGCTGAAACGATTAGTCGACGTTATCGACAACATCAACAATAAAAAATTGTCAACAAAAATGTTCCATTAAGAATAGTCATTTGATCTCATTTAATGTAACATGAGATCACATTAAACTTTAATGATGATGCGTGAGAGCAGCACTGCAGTTTGCGCCTGACTGAGCAGAGGAAGAATTACACAGCTCACAGTCCAGATGCACTCTAACCCTTCCAAACAGCTTCAGGTGGTGTAGATCGCAAAGTATAAGGGAATTATAATGCAAAAATACAAAATAAGTAAATACAGAAGCACTCTCATTTGGAATAAGCAGAGCCAGAGCTGCTGCTCCGCTGAAGCAACACTTGTGTGTCGAGCATCTTTAAAGGAAACACCCTGGCGTTACATCTTTAATGCAGTTATATTTAATGCGTTATAGATTTATTAAAGGTCAAATAATAAGGAAGCTGGTCATGTAAATAACTACAAACTCCGAAACTGGCATTTCTCTGTGCAGTCATCAATGCTTCTATAAGTTGCGCGAATGTCCCGATCTAAGTGGAGTCACACTCTGTCACAGAGATGCTCATCCCTCGAGCGCGCACACTTAATGCTGCTAGATTATAACGTGATGGCTCGTGATTTATTGAATCATAATATATGTCATTGTGCATTTCTTATTGTGAAGAAAATTGGCATTATGCAGCTTTATTAATAAAATAATTAGTTTTAGCAGCTATACTGCAGAAGAAAAAAAAATTATCTGAGAAAGTTGAATATAATATTAAAAATACAAATATTTTAAAATATCTAAAAATCCTTTAAAAAAGATGCATTCACCTGAGAAGTGGCATATAAGATATTTAGACTTGCTTTTAGAGAATAGATCTTGAATATAAGTATATTTTATATTTACTGCACTGGCAGAAGTATTACCAAGTGAAAAAATACACTTATATACAAAATACACATATTTAAGATATATTCTCTTAAAGCAAGTCTAAATATTATATATGTTGCTTCTCAAGTAAATGTATCTTGTAAGGATTTTTAGGCAATTTTAAATGGAAAACAAGACAAAAACACTTGATAACAATAGGATTTTTTGCAGTGAATTTCTTTACTGAATTAAACTTAATAAAAAGTATTTTTTCACTTTAATTCAGTGAATGTCATTTAGAGGTCCTCTTTATTGTTAGTAAGCACGTTTAATACAACCTTTTAAGTTGGGGCACAAGCTGAATAATTGGTTAAGAGCTAATGACTAATCGTTGCAAAAATCGCATAACAGTCAAATAATCATTCTAATAATCGTTAGATTAATCGATTATAAAATAATCGTTAGTTGCAGCCATATTTTGTATTTCTATATATACTTCTATTTCTATTCACTCTTTATTTTTATTCTAATTTTTATTCCAATCTTTCTTGTTGTTGTATTGTTTGTGGAAGCTTCTGTCACCAAGAAAAATTCCTTGTATGTGGAAGCATTTATGGCAATAATGCTCATTCTGATTCTGATCACAGGTATGCGTTTATCGTCATTTTTACAACAGCTTCAAATGTGGCGCATCCAGTCAGAATATAGGTTCAGAACTATCTGTTGTATAATAAAAAATGTAAAACCAGTTCCAGAATTTGGCCAATGTTTATCCTAAGATTCTGTAATGCCATGGTAAAAATCTTGCACGACTTCTCCAGAATGCTTTTGGAGTATGAAATATTTATGCGTGCACAGATACACAGTTAACCTGAATATCAAGGGATGAAATCTAATGGCAAAGCTATGTTCAAGCTCTGGAGAATGGATGTTTGGGTGATGTCAGGATGATACATTTGACCTTGCACTTTCATCCCGCACAGAGGGAAGATTCAGCGAGTGATCACTCCTCACAATGGACAGTCTGAAAGCAGGGAGCTGGGACTGAATAGGCGGAGTTGGTGCACGTATGTGTGAGAGCTGTGCCTCTCACATTGAGCGAGTGAATTTTCTCACCTTTTCTATCACTTTGTTTGTGCTTTAATTTGTTGAAGAAGGTGAGGGAAATATTGATATGTCAGAAGAGGATTTTTTTTTTTTTTTTTTTTTTTTTTTAAATGGAAGCGATGAATAGAAAAGGAAGGCGGTATATGGGGGGAAAGCAAAGAAATAAATGGGGCATGAAATGGAGAGCAGAAGCGGAACAAACCAAGCTGATGTAGAATCTGAGCAGAAAAGTGCAGGATTTACATGGTCAAAACCTTGTATGAAGGTACATGTGTTCTAAAGTTTGGGATTTATAAGAGGAAATGATGTACACACAATTTGAAGACCATTGTATGCGTACTTAATGTTGACTAATGGTGGTACAGGTCTCTTGTGATACCGATTTGGATTTTTCCACTTGTTTTATTTCAACCAATAAAACAGAGTGAAACTGTCACCACCCCTTTTTTAAGGCCTGGGTCTGGATTCACAAAGCATTCTTAAGAATTAAATTCTTCTTAACTACTTAAGTTAACTACTTCTGTAACTACTCCCCCCCCCCCATGAATTGGACTTACAAACATTCCTGCAAATTTATTTATTTATTTATTTATTTTTTGTAAGATTTTTGTGAATCTGTCCCCTGGTTCTGGAAGATGTTTTTTGTGTCAATATAGCCATATATCTCAATATTATATTCTCAGTGATGTTGCCAAATATGGACAATATGTATCAAGAGGCTGTCGTGAAATTAAACAAATTTAAAGAGCACCTAGTTTGGTTTTTCACATATTACCTTTCATGTAGTGTGTTATATAGCTGTTTGTGAATGTAAAAAAGTCTGCAAACTTTCAAAAAATCAAAGTGCATGACAAATAGAGTTATTGACTCCCAAAAGAAAGAACCGATTCTGAACACCTGAAACGAGTCGTTAGTAATTCCAGACTTACTTCCTGTACTAACCTACATAATTTGGTAGCAAAAAAACCCGCCTCTGGTCTTCATTGGCTGCTCGCGAACAGCTTCGACCTGCCCTCAAACACTACACTAAGCGGCAGACCAATCACAACAGACTGGGACATCTGACCAATCAGAGCAGAATAGGCTCTCTGAAAGGAGGAGTTTAGAATGAATCCTTTAGAATGGATCATTGAACGAGTCATTTTTGACACTGAGAAAAAAAAAGTTATGCTGCAATTTAAATTATGAGCAAATTAAAGTGTTTTTTGACCTTGGATGCATGTAAATCTATTGTATGAGACCTTTAAAAGCAAAACTGTATGTGAGAATGTTACTCTATAATTAGTATTTTTGCAGGTGTGATATTGACTTTCAGGTGAACAAAAGGCCTGGAAATGGAATTGAGCCATGACAGCAGGCGTTTCTGGACATCCGATACTACTGCCTGCGAGGATGGCTATTTTTTGACACCTTTTTATGTTCGTTTGCATCAATCATATCAGCCTAATGTAACAAACCCTCTCATTTTTTGCTTTTAGAAAAGGATTGTATTCAGTATTTTATTTTTTTCTAACAGCTGTCAGTATACACATGGCCACTGATAAAAGACCAGAAGCAACATCATTTCAAAGGTGAATGTACAGTATAATTTCTAATCTGTTAGTGGCCCATATGAAAAATAATAGTAATAAAAAAATAAAATAAAAAATAGCTGGTAATAATTCATTTTCATTGTATGGAGTAAAGATGCAACAAAGGTGAATGGTGACTGAGATTAACATTCTGCCTATCCATCTGGGTTCCATGAAAACAAAGAATGTCATATAGGTTTGGAAGAAACATAAGGGTGAGTACATGATGACAGAATTTTCATTTTTGGGTGAACTATCCTTTTAAGCTGGGATAGGAGAAAGTATTTTCATTTTAATTTAGTAAATTGGAGTGATTCATTTTAGTAGCCCTTTTGAATTATGCTCTGCTTGTGTTTTTTTATTTGCAAGAGTGGCACAATTATTGAGTGTGCATGAGTTTATTTCACACTCTTACAGGAAAACACACTGAAAAAGAGCTCATTTTTGTCATGTGCAGTTGAAAACCAGCAGTTATATTGGGAGTGACATTTTACAAATGGTTGTTGATCTCTATGACACTGTTGTAAATGAACATGTTCAACCATTCGAGGATGTGGCAAGTGTGATATTGAGTGTTTTCATTGCTTAATTTAGTTTTTTATATAATAGCAGCACACAAGAGTCAAAATGGTCTCACGAGCATACATACACACCGACTTTCTTTCCCTCTCGTACACAAAAACTATTGGTGTGTAATTGACATTGGTTGATAGGGCCAAGGCGGACAACAGGTATCTGTGAGTCATGTTTCCAGCTGTTAGCAGCATTGATCTGGTATCACTGTGAGTCACTGGGGTCTTGTTGATGAAATAGGATGTTTGATTACGTTCTTCTCCACTTAAACTGCAATGAAACTGATGGAATGGATGCCTACAGAGCAGTAGCTATGACCTTTCAGACTGACCTGAAATAAGCTTTGTGGTTTCTTTTATAAAAGATTTAGGCATGTTTTGGGTAACAGAAGCTGGACTTGGGGCAGAATAAAGCAGGGCTGGGATACGGAATATTTGGAATATATTCAGTATTATTTTGTTAGTGATGTAAAATTAACCAAAATCATAAATATTACAAAGATTTTAATTTAAGAAATTGATTGTTAGTTTTGGCAGTTTTGGCAAGTTTTGGGCTAATCCAAAACCTTTTAAGCCATTTCAAAGCAAATACATACATATTTATATAAATACTAAAAAAAAATATTAAGATATATCACTCAGCCCAAGTGTAAATGGAAGGTCTCTACCAAGAATTAGTATTCAAATCCGTTTAATACTCAGTCATCCATATGTTTATGAAAAAGATTGGCATAGAAATTTACATTTGTCTCCACAATTATGGTAAATACATATGGATAATGCACACTACATTATAAAGATATTGCTTTACAAACCACTTTAGTCAACACGTGCTTTGCCATGTTGACAGGAGTAAAACCAGAATACAGCATCCTGAGAAAGTTCTGTATCAGCAAGCTTTTAATCATCCGAGAATTTTCCTCCAGCAAACATGGATCAATATGTAGTCTAAGAGAGAGAGATTTCATTACTGCCCAGCCAAAAAGCTCTTTTAATTACTGTTGAAATTTTGTTCAACTTTTCTAAGGTTCAAGACGTGCATGACAGTTTATGCTGTAGGGCAATATATTTAAGTCTCTCTCTTTTCTATATCCTGTTATCACGGCCCTATATACAGTGTCAATGGAAAATTGGCATCAAAACTGGCCAAACCAAGACAATAAACTTATACATTAAAACATAAAAATTATTTTTGAATCATACAAAACAAAATAAATCTGCAAATCAGGCAAATGACACAATTCTCTCAGACTGTGTATAGGATTTCCCCAACCTTCCCAATACTGGCTAATCACATGCCTTTCCTCTTCCAAGGAGAACGTCCTCCTGTAAATGTATGAATTGTTCACATTGTGTCGGAATTACCGTAATTATTAGATAATTACGCAGATTCAACTCTTGAGGCCACGTCCACGACAAACAAACTAAGTTTTCAGTTTCCTAACATCATCGTTTTCCAAAGTATGCAATACTAGAGAGTAATTTCGAAAGTCTCAGTTTTCAGTGGAGGAATACGCCGTTCCAGTGTGGATGAAAGGTAACGTAACTAAACGAAATGTAACTCCAAATGAAAATGTATTTGTAAAACAAATAAGGCTGGACATTAAAATGCATCTATTCTTCCACTACAAACTCTTCAGACATGTTTGTAAGTTCTGTTCTCTGGTTTATGTGCAGCTATGTTTTCTTTTCTGTTGGTAATATCGCTGGTGGACCTGTTGAAGTGAAACAAAACGAGTTTTCGTTTGAACACACCATCTCGCGCATAACTATTATTGCTCTCATCCAAAGAGCTCTAAATCTCACATGCAGACTCATGAACGTGCACAGGAGAATAACGGTCAGTGAAAATTTTTACTAAATAATACATTAGATTTTGGTTTGTTTTGCACCAAACCTTGTCATATGCTTTCATAACAATCATGAGTCTCATGGATTAATTTATTAAACTTCTGAATAATATTTGGTGTCTTTTTGAAGCTTGAAAAGGTGGTCACCATAAACTGCCATTGTATGACATCACTGAGAACAAAATATTTTCAAAATTTCTCCCTTTGAATTAAGAAAAAGAAAGTCATATGGGTTATAACAACACAGGGGTGAGTAAATAATGACTGAATTATTATTTTTTTTTTTTTGGGTGAACTACCTCTTAAAAGGATTATAGGCTGTTAAGAAAGTGCTTTAACACACACGGTTTCTGTTGGAGAACACAGCTTATGTGTCCATGTTAACGCATAAGTGAAGTTCTTATACGTGTTTGAAGAGTGATGTGTGTATGTGATCAAGTGTGTCGGGGGAACACCAAAGTCTGATGAAGAGGGAAATGCCACTATTGACTCAAGGTTGACCTTGGTGCCTCCTCAAAAAAAAAAAAAAAAAAAATAGATGCATGACGCCCGTCTCATACGATGCATCGTACTATGGTGGTTGAGCATGATTTAGATCGTTGTATGGGAAACACACCACAGCTGAACAGGTGGAGGCCAAAAGGAAGAATCCAGCATAAGTCAAGAGACACAAAGATAATATAAAGAGGGATAAATCAGGACGCAAATGTAAGAAAGTAAGAAAAGACCAAACAGAGATGTTAGGATCCTGACATTTTGGTTGTTTTTACATGACGTCAAATAGGCTAAGTGGGAGAGTTGATAAAATTCCCAACATAATTATAAGTTTGACAAAGACATATACATTTTTTCCAAGTCAGAAACTAATAATTATTACATTTTTGTCATTACATAAATACAATATTAGCATTAGCTTGCTGCTTCATATACAGTTCATCCGGAAAGTATTCATAGCACTTCACTTTTTCCACATTTTGTTATGTTACAGCCTTTTTCCAAAATGGATTCAATTCATTATTTTCCTCAAAATTCTACAAACAATACCCCATAATGACAACGTGAAACAAGTTTGTTTGAAATCTTTGCAAATTTATTAAAAATAAAAAACCATTAAAAATCACATGTACATAAGTATTCACCGCCTTCGCCATGACACTCAAAATTGAGCTCAGGTGCATCCTGTTTCCACTGATCATCCTTGAGATGTTTCTACAACTTGATTGGAGTCCACCTGTGGTAAATTCAGTTGATTGGACAAGATTTGGAAAGGCACACACCTGTATATATAAGGTCCCACAGTTAACAGTGCATGTCAGGGCACAAACCAAGCCATGAAGTCCAAGGAATTGTCTGTAGACCTCCGAGACAGGATTGTATCGAGGCACAGATCTGGAGAAGGGTACAGAAAACTTCTGCAGCATTGAAGGTCCCAATGAGCACAGTGGCCTCCATCATCCGTAAATGGAAGAAGTTTGAAACCACCAGGACTCTTCCTAGAGCTGACGCCTGGCCAAACTGAGCGATCAGGGGAGAAGGGCCTAAGTCAGGGAGGTGACCAAGAACCCGATGGTCACTCTGACAGAGCTCCAGCATTTCTCTGTGGAGAGAGGAGAACCTTCTAGAAGAACAACCATCTCTGCAGCACTCCACAAACCAGGCCTGTATGGTAGAGTGGCCAGACGGAAGCCACTCCTCAGTAAAAGGCACATGGCAACCCACCTGGAGTTTGCCAAAAGGCACCTGAAGGACTCTCAGACCATGGGAAACAAAGATTGAACTCTTTGGCCTGAATGGCAAGTGTCATGTCTGGAGGAAACCAGGCACCGCTCATCACCTGGCCAATACCATCCCTACAGTGAAGCATGGTGGTGGCAGCATCATGCTGTGGGGATGTTTTTCAGTGGCAGGAACTGGGAGACTAGTCAGGATCGAGGGAAAGATGAATGCAGCAATGTACAGAGACATCCTTGATGAAAACCTGCTCCAGAGCGCTCTGGACCTCAGACTGGGGCAAAGGTTCATCTTCCAACAGGACAATGACCTTAAGCACACAGCCAAGATAACAAAGGAGTGGCTCCGGGACAACTCTGTGAATGTCCTTGAGTGGCCCAGCCAGAGCCCAGACTTGAACCTGGTTGAACATCTCTGGACAGATCTGAAAATGGCTGTGCACCAACGCTCCCCATCCAACCTGATGGAGCTTATGAGGTCCTGCAAAGAAGAATGGTAGAAACTGCCCAAAAATAGGTGTGCCAAGCTTGTAGCATCATACTCCAAAAGACTTGAGGCTGTAATTGGTGCCAAAGGTGCTTCAACAAAGTATTGAGCAAAGGCTGTGAATACTTATGTACATGTGATTTATTTATTTATTTATTTATTTATTTATTTATTTATTTTTTTATAAATTTGCAAAGATTTCAAACAAACTTCTTTCACGTTGTCATTATGGCATATTGTTTGTAGAATTTTGAGGAAAATAATGAATTTAATCAATTTTGGAATAGGGCTGTAACATAACAAAATGTGGAAAAAGTGAAGCGCTGTGAATACTTTCCGGATGCACTGTAATAGACTTTGTATAAAACATTTTTGGGGCTTATTGGTGCATTCACTATCATTGTAATACTGCCCAAAGCAGTCACTGAAAAGCCATAGCAGAATCGGAATAAACAACTTTGAATATACACTTGCTGAAATTTCAATTAGGAAAATGCTGCCTTTCAAAGTCATATGCGCTTAAATGGTTTAGAGCACGCAAATACACAGTCATTAACTTGGACATAATGTCATTAGTTGTAGTTAAAATTGGCATACATGCTGAAAAATTTTACCATTAAAGCAATTCGAAAGTACAGTCCATCCCAGTCTGAGAGTTTGAAAGAAACAAATGACTTCTAATGAAGTTACAATAATTAATATTCTGAGCCCCTACCCATGCTTTAAAGCATAAAATGTAGTTTTAAAAGGATTTTTGCTTTAATAAGTCCAAAATGCATCAATTTGATGAGACTGTCTCAGACTTCCATGAGCCAAGTCAGCATCAGTCAATCAATACGCATAATGCACTGGCTAACAGCCTCAAATCTCACTTCTGCACCAAACGTGGGTGTCACTACATACCTGAGCCTCTATATAAAAAAGTAACCTATTAATATTTCAGCCCTTATCCAATATTGAGGGAACAGGAGAAAAGTGGGGAGGTTTTAATGTGAGATTTCTACTTGAGAAGTACAGCATTACTTAAAGGGAAAGTTCATACGTGTCTGACTTTCTGATTACATGGAACACAAAAAGAGATTGTAATAAGAATATTAGTTTCATTCATCATTCAATTGCATTTATCATCTCAAAATCCTCATTTTGTGTCCCACAGAAGAAAGTCATACAATTTGCAACAAAATGAGGTTGAGTAAAAAAATGACATAATCTTAATACTTTTGGGTGAACTATCCCTTTAAGCACTTGAGGCATAAAGTGTGTGTGTGTTCGAAGGGGAAAAGGGGTGAATATACAGTACATACAGAGACAGACAGTAAGACAGACAGAGAAAAGACGTGCATGAACACACACTTACATATGTTTCACTCTATAAAAACTAAAGTGTTGTCGACCCCATCGTTGCACGGTTCAAGCACTGAGAAGAGAGATATGTGCAGGCAGACAAGGGGGTCGTGCTGACATGCGTTCAGCAGACGGGCTCTGGGCGACTGCTCATCTCAGAGTGCTGATATGTTACGCTCCTGTCACACCCCATTAATATAATTATACAAAAACTAAGCTGACAGGCCGGAGATGAAGAGAGAGACACAGCTCTCATCAGTTATAACCACATCAGCATTTCAGGGTGGCACACAGGAAATATAGGAAGAGGACAGAAAGCTGTGGTGGGCAAGAGAGATGAAGAAAGAGCAAAGATAAGTAACTTGGAGTTTAAAGGAATAGTTCACACAAAAATGAAAGTTCTGTCATTATTTACTCACCCTCATGTCATTTTAAAACCTTTCTTCTGTGGAATAAAAAAAGATGTTCCATTATTTTCAATATAGTGAAAGCAAATGGGGACTAGGGCTGTCAAGCCCTGTGTTCCACAGGGAAAATAACAAGATAAAGGCTTGGAATGACATCAGGGTGAATAAATAATGACATATTTTTTGGGGGGTGAAATATTCCTTAAATGCTTCATTTTTACACAAGCCTGACTAAAAGTCTCACAGTTCCGCATTGCAGATTACTGATGAACCATAGTAATTATCAGGGGAATTTGGCTGCTGCAATGTTTTTTGCATATGCATTTGATGGATTTTCAAGTTTAGTACCATGCAGAATTTAAAAAAAAAGTGTTTAAAAGTTCTTTACTTTTAAAAAGCATGATTTCACCAAGGGCTATACGCTTGATATCCTTCAATTATTTATTAGCTGTTAATTAGAGTTTGGGTGCAATTACATTAGCATATAATTAAACTGTTCATCATCACATATTACATTAACAAAGAGATGCAAAGGAACTGATAATGATAATAATATAAAAGCATCAGTCTAAAATAAGTTTGGCAAAACTGTGTTTCATTGGAGTATTGTGTAAGAGTGATTTGTACAAAGAAAGTCAAGAAAATGTCATGGTCCTTTTTTACTCTAAAATCAAAACAAACAGATAAGAAATTACATTTTGCATATGAAAAATTAACCTTGTCTGCATGTTATGAACTGTAAAGGAGGAATGTCTTGATGGGAAGGCAAGAATAAGAGGAAATAGAAAAGGATCCAGTGTCCAGCTGCGGAGGTTGGCAGGGAGACGTCCATGACCACTGCCCCATCACCAAGAGATGTCCTGGGATTAAGAGGATCAACACTGACAAAAAAAAAAAAAAAAAAAAAAAAACGAGTAGGGTTTACTTAAAAAAAAAAAATAAAAAAAATAAAAAATAAATAAATAGTAAACAGTTTCCACACAGAAATTCCTAGTAATTTAACAGATCATATTTTCAAGTAAAGGCTACACACCAATTCTTGGTGGCTTTCTCGAGTAAACTTTACTTTGCAATACTCCTTTTCAAGTCAATTTTAGTCACTATTTGCTACATTTTATGTAGCAAAGAATTAAGCCATGCTTTAATGGCTAATTTTGAGTAGAAAATGAACTTCAGACTCCACAAAACAAGATGTTACCAAATGTAACAACAAAATCAACAATAAAAACAGTGTAAATCAACTTGCAATCTGTGAAATAATTAATGCAAGTTCATTAATTATTCAAGCCTGGTGTATGCTAGGTACACCTGCTTTGAAAAGTTAAGTAAAATGTACTTATTTAATTTACCTGTGAAATTTACTGAAATTATCAAACAAATATGACAACATTTTCTACTTTAGGATTGATATATGTCGAAATGTAAAGATAATAAACAATCATAAATAATATTTACTTGTACGCTAGAGCATTAATTTTTAAATGTTTGAACTGAGTATAAATGTAGAATTTACTTAATATTTTTAAGTTCACGCTTTTAATAATTCAATGTAGAAAGTACTGAATCTCTGCTATTTTTATTATATTTACCTCAACAAAAAACTTTTTTTTTTCAGTGTATGATGGGTGGTTTCCGGCTGATGACCACGCAGCTGGACAGAAGGCACTTGAGGAGGTGCGGCATGCAATAATGCCCAGCAGGTTTTGACAGCTATCTGTGCACCTGATGAAAAAAAAAAAATTGGGGCTTTTTTTGTATTTTTATTTTTTAGATTTTTTACATTGACACAATTTTCATGACAATTATGTGCATTCTCTCTCTCTCTCTCTCTCTCTCTCTCTCTCTCTCTCTCTCTCTCTCTATATATATATATATATATATATATATATATATATATATATATATATATATATATATATATATAGGCAAATAAGGTTGCCCGAGGTGATAAAAATGATCAAAATATTGATATTTAATGATATGATTTAATAATTATTTGTTTTTAAATCTTCACAAACAGTCTTGTGGGTCTAAAGAGATCTTCTTTGTTTAATTATTTTTATTTTTTATTTTTATTTTTTTATTTTTTTTGTCACATGACAACAACATTTCTAATTGCATGTTACTTACACCACATGACTTTGATTTTGTGGACAAAATGTTTTCAAATATTAATCATATTTTAAAATAAAATGGTTTCACTGCATTTAAAAAAAGAAAAGAAATAATAATAAAAGATTATTTAGCACAACTCATGGCAACCTTTTGGTTTGTTTGTTTTTTGTTTGTGTTTTTTGTTTAAGAATTTTAGCTTTTAATGAGACTTTGAATTTTTTACTGTCTCCAGATGGTTGCACCACATTACATTTTTTACTTTAAGCCTAAGAAAAAATATCAAAATAACTTTGAACTCATTAATTGAAAACATGTTCCTCATAGAAGAGGTGTATTCAAGTAATTGTTTTGTGTGAATTGCATTTATAATGGTTTTTAAATAATAATTTATTAGACGCGGACAAAAAAAAAAAAAAAAAAAAAAATGAGCGTCACGTCACTGACCCATATATATATATATATATATATATATATATAATGTACAGATTTTGCTGTTTCGGAAGGAAATTGGTACTTTAATTCACCAAAGTGGCATTCAACTGATCACAAAGTATAGTCAGGACATTACTGATGTAAAAAACAGCACCACCACTATCTGAAAAAAGTCAATTTTCATTAAATCTAGACAGGCCCCATTTCCAGCAGCCATCACTCCAACACCTTATCCTTGAGTAATCGTGCTAAATTGCTAATTTGGTACTAGAAAATCACTTGTTATTATTTCAAACACAGCTGAAAGCTGTTTGGTTCATTAAATGAAGTTTAACATTGTCTTTGTGTTTGTTTTTGAGTTGCCACAGTATGCAATAGACTGGCATGTCTTAAGGTCAATATTAGGTAAAAAATGACAAAAAAAGAAACAGCTTTCTCTAGAAACTCATCAGTCAATCATTGTTTTGAGGAATGAAGACTATACAATGCTTTAAATTGCCAAAAAACATTCATACAAGAGATTTCAAACAAAGGTGTACACTACAGTCTTCAAAGACAAAGGACGACTGGCTCTAACAAGGACAGAAAGAGATGTGGAATGTCAGATGTACAACTAAACAAGAAGATAAGTACATCAGAGTCACTAGTTTGAGAAATAGACGCCTCATATGTCCTCAGCTGGCAACTTCGTTAAATTCTACCTGCTCAACACCAGTTTCATGTACAACAGTAAATAGAAGACTCAGGGGTGCAGGCCTTATGGGAAGAATAGAAAGAACAAGACACTTTTGAAACAGAAAAACAAAACAAAAAAAATGGTTAGAGTGGGCAAAGAAACAGACATTGGACAACAGATAATTGGAAAAGATTGTTATGGATCTTAACCCCATAGAGCTTTTGTGGGATCAGCTAGACTGTAAGGTGCATGAGAAGTGCCCGACAAGACTACAGGAAGTGTGGGGTGAAATTACACTGGAGTATCTGGACAAACTGACAGATAGAATGCCAAGGATCTCCATATATTGGGTGCTACTACACTGAATGACCTGCCACCCATTGTAGAGAGGCGAGATCTAGAGATAGAAAGGAGTTCGGACCCAGAAGACCTAAGCAAGTGGATTGGGTTGTAGGGGAGAAGCAATTCACTAAGATAGTGAGGTGCCAGACCATGAAGTGATTTAAATGTAAGCAGGATTCTTTTATATTTGATGCGAAAAAAAAACTGGTAACCAGTGAAGTGCAAACAGGAATGGAGTAAAATCCTCACTATGCAACATTTTTCAAGTATCTTAAACTTTTGCACAGAACTGTATATCAAAACCAAAAGAAGATTTTTTTATTTATTTTTATTTTTATTAAATATTAATTTTTTGTGTTATGTTGTTATGGGTTACTGCTTGAAGAGTAATTTTATATTAAAATTGCAATTTTTGACAATTCATTTAGTTTGGCTGATGGAGAACGTCAGACCAACATCATTTACACATGGTCTTTCAACTTTACATTCATGATTTTCATTTATCTTGGGTTATTTATTTAAGTGGCACAGAAATATTCTCTGTGAATCTCACAAAATGTTGTCAAAAATATGTGGGTCATATTTCACCCAGAAAAAAATAAAAAAATAAAATAAAATAAAAAGGAAAAAAATATAAATAATATTTTGCATAAAGAGAAAGAAAGCAACAAAGTTTTTAGAACCATTTTTTTTTTTTTTTTTTTTTTTTTTTTGCCTCGTGACATTATTTTCATGATAATAAATCTCACTGTAAAAATGTTTATGCTAATTTTTTAAGTGAAAAATTATAATATGTTTACATTTCCCCCATCCCCTAATACTGTATATATATATATATAAATAATAAAAAAAAAAAAAAATTTTTTCATTACTGTAGTGTGAGAAGATAATTAAAATGTTAAATTTGTAAAGTACAATATAAAATTAAACATGTCAATTTAAATTGTAAGTATACATCATGATGGTGTTTGCTGTACTGAATTTATGCAGACTTAAATTAAATACAGTATATGCATATATACTGTATATATACAGGGGTTGATAAATAACCTTGACATTTCTTCGTGAGATTCACTATTCCATAAACTTCAATGTTAAGACTGTTTGAAAGTTTTACCTACACGGTACTCTAAAAGTTGCTGCTCCTCATTAGACTGTATTGACACTAGAACTGTTGAGAAACTGTGTCTTAGGAGAGACAGTGTTGTTCTACACTTTGTGACACATAAAATACCTCTTCTCACCAGTATGGACTACTATCTATTCTTATTGGTTGAAAAAAAAAAAAAAAAAAACTCATCTAAAGTAATTTACAGTAAACTAATTGCAGGGACAGTCCCACTGGAGATTCCTTCCAGTGTCTTGCTCAAGGGTATAATGCTGAGCAGGATTGTAGGATTAGTAATAGCTCTAGGGACTCCCCTACATGGAACTAACCTGCAGTCTTTGTTTTATTAGCCAAGATACTAAATCATTAGGCTGCAACAACCCTTGTGATACCTTATAACATCAATCTCCCTGTATTAAAAGCAAAACTGTTTGAGATAATGAAGTTTGAGTTAACAAATTGGAATGCTTTTGGGTAAAATGGAGTCAAGACATCAGCATCCATTTTCTTTCATTTTAATTTGGCTCTTACAAATACAATTCACAGCAATAATTTCTCAAAACGTTTTGGAGACATTCTCTATGTCTCCTAAAATAAGATGAATTTATCCCCTGTATCAAGCCGTACACAAGCCAGGGAGGCTGTACCTAGATTATTTTTACACATAACAATTATGATGGTCAACTAGTCAGTTAGTGAGGTTGACTAGTTTATGTAGATCTTTATTTTTTTTTATATTTTTAGTGGCAAAGCTTTAATTAGCATGCTAACAGCATGCTGCACTTTAGCTGATGGACAGTTTGCATGGTAAAACCCTTTTGGAATAGACCACAAAATTGCCCTTCCTATTTTCAGCTGTTTTGCTTCCAGAAGTATTTTCCCCATTTTTTTATTCCACAGAGATTTCATATTTCATAAAAATTCACAGTATGTATGAGAAAGTGTGAACGCCCCCAAGAAACATGTGCAATTAGGGTCATGTAAACCCAAAACCAGCCTAATTACGCAGGACATCCTTAAATCTATAAAGCCGTTTGTATCAAATATGATGCACAACGTTTGACAGCTCCTGTTTCACTCTCTGTTCGAGCTGATGAGCCAAACAACCTATGGTATGTAAGTTTCACATGTTTTTGGCACAATCTAGTGGTTATTTGTGAAAAAAGTGGTTTCAGTGTTTATATCTGACCTGTTTGAAGGTGTTCAGACAGAAGGCATTCCACTGAAACTGTTTCAGAGGCTCCTGGGGCATATGGCATCCTCAGCGGTGGCCACTCCACTCGGGTTGATGCATATGAGACCGCTTCAGCACTGGCTCCAGACTCGAGTCCCAAGATGGGCATAGCACCAGGGGACACATCGCGTGGCCATCACGCCGATCTGTCACTGCCTCTTCAGCCCTTGGACCGACCTCACATTTCTATGGGCAGGCGTTCCCCTAGAGCAGGTCTCCAGGCGCGTCGTGGTTATGACAGACGCCTCCAAAACAGGCTGGGGCACTGAATGCAATGTGCACGCAGCCGCTGGCTCCTGGACGGGCCTGTGGCCATGTTGGCACATCAACTGCCTTGAGTTGTTGGCAATTCTGCTCGCCCTGCGGAGGTTTCGGCCGTTGATCCAGGGCAAGCATGTGTTAGTTCAGACAGACAACATGGCAACGGTGGCATACATCAACTGTCAAGGTGGTTTACGCTCCCCTTGTATGTCACAACTCGCCCGCCGTCTCCTCCTCTGGAGTCAGCAGCACCTCAAGTCACTGCGAGCCATTCACATCCCGGGCAAAATCAGCACTGCACCGGATGCGCTGTCATGACAGATTACCCTCAGGGGAGAGTGGAGACTCCACCCTCAGGTGGTCCAGCTGATTTGGAGTCTATTCGGGCAGGCACAGGTAGACCTGTTCGCTTCCCAAGAATCCTCCCACTGCCCGATCTGGTACACCCTGACCGAGGCACCTCTTGGTATAGACGTGCTGGCACACAGCTGGCCCCCTGGACTATGCAAATATGCATTTCCCTCAGACCATGTGCAAGGTCAGGGAGGACAAGGAGCAGGTCGTCCTGGTAGCACCCTACTGGCCCACCCAGACATGGTCCTCGGACCTCACACTCCTCGCGACAGCTCCCCCCCCCCCCCCCAGCGAATTCCCATGAGGAAGGACCTTCTTTCTCAGGGACAGGGCACCATCTGGCACCTGTGACCAGACCTCTGGAATCTCCATGTCTGGCCCCTGGATGGGACGTGGAAGACTTGAGTGGCCTACCACCCGCGGTGGTAGACACGATCACTCAGGCTAGGGCCCCCTCTACGAGGTGCCCGTATGCCTTGAAGTGGCATGTGTTCGCTAAGTGGTGTTCTTCCCGACGTGAAGACCCCCAGAGATGCACAGTTTGATCGGTGCTTTCCTTCCTGCAGGAGAGGTTGGAAGGGTGGCTGTCCCCCTCCACCTTGAAGGTGTATGTAGCTGCTATAGTGGCATACCATGACACAGTGGATGGTAAGTCCTTAGGGAAGCACGACCTGATCATCAGGTTCCTGAGAGGCACCAAGAGGTTGAATCCCTTCAGACCGTGCCTCATTCCCTCATGGGACCTCTCTGTAGTTCTTCAGGGTCTACGGAGAGCCCCCTTTGAGCCCCTGCAGTCAGCTGAGCTTAAGGCACTCTCTTTAAAGACTGCCCTCCTGACTGTGCTCACTTCCATCAAGAGAGTAGGAGACCTGCAAGCGTTCTCTGTCAGCGAAACGTGCCTGGAGTTCGGTCCGGGCTACTCTCACGTGATCCTGAGACCCCGACCGGGCTATGTGCCCAAGGTTGCCAAGACCCCTTTTAGAGATCAGGTGGTGAACCTGCAAGCGCTGCCCCAGGAGGAGGCATACCCAGCCCTGACAATGCTGTGTCCGGTGCGCGCTTTACGCATCTATTTGGATCGCACACAGAGCTTTAGAGTCTCTGAGCAGCTCTTTGTCTGCTTTGGTGGACAGCGGAAAGGAAGCGCTGTCTCCAAGCAGAGGATCGCCCACTGGGTCACTGACGCCATAATAATGGCATATCACGCCCAGGACGTGCTGCCCCCGGCAGGGCTACGAGCCCATTCTACCAGGAGTGTGGCTGCCTCCTGGGCCTTGACCAGTGGCGCCTCTCTAACAGACATTTGCACAGCAGCAGGCTGGGCAATACCCAACACCTTTGCGAGGTTCTACAATCTCCGGGTGGAACTGGTTTCGTCCCGTGTAGTAGCAGGCACAAGCAGGTAAGTGCGGGACAGTTGGCCGGGTGTATCGCTTGCACATAGCACCTTTCACCTCCCCTGAGCTGAAGACGTGCTCTGTTGACTCCCAGTAGTGTTCACAAACTGTGTTACCTGGATGATTTCCTCCGAGCCCTGTGGCAGACGAGTTTGCGGAGAAACTCGCTGCCGGCTCAGTACATGTGCTAACTAAGCCCTGTACTGGGGTAGGTGCTCCGCATGTCTTGGTTCCCCATAGGTAACCCCATGCAATGTATATCTTCCGCTAATTCATTTCCCTGTTGGTAAACTGCATCTTCCTTGGGCAGAGGCCCCTCTGCCCCAGTCACCATGTTTGTAGAAACTCCTCCCCTGTAGGGTAGGAACTACCATGGGACTTCTCCACATGACATACTTCCGACAAAGCTCGGCAAGACCATGTGACATTTTTCCACTCAAAATATCCCCCCCCTCCCCCCCTGGGCAGGGTGTGGTCTCCGTGGTGTCTTCCCCTTGGGAGGGACACCCCCCGATGTAGACCTGGTGGCCCCAGTTGGTTAACAAATTTCACTCTTTTTTTGGGGGGTGAGAAAAAAAAAGAGAGGATAAGAGGCCACGACTGGGCTAGCCTGTCTCTATCTTTTGGGCAGTTGACTTGTCCCGGAAGGGCCATTCGACACTCATAACAGCGTTGGGGGAGGTTACTTGTTGGCCTGGTGCGCTGGCTACAAGGCACACAGTGGTCTGCCCGTCACACACCACCAGTTCACGTAACACAGTTCAGCCATTTCGTATAGGGACCCCTAGTGTCAATACATCGACACAACGTTGAGTGAGTGACAGATAGGGAACGTCCTGGTTACTTGTGTAACCTCTGTTCCCTGATGGAGAGAACGAGATGTTGTGTCCCTCCTGTCACAGTGCTGGACTACCCGCTGAAATGGCCGGGACCTTGTCTCGGCTCCTCAGCACAAAACCTGAATGAGTGGTTGCATACCAGCTCCTTTTATACCAGTATGTTCGGGGGAGTGGTATGCAAATACCACTCGCCAATTTTCATTAGCCTTTTTTCAAAGACCAGAGGTGTTTCAGGCTCCCAAGAGTGACCCCTAGTGTCACTACATCGACACAACGTCTCGTTCCCACCATCAGGGAACGGAGGTTACGCAAGTAACCAGGACGATTTCTATGGAAAAAATGTGCTGAAGGACACATTAGTGTGCATTGTGTTTAGCAGCGTAGCGTTTCTTTTTTTTTTTTTTATATTGGATGAAACTAGAGACTCTAATTTTTTGACTCAAATAGGTTTCAATGTAAAAACTGAGTTAGGTTTATTACCAGATGTAGTTTTGTTGGCGTTTCTCCCAAAGACAAACTCCGCTGTGATTGGCGGCATGTTGTTTGGTCACATGACTCTGTGCTTTGAAAGTTTAGTCCTTTACTGACAGAACAGAGTCACCTGAACTGAGATTAGTCGGTTTAAATTAATGTATATTATGCGTTGCATATAGCGAAGCTAAAATATAACGTCCATGCATGTGTACGTGGGGTCACACGAGGTTAAGACTGATTAGTTGAGTAGACAATCAGGCAACCTACCAACTGGTCAATCTTGAAAATATGTGATTTTGCACATTTCTACTTTCAAACAGATGCAGTAGATTTTCTCATTTCCTGGGGGGTGTTTGAAGCTGGCCCTAGTACTTTACTCCAAAGCCTTGCTCTCTGAAACAGCTGCTATCTCTCCATTCCCTCCAAGGGAAAAGCTCCTTCATACTCCAAGAAGATCGATTTATTATTTTTGTCATCCACAGGCCAGTGGCTTAAAAAGAGAGAGGTGTGGGGGTGGAAATCTACATCTTAGCTCCATCTATAGTATAATTAGAGCGTAACAGACTACATTAAGTTTGGAATGGTTATGTGGGAATTATGCAAGTACTGTTTGCATGACTCTGGGCACGGTCAAAGCAATTGTGGCCCCTGCATGAATGTGGCTGCACAAGCCCCGCAAGACAATCAGTGGACGATTCATCGGAAATGAAGTGACAGATTGGGAGAACAATATCAGAAGACAGAAACTCAAAGTGGTTGTACCGCAGGGCGTAAAGGGCTAAGAAGCATCAGCATGCGATGCTAAGATATATAAACAGACAACTGGTGATTCAGACAATACCAGCCCCAGGGGTCAAAGGTTAAAGGGAAAATTCAATATAGAATGAAAATTCTGTCATCATTTATTCAATGCTGTTTGGCCGTTCGGCCCCATTTCGCAGCTGGCCCACCGAAAAAAGTTCCAGTTCTCCCTATGGACAGTCCACCCTGGCCTCAGCCACCATTTACTTTCATTCTATGGAAAAAAGATGCAATGAAGGTGAATGGTGACTGAGACTAACATACTGCCTACACTGTAAGAAATTGCTGTAAATGTACAGGAGAATTTCACAGTAAAATACTGTAATTAAGTTTTACAGTATTAAACAATGCATTGTGGGATATGTGATGTACAAATGCAGTATTTTACTAATATCTATAACTATATCTATATATATATATCTATATATATATATATATATATATATATATATATATATATATATATATATATATATATAAAACAGTACTATAAGCAGTTCACTGTTTTGTTTATGGTGAAGTAGAGACATCTGTTTCTCATCATACATTCATTAATATTAAAATTTTATACACAATTTAGTTATACACAATTGCAGTGTAATACAATCATTTAAATATGTCAGTTGTAAATAATAATACAATTTGCTCTCTTAATAACAGTCTAAAATCTGTTTTCCTGTTAATCAAGACAGTTGAAATTTATATATATATATATATATATATATTACACACACACACACACACACACACTGGCAGTCAAAAGTTTAGAATAATGTAAAAATGTTGCTATTTCAGAAGGAAATTGTTACTTTAATTCACCAAAGTGGCATTCAACTGAACACAAAGTATAGTCAGGACATTACAGATGTAAAAAACATTACCATCACTATTTGAAAAAAGTCATTTTTGATCAAATCTAGACAGGCCTCATTTCCAGCAGCCATCACTCCAACCCCTTATCCTTGAGTAATCATGCTGTTGGGCCTCATGTATTCAGATAGAAGACAAAGGCAGGCCTAACACTGTCGTAAAACCTAACTCAAGCCCCCACATACCTGGTCATAAATTATACTGATAAAAATCGTGCCAAAATCAAACAAAGGGAGTCCAAAACAGACTACAAATCCCATGAAGCCTTGCTCACTAACAGATCGAACTCTCAGCTCCTATTGGATGAGGCACACAACAGAACGTCCCTCAAACATGACATCATCAGGAGTAGAAATACCTCTGAAATGCTTCCGGGATTTGCCTCCAGCAACTTTGTTCACCGTGTATAGACGTAGCTCTTCGCTGCTCTCAGGTGCAACCACGTGGCACAAGGAAGTAACGTCCGACTTGAAACTGTGGCCATACAATCTCCATCTCGCTGGACGAGTTGAGATTATTCTGTGTTCAACCGAACACTCTAACGTGTCTGAAGGAGACCGCCGAGCAATCCGCATCTTCATCCGTTTGCCTGCAGAAGTAAAGAGATTAAAGATTTCTCTTCCATCTTCAATCAAGTCGACATTTCTGAGTTCTCAGCCAGCCCGCCGAGAATCAGCAGCCGTACACCTGCCGACAGAGCGAGGAAACGGCCTCCCGTCATCACCCGAGCCTCAAGGAACTGGGTCGGAGTTAAAGGACGGAGGAACACACATTCTGCATCCTCATGCGATTCAAGTAAGAGGTTTACGTCTGGGCAGAGATAGAATATTATAGTGTGTTATTCTTGTGTTTCAAGGTTTTTGTTTGTACAGTTTACGGACCGCCATGTCCGCTCATTATTAATACTCAGGGTATTAATTATCACGAATGAGATTTGCTGTATTGTGGTCCAACCAAATTGGACTGTTGTGCATTTTCGCCATCGCGGGTGATACCAGCAACTGAGTTTATCCATTAAAGAGTCAAAGAACGTGGGACTGTTTACGAGCCGTCCACTGCGTCACTGAGTGATAAACTAACAGCTGCTTTCTCTCCCACGATCGCGAAGTCGGCTTTAGGGCCGTCACTTTATTCTCTCTCTCTCTCGTACTAACCACACACACACACACACACACGCGACCCCTCACAAACACACACACCCTCATGTGTTATAGGATTATTTTGATTTCCATATCTAATCATATCACTGTTTAGTTTGTATTTGTAAGTCGGAAGTTTTTTGACTGCATTGTATTAATTATTAATTGATATTACTGCATAAATAAACTTTGTTTATATTACAAAGAGAAGTCTTTTGGTTTGTTTTGCATATGCCTGTGTCATGCTGACGGGATGTCAGTGCTTGGATTCAAGCCTTCATTCATTGTTTGTTTTTTCCCGAAAATCGATATTCTTCGGATGTCGATTTTCCTAAGAAGACAATCTAATATTGAGACTGTTATACTATCTGGTTATTAGTCCCTGATTCCAGGGTGGTGCCCCATCAATGTTAATCCTTATTAATATTCTGTTGATTTTTGATAATTGATAATTATCTTTGATGATTGTTGAATTTGAATGATCAATAAGCTAGTGTTAATTTTAATTAATGTTTCATCGATGTTAACAATTAACGATTATCTTTGATAATTGTTGATTTAAAGGATTAAAAAAATGCTAACATTGATTCTCATCAATGTTCTATTGATGTCATTTGCCATTATATCAAACACAGTTGAAAGCTATTTGGTTCGTTAAATGAAGCTTAACATTGTCTTTGTGTTTGTTTTTGAGTTGCTACAGTCTGCAATAGACTGGCATGTCTTAAGGTCAATATTAGGTCAAAAATGGCAAAAAAGAAACGGCTTTCTCTAGAAAAGCATCAGTCAATCATTGTTTTGAGGAATGAAGGCTATACAATTCTTGAAATTGCCAAAAAGCTGAAGATTTCATACAGAGGTGTACACTATAGTCTTCAAAGACAAATGACAACTGGCTCTAACAACAGAAAGAGATGTGGAAGGCCAGATGTACAACTAAACAAGAGGATAAGTACATCAGAGTCTCTAATTGGAGAAATAGACGCCTCACGTCCTCAGCTGACAGCTTCATTGAATTCTACCCGCTCAACACCAGTTTCATGTACAACAGTAAAGAGAAGACTCAGGGATGCAGGCCTTATGGAAAGAATTGCTAAGAAAAAGCCACTTTTGAAACAGAAAAACAAAAAGAAAAGGTTAGAGTGGGCAAAGAAACACAGACATTGGACAACAGATAATTGGAAAAGAGTGTTATGGATCTTAACCCCATTGAGCTTTTGTGGGATCAGCTAGACTGTAAGGTGCGTGAGAAGTGCCCGACAAGACAGCTACATCTATGGCTAGTGCTACAGGAAGCGTGGGGTGAAATTACACTGGAGAATCTGGACAAACTGACAGATAGAATGCCAAGGATCTCCAAAGCTGTCATTGCTGCACGTGGAGGATTTTTTTTTTATTTTTTATTTTTTTTTATTGTAATAGTAATTTTTCAGGTTATTAATGTCCTGACTATACATTGTGATCAGTTGAATGCCACTTTGGTGAATAAAAGTACCAATTTCTTTCCATAAGAGCAAAATCTGTACATTATTCCAAACTTTTGGCCACCAGTGTATATAGAGGGCACACAAACCAAACATATCCTGCTGCATCGAGAAGGGTCTGCCTGCATCCTTCTGTTTAAGTTAAGAGTTTTTTTTTTTTTTGTCAGTCCATCCATATAACTGTAAAGAGTAAGGATAAAATAACAACCGTGGTAAAATTGTATGAATCACAAAGATTGGTGTGACCACTGTCTGCATTTTGCTTTCACAAATCAATGTGGGGAAAAAGCATTTCAAGTAAAATTTCAAAGGATTATTGACAGTTTTGATCATTTTTTTAAATTAACACCACTGACAGTTTGTTTACATTTGGCAACTTTATTTCCCTGTCTCTTTCTCCATCTTATTTTTTATTTGATTTTGTTTTATGTTTTGAAACACGGAACAGGAAACCGTCTCTGATCTACACACACCCACACCTCAACAGTTCAATTTCCCTCCTTATCTCAGTCTGTCACAAAATTATTTGTAGGATTATATTTAGTGAAGTCATCATTATTCAGTATTTAAATCTATATATTTCATAATTAATAATTTCTCCTATGAATATTTACATAGACATTTATTTTGCATTTGATATATATATATATATATATATATATATATAGTCAAACCAACTTATACTCTCGTAATGTCTATTGTAATCAAACATTATGTGCTTATGCTCTTTCCTTTTTAAACTTTTCTGTTATATCGAACAACCAGAAGATAGCTAATCATTTCTTTCTCATTTTCATGGGCAACAATTAAGTGGTATGCAAGATGATATGTTAAAGAACAACATGAAATTAACTGTCAATTGTTTATCTTGTTCGATAACTAAATGAATAAAGGGTTCAAAGTAACATGTACATGCAGCATCATTGCAACATACAGTAAAGGTTATCTAAAGAGCAGTCGCACATAAATGCTCCAGAAAAATGTTCCAGTTGCATAAGCGCAACTGTATAACAAGCAGTGTTCTCATTTGAAGCGCCTTTTTCTTATTTATTGTTTTTATTTGTATTTTTTTACAGTAATGTACTAGTGACTGTGCTGCCAGTAATTTACTGTAAATTATCAGGTACATTTTTTACAGTGTAACATTTGCTTTTGTGTTCCACAGAAGAAATTAAGTAATATGGGTTTGTAACAAAATTTTTGGGTCTATTCTGTTCATTTAAGGCCTTTCAGCAATGTTTATGCAAGTGGATGCCCAAGAACTGAACATTTACTTTTTTATAATGGTGTTTACTGTTCTCATTGATTCGTGAAGTAGCCGCTCAAGTGGAACACAACGTTGTCACCCAACGGAATGTCTTGCGTCTCTTGAGTACTGTAAACAAACCAATGCCCTCATGTCTTTCCTGGCAGTAAACACGTGTGTCAGTTCTCAGTCCCTTTCCAGCCTTGAGTGAACATAACTGGCTCTATGGCGTTCTCCTATTCGATTCTGATTTATCAGGTCTTGAGGACTTGACATCGTCAAAGTAGAATTTCCACTCTGAACAAAGTCAGACAAGACCAAGAGTTTGCACAGTCTATAAACCCAAAACTAAACACAAACGATGCCCAGATGAGATTAGTTGGATAGAAGAATAAACCCCATTGGTGGAGCTTTGGAGTCACAACCTTGTTGAAAAGAAAAGCATTACTGATCATCATGTTTTGTTTTGGAAGCTAGTGTGCTGGTGTCCTCTCCGGGCTTCTTAAAGGGATATTACAAGTTAAGCTCAGTTGACAGCATTTGTGGCATTATGTTGATTACCACACACACACACAAAAAAAAATATCTTGACTTGTCTCCCCTTTTCTTTAAAATAAAGCATAAATCAAGGTTACAATGAGGCACTTACAATGGAAGTGAATGGGGCCAATTTTTTGAGAGTTTAAAGGCAGAAATGTGAAGCTATTTTTTTTTTTTAAAGCACTTACATTAATTCTTCTGTTAAAACTTTTGAGCTGTGTATTATTTTAGCTGTGAAGTTGTCAAACCACCACCAAAGCAGCATACACTAGCAAGGGAATCCAGCAAGAAACCATATGTGTAGTTCCAAAATGAGACACAATTGACCGTACACACTACCAGTGTCAAACTTTTAAGACGTTAGGATGTTAGATGTTAGATTATAGACGTTAGATGACCTCTAAGTGAGATCCTATTGTAACATTCATAAATCAAAGTGCTATGCTTTTCCTGCATCTAAAAAAAAACAACAAAAAAAACACGTCTTGTCATTTTAAATAAAGTGTTTGTGTCATCCACACAGGCCTGCCACATAAATCATTCAGAACATTCTAGAAGTGAACTCAACTTTGATATGCTTTTAGAGACTGAGAGCAGATCTCACACCCAGACATAATCAACTCTTGTTTGACTATCGAAATGCATTTGAGGTTGCTGCACTACACAAAAGGCAGCTTGTAAGGAAAATAGCCAACTGGTTCTTAGGAAGGACTCGTCCCTCCTTTTCTTTAAAAAAAGCACAAATCTGGGTTACAGTGAGGCACTTACAATGGAAGTGAATGGGGCCAATCGTTAAAATGCTCTCTTTTTTAAAAGTATAACCACAAGACGTAAACAATATGTGTGTTAACATGATTTAAGTGTAATAAAAAAGCATACAAACTATTTATTTATTATTCTTAAAATTATATCCAATTTTACAACTTTGTTGCCATGATGACATAATGCCATAAACACTAAAACAACCATAAAAACACTGATTTAAACAACTTTACAGCTCAAATAATGCACAAGTTTTAACAGAAAATGTAATGTAAGTGTTTATAAACTTCACATTTCTTCTTTTAAACCCTCCAAAAATTGGCCCCATTCACTTCCATTTTAAGTGCCTCACTGTTACTACGATTTTTGCTCTTTTTAAACAAAATGAGGAAGTTGAAATAAATTTTTGTGGTAATCAACATTATGCCACAAATACTGTTGATTGAGCTTAAAGGTGCACTCAGTTATTTTGTCTTTGTGTCATCTTGGACTTACACTGACACCTAGCAGCTTGGATGCAGAATCATTTAAAATCAATAGTTTTCAGTTGCAGATGCCATTGTAGATATTTAGTATTCACAGTCAGCCATGATTACTTTAATCAGTGAGTGAAAGTGTCAAATAACAGGACGGTTACTGAAATTAAGCGAGTAGTATTCGGCTGGTCATGTGATTCTAAAATAGAAGCCCCCATGTGTGGACCCTCTCCATGTAGAATAAAACAGCTTTTATAAGGTTACTGATATGACTAAAGTCTTCATTTTAATGAGAGTGCTCATGATTTCCTACATATATTGAAAAATTACAATTCATGTCTTTTAGGAGTTAAACTTTTCTAATGAGGAAAATTGCACCTATAACTTGTATTGAACCTGGAATATTCCTAATAGAACAGACATATTGAAACAGGAATCAATATTGGTGATATTGGCCTTTATAGTACTTGGTATCAGATCGAAAAGAAAGTGGCATTACCCATTCCTAGTTTCGAAGTAAGTTATTTTAATTCTAAATATGTATACTGTTTAGGACTCACATTCACATTTAAATCACAGACAGTTTGGCAGTGTGAACAATCCTTGCTATTTTTACTATAAGGAGAAAGAATAAAGCTTCCCTGGCTGTCTGTAGCAGTATTATTTCCTCTGCTTGTCTGTGTAACACAAGAAAATGGGGTAAATTGGAAATATCTTGAAATGAAATGACCCTCTGAACCTTGTTTTTTTAGATAAAGAGATTTGTATTTTTGCACAGATGAATAAAAAATAAAAAAAGTGAAGAAAGATCTAAATTTGGCACAAAATCATCGTACAAGTCTTCTCTGAAAACAAAGAACATTCAGAGAGAGGGAAAGGTACGGTGCATCTAGGTGAACCCTAGAGAGCTCATGCATATTTCATTAACTAGGAAAACAGTCACTTCCTCTAAGAAGTTAAGCATGAACTGCACTCCTGAGAAAAAGTAAGTAGCTTTGGATTTATCATACCCCACATATAATTTCAGATGAAAAGGGGAAACATGTGAACTGAGCGAAACAGTATGCAAGAATACACCAGCTACAAAGCTGCATACAAAGCTGTCATGCCGAGTCTCTCTCTGGCTGTGTGCAGAATAGCATGCAACCACACTTTGCTTTCTATTTCTGCCCTATGCAGTATGTACACTGTGCACAGTATGTAAATTTTCTACTTTCTTTCCGAAATTGTTAGTATACTTTAGGGCACACAACATAGAATATTGTATCTTATAATGCAATGCGCTTGAGTGACATTCCATTCTCTTTCTTGACTTGTTATTTGATTGGACTTCTAAAAGCTACAACTACACAAAAAATTATTAAAATGGCAAAAAATCTCTTTTTTTTTTTTTTTTCAAAATGATACCGGACACCTTTCGCTGAATTAAATCTTCATGTAAAGAAGTCATGTAAATTGGACAAAATTTTTGATTATTGATCAATGATTATTGATTTTTTTATTTTATTTTTTTCCGACATGATAACCGGACATCACTCGCTGAATTAATTATTAAAGTAATGAGGTCATGTTGATTGGACTGTTAAGAATTTTTTACACACAGATTGAGAAAGCTGTAAAATTATGTTTTTTTATATCCAAGATGAAAGCTGGACACCACTTGTTGAATTTGACATTAATGTAATGAGGTCCTGGACTTCCAAAAGATCCAACATTTTTATCCACAAATTGATTAAAATTGCAAAATAAGGTTTATATTTCCAAAATGTTAACTGGACACCGTTATGTGGTCATGTGACAAAACTTTAACATGCTAGTGTTTGAGGGGCCTGGGTAGCTCAGTGGTAAATGTCGCTGGCTACCACCCCTGGAGTTCGCTAGTTCGAACTAGTCAAATCCCAGGGCATGCTGAGTGACTCCAGCCAGGTCTCCTAAGCAACCAAATTGGCCCGGTTGCTAGGGAGGGTAGAGTCACATGGGGTAACCTCCTCGTGATCGCTATAATGTGGTTCTTTCTCGGTGGGGCGTGTGGTGAGTTGAGCACGGATGCTGCGGTGGATGGTGTGAAGCCTCCACATGCACTATGTCTCCGTGGCAACACGCTCAACGAGCCACGTGATAAGATGCACGGGTTGATGGTCTCAGACACGGAAGCAACTGGGATTCATCCTCTGCCACCCGGACTGAGGCGAATCACTATGCGACCACAAGGACTTAAAAGCGCATTGGGAATTGGGCATTCCAAATTGGGTGAAAAAAAAAAAAAAAAAAACATGCTAGTGTTTAAAATGTTAATCTTTGCTACTGTTTCACACACTGTTTTTTTTTTTTTTTTTTTAGTAGACAGAATTCTGTACAGTTTGCAGTAAGTGGTTCACTAGTTTTCCATTCCAAACATATCCTCTCTCTTTCTCTGAGGTAAACTTTCTCCATTTCTTCACCTTTTGGTCCAAAACTGTTTGTGACTACTTGCTCAAAAACTTTTAGCTCAGGTCCAAAGCAACCCAGCTCATCAAAAATTAAGTGTCAAAAATCCCCTATGATTTGTGCTTTTTCCCATCTATTTTCTCCCAAGTCTGACAAAGAATGAAATTGTGAGCACTAAGACAACAAACTGTCAAGTTCATTGTCTCATTGTCAACACTAATGGAAAATGCAGCTTTACAGTGTAATCACACACAAACACAGAAACTTGAACACACACCCGTCAACTGAATCCTACAGTATGTATCACAATACTGTCAGCCGTCTGAGAGGAAAGCTACAGCTAATTCTCTGGCCTTTATCAGTCTCAGTTTAGCTCCCCATGTCCTGTGTTGTCAAACACAGCCACTGTTTTTAAACGTAATCCTGTTGTCAGCGTTTGCTCTGTGACTCAGTGAGAACGGCAGACAGCGGTAATTAACACCCAGATGTGCGGCTAGCCTCGCTGATTAGCGATTTTAACACACCCACCTGAGCAAGCGGGCAGTTGTGAAGTAAACACATACAAACACAAACAACATCTAAATAAAAAACTTATGACAGATTAGCCTTGTAAATAAATTAGCTAAGCACCAATTTGTGCTAATTAATCAGCGGTATCAGTTAGCAATTTCGCAAATGCTAAATTAATGTACCTGCAGCTATATCTGTCTTGATTATAAGAAGTAAAAATCACAACAATGTACTGTAGGTTTACCACTTTCTTTAAAGTTTGGAGAACAGAGTTGCTTGTCCAGCAAAACTTAAGTTCTTGAAGGGAAAGAAGTCAAATTATTCTTATTTTGACAAATTAACGGGGAAGTTGTTGGTTATCCAAGGGTTTTTGGCCAGACCCTAGGATTTTCTTTTCGAAACAACGCCGCTGCTTTTAACCCGCCACAAACTGGCCCCATTCACTTCCATTGTAAGTGCCTCACTGTAACCTCAATTTTTGCTTCATTTTTTAGAAAGAAAAGTAGTAATATGTCAAAATAATTTTTTGTGGTAATCAACGTTATGCTACAACTGCTGTTGATTGAGCTTAACTTGTAACGAACCTGGAATATTCCTTTAAAAGTAGTTGAAAAATCTCGCAAAAGTTAAGTTCTGAGAAAAGTTCTAGAAAGATTTCTTTACAGATGACACATGGTTTGATATGTCGCAAAACAATGGAGTTCAAACATTTTAGGTTTGACTTAAAAAAGTGTCCATATACTTTTTGGGAGCAACTACGGTATATATGAAATAAAATATAAAGTACCGCACAATAAGGATTCTTAGTGTCCTCTGTAATCATGTACAATAACAGTATGCTACAATCTTTCTGATCAAAGAACAGCCATCCTTAAATATGGTGTATTCATTCATACTTCACAGTTTATTTAGTGGTAAGAATCTTATGGCCTGACCTCCATAAGACACTGGGCACAGGAAGCTTCTCATCAGACCAGGGGAGCTATTTATACTACCACAAGCTAATTAGTTGGCGTTCTAGAGAGAGGGCAGCCGGAGAGCAACCAAACCAACTCCCTGCCAGACTGCATCCTTGATTCAAACAAGCAAATCTCCAGAAAAAATACCAACAAAAATAGTCAAGTCCTCTGATCAGAGTTCTTGCCTAACTGCTGAAAGTTGGATCTTCTCAGGTTTTTTAGATTGGCATAGAAAAACAAAAAACAAACAAACAATGGAATGAGTAATGTTAGAATCAGTTACCATTGAAAGAAGAAAGTCATACAAGTTTGGAACAACGAACAAATCTCAATCTTGTGCAACAAGCAATCTCTAAACCAATTTTGGTGGCCTCTTGTTCTATTTCACCCCTGTTGTAGCAAACTGGTAAACAGGGTTGGGGAGTAATGGAATACATGTAACAGGATTACGTATTTAAAATACAAAATATTAGTAACTGTGTTCCACTACAGTTACAATTTAAATCATTGGTAATTAGAATACAGTTACATTCAAAATGTTTTTTTGATTACAGAAGAGATTACTTTGCATTTTATTGTCATTTGTTTCATTTAATATTTAGTCCTTTCAGATGGAAAACATATATATATATATATATATATATATATATATATATATATATATATATATATATATATATATATATATAAATGATGCGATCCAAAGTGCATTTGAACAGCGGTGAAACACTTTCTTATGATGTGTTACATTCATACGAGCAGACAGAGAATTAAGTTTGAAGTTTGGAGCAGAAGAAATAGAAATAAACCTTGTGTAAATTGTCAGCTTTATGCTAAGCTAAAATGCTCTTTCTAGCCATTTTACATGCACATGTTACCAGGCACGATCATATTTTTTTATCAAGAAAATTCACGTTGGATCATAATTTCTTTTTTTCTAGTAAGACCTTTGATATTAGGGCAAAAATCATATTCTTGATAATAATTTTTGTATTGTTTTCCTGTAAAAATATCTAAAAATCCTTAAAACAAGATCAATTTGATTAATCTTGTTTTAGAAACAACACTGCATAAGATATTTAGGTTTTTCAGAGAATGTATTTTTAACATGTGTATTTTGTCTTACTGTACTGGCAGAGTTTTTATAGTCAAAACAAGTGAAAAAAAATCTACCAGTGCTGAAGTAATTCAAAGTATTTAGAATATGTTACTGACCTTTAGTAATCTAACGGAATACGTTACAAATTACATTTTACAGCATGTATTCTGTAATCTGTAGTGGAATACATTTCAAAAGTAACCCTCCCAAACCTGCTGATACAGTATTTTTTTATGAAAATGAGAAAAAGAGATTGCTGTCTTTTAGAGAGGCACATGTCTAACAGAGAAATGACAAGCCCAGAGTAAGTGGGGGATTGAAAATCTAACATACATTTGCAGTAGCCTGCGGTGACTTAGAATCGTACACTCAGATACAGCATTCTCAGGAAAATATTTGGGCCAGTCGACTCTGGGATTTGATTTTATAGGCCCACGGATTTGATTCCACATGCAGTCTTCTATGACAGCCGGCACCATGGGGCCGAGATGCTTTAATCCGAGGATAAGCAAGAAGAAGGTAGGATTTTTTATTATTTTTTTTTACCTGCTTACACACATACACACTTTCAGGCAACACAAGCATTCACTGTACCTTGGGCCAATCTTTCTTATGCAGCCTGCGCCTCTGAAGTCAACACCAAACAGATGCTCCAGTCTGTGGCAAAGACTTTCAAAGGTGAAGTATGAAGGGTGCACACACCCAGAAATGCATGCTAGAAGAACAGTATATGCATATACAAACAGAGGCAGTGACATCTACTATTTAAATGGTAGAAGTAGGTTGAATTGAGGAGTCTTTCAGGTATCATGCGTTATCTGTGCTGCATTAGCAAAACACAAAATGAAATATACAACCAAGAGTTTCATTTTGTTCTTTTGTTCTGAGCCCGCTCCACTTTTGGCTGTCACTTTTGTCACACGGAGCATGAAAAGGCATTTATTGTTAAAGCTATGGAGCACAGGAATCAATTCCCATTTGTCATTAGTAATGCACACCATGAAAACAAGCTAGTTAAGTTGTCGCTGTGCAGTTCAGTGGTTTAAAATGCAATGATCTGCAGATATGCATTTTCAATATGTCAAGACAGATTATAAAAGCTGAAAAACTGAAAAAAATAAAATCAAAAAAAGTTTAAGCAAGCCAAAGGTGGAACTGTGTCTGGCCAGGTTAGGCTGGTGTCTGTTTTTATGGTTTTCGGAAGATTTAATTCATATAGACCTATGTTCATTTCAGCTATTGCATAAAACGTGTAAGAAACATATTGTTTCATTATAAAATAGGTTAAAGAAAAAAAAATAGGTTTACAGTCTGTTATAATCATAGTCACATATACACCAACAATCAAAACAATCAAGTACAACCCCATGATGATCAATGATCAATGAAAACATGACAATGTTTTAAGTTTCATGCTAAGTTTAAAGAACTTCAACTTTTTAAAACGTGTTTCGAGAAACTTGCATTGTGTTCCAATCGTTGCACTTCGTATAGCTTTTTCTGATGAGCTTTTTTTTTTTTTTTTTTTTTTTTTTACTTTTTCATTGTTTAAATAGTTTCTCTTATCCCAGCTTAATATGCAAAGACAACTATAAGTAAGCCATTTGTAGGTTAATGTTCTCGAAAACTAGAAATACTGTGTCTCTGTGGCACTATAAAAATTAAACTATTTGTTTTGAGTGGCCAATCCAGCCCGACGCAACAACACTGACCCATTGGTGTGAGTTGAGGGGGGCAGGGACTTTTTGTTTGTTAAATAAACAGAAGAGCTGTTTGAAAACAAGGGTCATTTTTGCTAATCCGTTTGATGGCTCTAGTGGTGCAAAAATAACACACTTCAGTTTTAATGCAAGAACATGTTTGGTCTGAACATCCCATAACTTCTCTGAAACCACATTGCTATACATCTGCTTTCGTCGAGCTGCTCTCCATTGCTAGTTTTCTGCTTCTAACATGTACAGCGCTAAGCTCATCATAGAGAGCCGAGGGACTTTGCCGTCATCCATTTCTATCACATTTTATCCCTGTCAGTCCCAACACATAAACATGGACACAAAAATGCTGGCGTTTGAGCCGAGGAACCGTATCAAGGTCACACTCTTATCTCCAGGCCAAATGATATCCCCAGAAACTCCAACCCCCACAGATCCTCGAGGCAGCTTCTGTCCCTGTGCGACCCATAATCATTCCCTGAACTGAGCCTTTCCCTGTGTCTCAATCAGCTCCCTAGCTCCCTAGCTCCCTATGTCGTGAATCAGTATTTCGTGAACATGAATTCGGGCCATGGTAAGGGCTCCTCAATCACCTGCAACACGTTAACAAGCTCACACGTTGAAGCCAGCTGTTATTAATCAGCACCATCACTGTATAAATGACACAATCATTCATTTTCCTTGAAGATACTCAAATGTACAGTGTTATTATAACAGATAAATGGTGCAAATAAAGAAATAAAAATATATAGGAGTGTATTTTAAACCTTTTAACAACTCAAATATTTAAAAGATTGTTTCACTTTCATTGTGATTATGAATGAAAGACATTACTTTTCAACATCTATTTTAAAGATAAAATAAGGCTCGGACTTCATAGTTTTACACTTGTGCTTGTCTTCTCATGACTTGAAACCCTTACAAAAAATCTTAACTAGCCACAAACTTGCCACAAATTTGCCGCTCGTTATTTTCACATGCAAATGAGCTTTTGAATCGCTGCAAATGTTTAACAAAAGTTTGCAGATCTTCGCCGGTAGTGGTGAACCCTTGGCAAACCTTTGGCAACAATGGACAATTTGCCACAAGTTTGCCGTAAAGTCAAATTTGCCATGAACTCTCGATTTTCATAAGGGAAGACTTCAGAAGGCATGATGACATTTCCGGTAAGGGAACATAGTGAGCAACGATGCTCCTTGGTTTTTACGGTGCATTGCGGGATTTTTTTATGGAGCGAACATTTCAGTGCACTGGAACGATTTTGCGAATGAGACAGCCCTAAATATGTCCAACTCACTGATCAGTGCCCTGACTACTGAAATAGGGAACTGATTGAGATGCACCCTTTGAGTCCCAATCTTCCCCTTTTTTCACATACCCCTAATCCTAAGCAAGCATGCATCCAAAAGGTTGCAAAAATTTGCTGGTAGGAGATGCTTTATGGCTGTTTTTTTTTTTTTTTTTTTATTTCAGAACTTGCGGGTTTTTGATTGCAAAGAAGGTGATTGGTTACATTGGAAGTACAAGTTGCAGAAATGTTTTGGGTGCTGAAATCTTTGGATGCTGATCACCATTATGTTATGAATCATTTTTTTTTTTTTTACTCCTTTGTCATTTTCAGAAAAAAAAAAAAAAAAAAAAATATATATATATATATATATATATATATATATATATATATATATATATAATAAAATTTTGTGAGGTTTATGCTTAAAAAAGAAGAAAAAAAAATTGCCAATGGGTTAAGAAAATTTTTTATAATTCAATGGGAAATCAAGTTTATTTTTATGTGTGTGTGTTTTAAGCATAAACATCACTACATTTTTTGTAATATTTGTTTGAAAACAAGACTTTATATCTTATGTCACTTTGCTTCAAGTAAATAGGTGCTTTTCCACCATCAAGCCAAATGGTAACTATTGCCAAACCGTGCTGTTCTGTACTGATCCAGGATCATTGACGGAGTTATGGTTTCTTTTTCATTGTGGTGCTGCGAAACCAGGATTAGAATGCACTGATTGGGCAAGTGACCAATGGTTAGTCACCACATTACTACAGCCATTCCACCAGCACTGAGTCCTGAGTACAATTAACTAACAGTGCTAAGAAATCCAGGTAGGGAACGGTTTGTAATTGTACCATACCAAACCATGCTCAAGTGGAAATGCTACTGGATCCGTTCTGCCAAATGGTGAAAAAGTGCTTAAAATGTCTTGTTTTAAGATGTTACGATATTTTTACTGGAACACAAGGCAAAAATATAGAATAAAAAAAAAAAAAACATGTGCAGTGCGGGTGTTCTCCAGGCTTCTTAACTAGCTCACCTAGCAAGACTTAGGTTGACCAGTGTCAATAGTGTGGCTGGTGAGCACCATGGCCATTCTAGTCTACCAGCTACACCAGCCTGAACCAACAAGGAGATTCATGCTGGATTTTTTAGCAGTGTGGAGTTGGGAAGAGTGCCGAACTCTCCCCAACTCCAGTAATGAGGCTACTTCATCAATTATGTTTGTGTAAGCTTTGGCATGTTTCGGCTGAAATCGCACATCCACAGAACCTGTTCAGAGGCCAGAGGTAAAATAACAGTAATCAGTTGTGTGCAAGTCATGGAATTATAAAAAGATACACCTCAACAATCATTGCTCGCCATGTGTAAAAAAAAAAAAAAAAAATGTGATTAGCGAGTAGTTTTCAAACCAAACAAAAAAATAAGCATGCATTATTAATGCATGTGATACATAGATGAAATAAATGAAATACACAAATATTATCTGAGCTCATGAGCACAGTCTATTTGGTTGCAACTTGAATTTCCTTCTATTTGCCTTATCACAATTCCATCCCGTTTACTTACCTGAGCCAACGAAACAACTGAGAAACAATTTTGGCCAGACTGGCTTTCAGAAAATGCAGCTTAAATTTGGGCCTTATAAACAACACTCCCGTTTATTGCTATGCTTAGTTGACCTTGTTTATGAAGTTAAAGGAATAGTTCACCAAAAGTGAAAAATCTGTTTTATGACAAGTGACAAATCTCCCATCACTCATTTTTGCATCAATTCAAATGTTTACCTTTTCCTGTGGCGCTACTGACAGCGCATTATGCAAGCAGCCTACGAGACACGGGTGGTCTCATGGAACCAGGAAGTGATCATGTTCTTATAATAAATGATGAGCACATTTCGGAGGTTGCATTTTCTTTCAGAAATGACACTTTTACTCCATAGACGTTTAGAGTTAGGGTGTTAGGGTTAGGGTTTACAACTCGCTTTTGGTGCCACTATGTGGACATTTCACCCAGAGACTGTAGCTCACGTGTGCCCAAATGCTCAACACTTCCAGCTTCGGCCACTGGGGGCAGTGGTACAAATTTAGATAAGTACAGACCGATTTCATCTGAAGAACTTTCAACAGTCTGTAATTTCTTACAGAGGCTTGACCCTGGTTCCTGCAAGGGAATTTATCAGAAGGAACGCGCTGTGCAGTCAAATGGACAACCATGGTAATAGTTCAACCAGACACATACACCCTGACTGACCATCTCTTTTAGCGTCTGGTGTGTGAAAGAACCAATTTGAGAAAGTGTTCAGACTATCTTCTTTTCATACATGCTGCTTTTTTCAGGCATCGCACACACAAATTAACTTCCATATTGAGTTCAGAAACAGCCCGGACATTAGAATACTCCACAAAAGGTGCCTTTTCAGGCATTTACATGTAGAGAATGAGGAGGGCTTTGCTTCTTTCAACTGAATTCAAGAACTGAACTCTTCATTGACAATTTAACATGGCTCTGCTCTATTTTTCACTTTCCCAGAAATCCTATGGACAGCATGCTTCCTGCGAGGCGGAGACCAACGCGGATGGCAGACAGCCTGCACACTGTTTGGGGAATAAGGTGGCTATATCCAGCAGAAATGTCAGCAACAGGCAACAATATAATACTCCCACATATCAACTTCAATCCCTGTGGGCATTGTAAAAGGGAAGCGACATTTAAGAAACAATGCCAGCAAATACCACACGGCCGAAGATGGAAAGCAACTCAGAATGCCCCAGGTTTTAGTGTCATCTGGAAAATTGGTGCATATGCTAACAAGGGTGATTTAATTTTTTAATTCACCTTGATGTCACCATTAAAAAGAACCAAGTTGTTCCCTATCTGTTGTGTGGTCCATTGGGACTAGCTGTTTTTGTGCTCCTGTCTGATCATAATGAGGCCCACAAAGGCACTGTAAAGACAGAAGAATATTTTCTTGACGTTGATGAATAGCTTGCATGAAAGCATGGGTAGCTCCATAAACTGTTGAAAACATTAGCATACTGCCACCAGAAACTCGTGAGCTATATAATTACCACTAGAAAAGAAAGTGGCAATCATGGCTAATTGTTCTTCGAAGCAGGCTCGAATTTATCCTGTATGGATAGACAAAAAAATTATATTAGATAGGATTGGTAATTTTTTTGGTAATTATTATCTATTTCAATTGCATTCATACATTTTAAATGTGGCTTAAAGTGATAATTCATCCAAAAATTAAAATTCTATATTCATTGACTCTTTTAAGTGTTACTTTTTGCTTTGTTTTAATTGGTTTGCACATAAAAACACTGTGATGTGGCACGCGTTCATGGGTGAAGTGACATCCACCAGCTAGCTTGTCAGCAAAATGCACCATCACAACTGATGCAGCAGGGCTGCTCTGATCGGAATATGTGATTGTGTGTGTTTTTGTATATAGAACACGGTTCCAGACATGACGGTGTAGGAACACACCCATTATTGTAAAGCAAAGCTGTGTGACGGCACGAGGCCTCAGAGCAGAGGCGTCATGATCGATGTCGGCCATTAATCATGGCAGCATCGCAGCTGGAGATTGATGTGCTTAAATTCAAATGTTCAAGCAGCGTTTTTGAAAATTAAAGCAGCGTGGCAAGGTTAGGATCCTTCCGGCAACACTGAAGAAGAGAGCTGGGATCAGGAAGCTCCCTGGGGGAAGGAATGTCACACCGAGGTTTGGGGAGCTTCTTTTAAACTTTTAACCACCAGCTGTCTCAGTTAGCTGAGTTTTCATAAGGACCAACTTCCCTTCTGGAAATTCCAGTTTAAAATGGTAGCTATTGTTTTTGGAACATGGTAGCTGGTTTTTAGCTGGTCTAAGATGGTCCAAGCTAGTAATTATCTGGTTGACCAGCTACCATGTTCCAAAAAAACATCTTGACCACAATAAGCTGGTTTGCTTCTCATCCAAAGATGACCTTTTGGACCTGCTAAAGACCATCTTGGACCTGCTAATGACCATATAATGGTCATAGGAAACCTGGAAGTATCAAGGAATTTTACAATAGGCCTGGAAAATGAGTACAGTCTTAAAAAGTTATGGAATATACATTTCTATAGTTATGATCTGCTTGAAAACATCCATAAATCTAGAAAAATCATTAAAGTCACAAACATATCATGAAAAAAAAATTGTAACCGTGTATGGTGAATTCATAACATTTGGATATTCAGTTAACTTGCCATTATATCTCTCAAACACAAATATCTTTCAATGATTTGATACCACTAAACTGGTATTACACAAGTATATTTCCAAACATACTTATAAAAAAATAAAAAATAAAAAAAAAAGAACAACAACTGTGTACTCCTACTACTGGAGGTTGCATTAAGTTGGCTAAAGTAAGATTAGAACTTGCGAGATCATGAAAGTCCTTTTCATTGTTTTGTGCAATATGCATCAGATGGTTAGTGAACGGACTGTGGGTGGCCTGTGACTAGTTTTAAACAGACAGCAATACATTGAATTAAAGTCACAAAAAGTAAAAATATACAAAAGGTGTGAACATTTTCTGTATTTACTGTATATGTTTTTATTTGATTGCAAAAAAGTGGACTGTCAAACTTACCAATGTTCCTAAAGGGACAGTTCACCCAAAAATGTAATATTCTCTCATCATTTACTCACCCTCACGCCATCCCAGATATGTATGACTTTCTTTCTTCTGCTTAACACAAACAAAAATCTTTAGGAAAATAGCTCAGCTCTGTAGGTCTATACAATGCAAGTGAATGATGACCAGAACTTTGAAGGTCCAAAAAGCAAATAAAGGCAGCATAAAAGTAATTCATATGACTCCAGTGGTTAAATCTATGCCTTCAGAAGCAATATAGGTGTGGATGAGAAACAGATAAATATTTAAGTCCTTTTTTACTATAAATGTCCATTTTCACATTCTACTTTTTTTGTTTTTGGCGATTTGCATTCTTTGTGCATACCTCCACCTACTGGGCAGTAAAGATAATTTATAGTAAAAAATGACTTGCTGTACATATTGATCTGTTTCTCACACACACCTATCATATCACTTCTAAAAAGTGTGTTTGATTGAAAATGTCAATCAAAATTATGTTACAAATGCAGCAATGCAGGGACAACAACACTTAATTCTTGGAGTGTTCAGTGATACATCTCCATAGTATGTGGCTTTCATAAGGACCAACTATGCTTTGTCCTTTCACTGGGACAAACAAAAACACATTATATACTGTAGATATAGTGTCAGCCATAGACTTAAAATGTACATCACAAGCCCATACAAAACAATACTACACTAAAGCCCATTAAAAATTCACAAAATGACCACAATGAAGGTCCTACGTAGCCTACAGTAGCATTACCATCTTGGCTATCTGTTCCAAATCCTATAGTGAGCTTCCTACAAAGGTAGAATTTAAATATTTAATAGTGGTACTTCCAAAGATTTTGGCTGTTCCAAAAAGTAGGCAGCATAATTATGCTTCCTTCTAAGATACCTTCTAATGGCAAAATTCAAAGGTAGCATTTTATGTATACCTCATATTGAAGGCAATATTTCATTTCATATGGAAAACCATCTTTTTAAATAGTTGAATAATTAAATATAGACCATTTCACCCAACTTAAGTGTGAGTGTTTCACTGTTAGCTTAGCAACATGCTTATGCCAAACACTTGAAATAAATTGTAACTGAAGTAATCTGTGTGCTTTGCATGAGTGCCACACTCTATATATATATATATATATATATATATATATATACAAGATAAATTTAATTGAGAGATAAAATGACATAAGATATTGTCTTGCTTTCAGAGAAATTTGACAAAATTGAGTAATGTTTCTGCTCATTACAAGAAAAAACTATTTGCCAATGGGGGTAAAAAAAATAAAGACTTAATTCGAATGGAAAACAAGCGTGTTTTTTTTTTTTTTTTTTTGCTTGTTTTAAGCATAAACTCCACCAAAATTGGTTAGATTTACCTGAAAACAAGACTTAATATCTGATGTCATTCTGCTTCTGAAGTATTTTTTTCTTGTTTAAAAAATATTTAGATATTTTTACCCACAATTAAGAGAAACATTTATTTTAATTATATATATATATATATATAAGCACTGAGATGCTACCTATGCAGAGCATTTCAAATTAGTCCCTTATAAGGTTCCATTTATATTAGGATGACCTAATAGAAACCTAATCTAAGAAATGGGTTACGGTTTATCTTGACAACAAGGCTCAGTAATATGATTCCTGCTTTCCTCGTGCACATAGACAATTATGGTTATTTGCGGCACTAGTTTGGAGGGAGGCACTGGTTCAAAGCCGTGCCACTGAGAGCAATGTTTTACTGTGGCACATAAAGCAGAGAAGCAGATGGGAGGCGATCAACATCAACACTAATAAACCTTTGAATCAAAGGAAACAGAAATGGAAGTAGAAAGGGAGTGATCATTTCTAGGAGATTTATTGTGTCAGCTCCAAAATGCCTGGCGATAAAGAAATTAAGAGGGAAAAAGGGAAGTCACTTGAAAAAAAAACATTGCACGTTCTGCTAATCTATGCACTTTGGAATGAAATGCAAAACTCAGGAGTGATAATCTCATTGAAGGCATTGATTTCACTGCTTGCTTTTAATAAAGTGCTTAATTCTAGATGGCCCTATTAGTTCAGTCAGTAGCTACCTGCAGAAAGGGCAGTGTGTCACTCTGTTAATTTAATAAATTGATTTAGCAAATGGATGGAACTGTGCTAAAAATAGATGTTTGTGTACATTTTCTGTCATATGGAAGCAGTAATTTTTCAAATGATGATCAAATGACAGAAATAAACATTATAGCCGGCCATATGCAGACAAATGGTGTAAAGTTTTTTTTTTTTTTTCCGCCATGTAAAAGAGCCAATTAAGGAGCCACAACCATTATGCCTTTTCACAACAGAGGCGAGTCGATAATGCCCTTTCACATTAAAAATGAGGCGAATGATCACCGTTAGTGCATTTACGCCTTTACAACAGGTGGCGCTAATTGGCAAACAATTTTACCCTAGTATGGTAGTTTGCACAATGTACCTTTCAGCTGGTCTGCCCTTCACCCATCACAGATGCAAAACAACCATGAAATTGCAATACAAAGACAAGCAAGCAATTTCTCTAAGGAGCAGATCGAAAAAAGAAAACAGATTTTTCTTCAAGCTGCAACAGCGATGACGAGTTTGTAGTTAATTTGCTCAACAAGAAAGAAAACATTGGAGACACTTCACAAACTATTTCAGTTCACCTGCTGGTCAGGTTTACTGGCAGTATTATAAATAATAAGTGTAATAAATTAATAAATTAAGTTTAATAAATAATATTATGGTTAAACATGTTATCAACTGGAACAATACAGATTAAATGACACTGCCACACATACTATATATATTTGAACTATATACATTTGTTTAAAATCACTGTATAATGCATTCACACACACACACACACACACACACACACACACACACACACACACACACCGTATATACAGTGTATTAGATATATAAGAGAACTCATGTAAGATTAAATGCAAAAGCAAATATTGCAACAGTATGTAATATACAGTATAAAAAAGACAATCCACACAAGATCAGATAGTGTTTTAAAGGGGTTGCAAGACAGTGATGCAGCAATATAATTTACATGTTAAGAAAACCCAAATGAGAAAAAATTTGTTTTCAGTTTTTAAGACATTTGATGCAAGTGAAATACTTCAGCATTTAATGTCAGTGGTCAAAACAGCTTTCTGTGCTTTAGCATCACCACTGGTTTTGTTAACTGCAGCAGCTCCTGACACGTGATCTAAAGCTCATATTTATTGGTCAGGGCATTTCGTCACCATGCAAAGAAAAAAAAAATGGACAAAAGCACCGTAAAAAAACCAAACAAATAAAATAGGTGTGAATGGCTCCATAGGAATCCATTGTTTCTATTCCAAATGTTAATCAGGGTGAGAAACAGTGGGTGGAAAATTCGTGTTTGGTGTGCAAAGGCTTTAACACTCAGAACTGGTCAGCAAAATGGAATTGCGTAATGCAAATTTAGTTTAGCTCTATACATTTTTTGAGTGTGTTTGGACCGTTACCAGATTTGCATAATTCCTTTAGAGAACTGAGTGGAAAAAAATAATGCAGACAGGATGTGCAAATAAACCACACTATCAGCGGTACAATTCATTTTTTAAATTTCCCTCTGAAACTTTTCTAATGGCTTATTGCATGTTGGCTTCGTTCATTTACAACATTTCTGCTCCTATTCTTTTGAGAATTACTTATGTGGCATACTCAGAAGCTATTAATGGTAAATATATTTCTCTGGACTGAGGGAAAAACATATTTAGTGATTTGCAGAGGTCTCTAAAATGTAATGCCCCTAGCAGTGTTAACAGTCTAAAGCAAGCCTTTTATAGCAAATTGGTTTCGCAAGCCTTTAAGAGACAGAGACATTCCTCTCATTAAGATGTGGCCTCATGCTTTGTGTGGATTATTCTACTCCTTCAGTTTAGGACACAATATTGCTTCATTCAGTCTCTTTCTGAAGGGCTTCAGGGCAGCCATATTAGAAGGAAAAGAACGTCTCGGGTTACTTGACTGTAACCCGTGTTCCCTGAAAAAGCGGAACGAGATGCTGCACTTGATTAAGCGCTTATGGGAACGTCTTTAGAAGTGACCAGCTGTGAATATGTGTGCAACACGTCAATGAAATTGACTAGAACCTTTATAGCCTCTGTTGATGACATCATCAGAATGCGCCAGTACCAGGGGCTATAAATAGATGTGCCACAGGTACATCATCAGGTATATTTGTCCGAAGAGCAGTCCTGGGACATCCTCAGTGCGGCAATGAAGCACACATCATCTCGTTCCGCTTTTTCAGGGAACAAGGGTTACAGTCAAGTAACCCGAGACGTTCCCTGTCAAAAGCTACACTTAATGCTGCGCTTGATTAAGCGCTTATGGGAACGAGAATACCCACGCCACCACACTGTTGGTGTCTAGAGCCCTTACGGTTGTGTAGTGTGTGCTCACAAGAACGCGAAAGGTCTCAGACATGAGCTTGTGATGTTGAATCAAGGACGTGAGAGCCCGGAGTGGCATGAACATCCAAACTACAAAATATTATGAATGTGTGCAGAGAGGACCAGCCTGCCGCATTACAAACATTCTGCAGAGGGGCACCCCCCCCGCCAAAGCTTTAGAAGAAGCGACCCCCCTGGTAGAACGAGCCCTGATGTCTACTGGCGAAGCTTGACCGTGCGCCTTACAGGCAAGGGCAATAGCATCCCTCACCCAATGTGACATTGTCTGTTTTGTGGCGGCTGCCCCCCTGTTACGGCCCCCATGACAATCGAATAGTTGACCTGACTTACGCCACCGGCTAGTACGGTGGACGTAGGCCTGAAGAGCATGGACTGGACACAGTCTGTGAAGTCTCTCCTGATCCGGCGTTGTGAAGGGCGGAGGACAGAAGGCCTCAAGAGTGACCGGATGTATGGTCGAGAAAGGAACCTTAGGCAGGTAGTCAGGATGAGGATGCAATATCGCTTTCGCCATTCCTGGGGCAAAGTCTAAGCAGGATGGCAAGACAGACAGAGCCTGCAAATCCCCAATTCTTTTTAAAGAAGTTATAGCCATAAGAAAAAAACATCTTTAGAGTCAGGAGCTTGTCAGACACCGGCTCTAGAGGTTCAAGGGGGGTCTCAACCAGACCCTCAAGGACTATAGCTAAGTCCCATGAAGGGATCCTGGTTCTAACGGGAGGCTTCAGTCGCATGGCCCCACGGACGAAGCGAGCGAGCAAAGGATGTTTCCCCAGTGGCACCCTGTCAATCAAGGCGTGGCAAGCCAACAGAGCGGCCACATAAACCCTGAGAGTGGCGGGGCATGGGCCTACTGATAATTTCTCCTGCAGGAAGTCCAGAACTGAAGCAATCTGGCAATTAACTGGATCTGCATTATGTGCAGTGCACCACCTTTCAAAGACACCCCATTTATTGCCATAACTTTTTCTAGTGGAAGGAGCCCTAGCACTCAGAATGGTCTCAATAACTTCAGGTGAAAACCCAGTGTCCCTCAGTTGGTACCCTTCAGGGGCCAAACATGAAGGTTCCACAGCTCGGGCCAGGGATGAAATATTGTCCCCTGCGCTTGAGACAGAAGGTCCCTCCTCTCCGGTATCACCCAAGGTGAGCCGCTGAGGAAAGATATTATCTCCGAGAACCATACCCTGATAGCCAAAGCGGCGCTATCAGTAAGAGGCAAGATCCTTGTTGACGAACTCTGGCTAGAACTCCTGGAAGCAGAGAAACCAGAGGAAACGCATACAGGAGCATTTTGGGCCATTGCGCTGTCTGTTGGGAGGCGAAGAGGTCCACCTCTGCTTCGTAAAATCTTAACCAGATTTGTTTCATTACCTCGGGGTGGAGTTTCCATTCTCACGTTGGTATTTTCTGTCTGGACAGTAAATCCACTCCCACATTCAGGCATCCAGGGATATATACTGCTTTGATAGACAGGAGCTTGCCCTGGGCCCAAAGAAAAATCTGCTGTGCTAGTCTGTTTAGCTGGCACGACCGCAGACCTCCTTGGTGATTTATGTAAGAGACTGCCGCTGTGTTGTCCACCCGCACTAGGACATGTTAGCCTCTCAGATGCTGGAGGAAGTACTTCAGGGCCAGAAATACAGCCATCAACTCGAGACAGTTGATGTGCCAATCAAGCTGATGACCCTCCCATTCCCCTTGAGCTGGATGACCACTTAAGACTGCTCCCCAGCCCGACAGGGAGGCGTCTGTCGTTAGCAATCTGCGACGGCAAGATGCACCTAGAGTGGGACCCAAGGTGAGGAACCGGGGTCTGAGCCACATAGACAGGATACGTAGCCCGCGGCGCGTAACCCTTATCTGCCTTCGGGGATTGGCCCTTGGATGAAATCCCTTGGCTTTGAGCCACAACTGAAATGGTTTCATATGCAAAAGGCCCATAGGTGCCATGAGACCTAACATTCGTTGATACTGAAGAACAGTACGATCTTGGCCTAGCCTTTGCTCAGGGTATTCTGAATGGTCTCGATTCGAGCGGGAGACAGCTGTGCCCGCATCGTGATCGAATTCCATACGATCCCTAAATATGTCGTTCTCTGGGCAGGAGAAAGAACGCTTTTCTTGTCGTTGAGTCTCAACCCCAGAGAAACTAGATGAGCTAAGATGACATTTCTGTGCTGTAATGCCAGTTCTTGCGATTGTGCTAGTATCAGTGTAAGGGGGTTCAGTGGAAAGGAGGAGGCGAGAACCGGCTTAAGAATATAAATAATAATTTAATAAACAATTTAAACAAACACACATCCAAAAACTACACAGTACAGCTGCCTGCAATTCTCTTTCTCTCGAACTGTTGTCCCCAGCCGCCTTTATCCCTCGCGCGCCCCATCAGGCTGATTGGGGACCGGGTGTGTCTCATTCCATCCTGGCCCCACCCTCCTCGGCTCTACACTCCTCCCGGCGTTGCCTCAGGCCGGGGAGCCCCCGGCATGACGTACATCCCCCACCCTTCCTCCCAGGGGGGGTGGGGTGGGGGGTGCCTTGCGCCCCGACTGCCGGCGGGTCATCCCCGCCTTCCTCAACCTGGGAGGAGACAGGAGGGGAAAAACAACAAAACAAAATGGTGAGGGAAAGGCCAACACGGAGTGACAGAGAGAGAGAGAGAGGAGAGAGAGAAAAATAAACTCACCGGTTCTCTGATGCGCTGTCGCGTGGTCCTCGATAACTACTCCACCCTCTCAGGCGGACTGCAGCTTCTCCTCCCCGGGCGGACCGGAGTCAGACCTCCGACCCCCAGTGGACAGAACGCCCCTCCGCATTCCCGGCGTCCCGTGGGGACACTCCTCCGCCCCTGGCAGCGGCCCTACCACTCCAGGCGGTCTGGGAGTCGCTTCCCTCCTCCCCCCCACGGACGGCGGTCTTCTCTCTACCCCTCCACATTCCCGGGGTATGGCAGGGCACTCCTCCGCCCCCGGCAGCGGCTCCCTCGCTCCAGGTGGTCGGGGAGTCCCATCCCCACTCACTTCGCGGACGGCGGCCGTTCCCCGCGTCCGGGTGGTCGGGCTCATCCGTCCCCTGTCGGATGGCAGCGGCGCTCCCCTGGGTGGACGGCAGTGTCGAGGACTCTGCGACGGGAATCCCTCCTCCTTCCCGGGTTTCGGCACCAGGGTAAGGGGGTTCAGTGGAAAGGAGGAGGCGAGAACCGGCTTAAGAATATAAATAATAATTTAATAAACAATTTAAACAAACACACAACCAAAAACCACACAGTACAGCTGCCTGCAATTCCCTCTCTCTCGAACTGTTGTCCCCGGCCGCCTTTATCCCTCGCATGCCCCATCAGGCTGATTGGGGACCGGGTGTGTTTCATTCCAGCCCGGCCCCACCCTCCTCGGCTCTACAATCAGCCAGTTGTCTATGTAATTCAAAATGCAGATGCCCTGAAGTCGCAATGGAGCTAGTGCTGCATCCATGCACTTTGTGTATGTGCGAGGTGATAAGGCTAGGCTGAATGGAAGAACCCGATATTGGTAAGCTTCACCCCCAAAAGAAAACCTCAGGAACTTCCTGTGTTGTGGCAGTATTTCTATATGAAAGTATGCATCCATGAGATCGATCGTGACTAACCAATCGCGATGTTGAATTTGTGACACGATCGTCTTGACAGTTTGCATCTTGAACTTGAGCACCTTGACTGAGTGGTTCAAGCCTCGAAGATCTAAAATCAGACGCAATCCCCCATCCTTCTTGGGAACCAGGAAGTATCTGCTGTAGTAACCTGATTCTCTCTCTGGAAGGGGAACATGTTTTATAGCCCCCTTGACCAGAAGAGATTGCAGCTCTTGTGACAGTAAATGTGCTTGTTCTAGTTTCACGGTAGTGGGGACCACGCCATTGAAATGCGGAAGACGGCGAACGAATTGAATTCTGTAGTCCTTTTCTATTGTCTTTAGGACCCACATAGAAATACCTGGCAGTAGCTTCAATGCTGCCAGGTTCTCTGAAATGGATGCCAACTTTGATACTTCCTGTTGAGGGGATGTTGGGTGTTCTGTGTCCTGGGCGACAACAGGAAGCATCAGAACACTCAACATTTTGCTGGAAACCACTGCCCCCCGAAACACCAGAGGCGGTGGGGATGGAGAGGTTTCGTGGGGGTGTTGGGAAGGAGCGGGTAGATGTTTTGCGCACCCCGTCCCGAGGGGGGCTACCCCCACAATGCTGAGCGCAAGACCGCCAGGACTTCTTCTTTTTGGAAATAATGGTCCTGAGGTCTTGCTTTGGAGGCTGCTGAGGGCGACGAGCCGGTCCCCAATCTTTACAAGGGGGAGCGCGACCCTCCACACTTTGTTTTTGAGCCTCCCTTCTAGAAGGCCCGGGCGAGGCTGGGTGGCCAGTAGCCCCTCGCCCTGAATGCGGCGAGGAAGGAATTGCACAAAGGCTTCCTCGTGTTTTTTCACCTCCCGAAACCTGGTGACGACTGTATTCACCGAATCGCCAAACAGGCCGGAAGGTGAGACCGGGGCATCAAGTAGGAATACTCTGTCCTTATCCTTGATGCCCCTGAGGTTTAACCTCAGATGCCTCTCCTTGCTGACCAAAGCAGCCATTGAACGGCCGATAGCACGAGCCGTCTGCTTGGTTGCAGTGAGATAAAACTGTGGCTCAACGAAGCTCTGAGAATGCTTCCTCGTCGTTTGTACTACCCGCACTCAGGTCCTTCAACAGATCAGCCTGGTATGCCTGTAACACCACCATGGTGTGTAGCGCAGCACCAGCCTGACCTGCTGCTTGATAAGCTTTCCCCACAAGCGTTGAGGTGGTTCTACACGGCTTTGTGGGGAGAGTTGGTCTATTTAATGATGATGTCGAACCAGGCGAGAGATAGCCCACGAGCGTCCCTTCTACCTGTGGCATCATTGTATACCCCTGTGCCTTAGCACCCACGATTCATGTTTGTATGTCATCTGAGCAATAGTATTTGTGAGAGTAATCCCACCAGAACAGCTTTTAGGTAAATTGATCAAATTTTCTAATATTTGAAAATAGTGAACTGTGTCTTTGTAATACATTAAAAATGAAAAGTTTGTATGTATATTTGTTCATGGGGGGCTTAATGGCAGAATAATTAACTTAGATTTGAGGAAAAAAATTTGTAATTTTTATTCTGAAGTGTATAGTTAAATGTATAGTTAAAATTTTACATTTGGGGAAAGATGGCCCCCTCAGAATGGGGCAAAAGGCCCCCAAATATTAGCTAGAAAATATTAAAGATAAAGAGTTAAAAGAGTTAAAAAGTGAATGAGAGTAAATTGGGAGTGTTAGCATTAGCTACCTCAGGATGAAATATTCTGAGGTTAAAATACAGAGGAAGCAAATAAAATGAGAGAGTGAAAATTTGAGTGCACACATTATAATATAATATGGGGGAGTGGGAGTGTGTGTAGAGTGTTGTATGTGGTGGGGGGCAGGAGGGGGTGATAGAGATTTCACTGCAAAAAATGTGTATGAATGTCACATACTGTTTATAATTCCATAGCCTAAAATTAATCTATTTGAAACTTCATAAGTTATTATAACCTAACATTGAGTGGAATCATTCAGTTTCATTGCATAGTCACTGTTGCTATTGTGACATGCATTCAGTACAAAAAAATAAATAAAATAAAAATAAAAATGATTTCATTGTCAAGATGCATAATTTCACTAATTTAGTTTTTGAAATTTTAAGTAATTACATTTTTCTTTCAAAAATACAATTATGTAGGATTGGAGCAGCCCAGTAGAAGGAAATTAAGAAGAATTAAAACAGAATTACACCAAGATGGCCTATAACACCGGAAATTCCTCTAAGCATTAAGAAGCTAAGAAAATTCAGACTGGTACCAGCCAATCTAAGGCAGCAGCATCTGTTTTTTTTTTTTTTTTTTATAACCATCTTGAAAACAAAAGAGATCTGTAGGCCACAAAGACCTCTATTCATCCATGTTATATATCAGGGAATACCCCCATGACAGGACCAGCTTACCAAAGAGACCCTAAGGGCAGAGGTGATGGGCAATAAAAGACATTGTGAGACCCTTCTGAATTACAATGAACAACACAACGGCAATTCTATGACTCTTTATTCTGGACAATAACCAATTTTCTAGGCTCCAAATTAGTCACAAGACATCCTCTTTGGTAATTTCCTGGAGACGGCATCCTGAATCCATGAGTTGCTGGAAAATATGTGACTTTACACTTAACAATGCACATAAGTGTTATATGCTAAAATGTTTCAAAAACCCTCACATTATAAGTGTAGTTAGAATTATAGAATGCATTATTCTGACCTCATGCAAACATGATTAATGTATTACAATATATTATTTAGACTAACTAGTGAACTAACTACAAAGATAAAGTATGTCATGTTTCGTATGTTTATGATTGTCTGTTTACGTGGAGAATGTTGATGTTAATGAATGTCATGTCTCTTGCACTGTTTTCAAGATTCAAAGTTACTCTGTTACAGTTCAATCACAACCTGTTTTTTTCATGTTTGTATATGTGTTAGTTAGTTTTATGTTAGATTAGCAATAAAGTCTTCTTTGTATTCAAAGATAATTTGACTGTGGTATATTTTGATAAATAATCTCATCACTTGATTTTAGAAGATTGTGCTCTGAAGCTCAAACCATATCTAAACATATTTGTGATATTATTTCCAATAAGCCATGATAAGAGTATTACTCCAATATGTAAATTAATCATAATTCCCTTATTAAATCTAATTCCTTACAATAGAAATTGTGAGCAGATAAAACGAGCCTTTGCATTACATTTTAATTGTGGAGAATTTTATTCAGACAAATAATCTAATTATTTGTCATATATCCTTCTTATAATGGTGATCAAAAGCGGCCAATTCCATTATAAATGTCCTACATATTATGGTGAATGTATGCGGACACTTTAATCCACACCGTGTGCATTTATACTTATAAAATTCCAACATATAATAGCGTATACATGCAGATAGTTAATTTAATTTCAAACACACCAAAAATACTACAATTATTAATATTAATTTGACCTGTAGATAATATATTTTGTGAAGATCAGGTGACAGCTGGGGTAGGGGGTTAACAGGCCCCTTTTCATAATTTTCATTTTTGTGCTGTTACAACTAAATTGTTATTTTTAATTTTTTTCATTTGATTACCATAATAGCATGTTGGGTGCAAGGTTATTATCGTACACTAAACCTAAAACGAAAACAAAACTAAATGTAAAAAAACATTTGCGTAAACTGAAAAAAACAAAAACAAAAAACAATATAATTGGAAAAACTGAAACTAAACTAATATAAATTTTCATGGCTCAGAAAAAATAAAAAATAAAAAATAAAAATAATAGTAAAAAAAAAAAAAAAATGTAGTTTTAGTTTTTGTTGCATTAGATTTTTAAACCTTAAACCCGCTATCACCTTAACATGAAGATGCCACTAGGCAGCCATAGCACGAGCAGATGGCCTATTGCCCTCATTACATTAGCAAAGAAAGAGTGGGAGGGAATGTACTACAGTACATCATGGAGAGAAGCAAAGCAGGTAGAAAACTAGGGTGACCAGCAGTCGGTCCAGATTTAGCTGTTAGGCTCGCTGATTTTTATTTTTTTTTTCTGTGAAATACAATTTCTGGAACCTCCTTCTTGGTATCGTGTCTGGTATAGATTGCAGGGAAGGGAAGATATTTTATAGCATTGCACGATGATTTGACCATACTTTCATTCTAGTTTTGCAGCAATCTGCTCAGAATCTGGTTACCATGACAACGACTCACGCGCTTGGCGCCCTCTGCTGCTCTCTGTCATCATCAAATGCAAATTAGAAATGCCCAAATGAAAATACATGTTCAAAAAGCTGAAAGAAGCTGATTTATTTCTTCGCACAACATGTGAAAATGGAATTTAAATGTTTTGCTGTCACTGTAAATGTTCACTTTTTCATGGCCACAGTGTTAAATAAGAAATTGCAGATGGGGGCAATGCCATCTTTTGCTGAGTGCCCTGTTCTTCTATTCTAATCTTTTCTATTTGTAAAAGTAATGTTTGGGAGTCTAAAATGTATTTTTCCTATTGACACACTAAAGCTGAAGATATAAATAACCATCTTAAAACAAATGTTTTTGTGAAATATCTTAAGTGCCTAAAATTTTGCACAGTACTGTATATACACTACTGTTCAAAAGTTAGGGGTCACTTGCCTGAAATGTTTCTCATGATCTTAACAACCTTTTGATCCGAAGGTGTATGCTTAAATGTTTGAAATTAGTTTTGTAGACAAAAATATAATTGTGCCAACATATTAATTTATTTAATTACAAAACTAAAATTTAATAAAAAAAAAATTATACAATATCGACTTGGACCGAATAATTAAGAAAACCAGCCGCTAGGTGCCCAGCACATAGATGGGAACTCCTTCAATACTGTTTAAAAAGCATCCCAGGGTGATACCTCAAGAAGTTGGTTGAGAAAATGCCAAGAGTACATTTCTGCAAAGTGTGGCCACTTTGAAGATGCTAAAATATAACATAGTTTTGATTTATTTTGGATTTTTTTAGTCACAACATAATTCCCTTATTTCCATTTCTATTATTCCATAGTTGTGATGACTACTATTATTCTAAAATGTGAAAAAAATAAATAAATAAATAAATAAATAAATAAATAAAGAATGAATAAGTGACCCTAAACTTTTGAACGGTAGTGTATATACAACAGTTAATTCCGGTCCTCAAATCTGATTGGACGAGAGACATTCGCCGAGTACTGATGGTCTCATACCATCAGCACTCGGACACTTCACTGTGTGTATCACTCCACTTGTGTTCATGCCATTCTAAACTAAAGTGTAAAAGCAGTGCAGATGTGTTAAGAGATTTGTCTCTTTACATTTAATATTGTGACATTACATATTTTAGCCAGCAGGTTGAGGCAAAAGACCATTTTTTGTATGTAATATGAGCCAGTTGGTGACGTTATCGCTCATATTACTACTACACTACTAAAGCTAGGAAATAGCTTTAAATGGTTTTAAACTAACAACTTCAGCATTAAGGCTCATCACAGCTGAGAGACACAACAGACTGATTAATTATTAAAAAAAAAGGCGCTTACCACTTACCGGAATTTCCACATTGGAGAGGAGAAAATGGCGGAGGAGATTGCAATTTCTATAGTGTAAGACTCTTGCGCACTGGCTACCACGAAATAAGGAGGAATACCCTCGCTTGGACGGCTATTTTTCCACTGTGAAAATAGGATGAATTTCAACAAAATGACATTGTCTTCAGAAAGCTGACTAACACACTACAGCATCATCAACAGGTGATCGCACACACTCCATCTCTCTCTCTCTCTCTCTCTCTCTCTCTCTCTCTCTCTCTCTCTCTCTCTCTCACACACACACACACACACACACACACACACATCCTTGTTTCTTCAATAACATGTTAGAAACAGCCCAAGCTGTGATATTAGTAGTTCTGAAGTTATGTTTTTGAGAGGCTTGGAAGCATCATTTGGTTTGAACCAGCAACGGCAGATTCTGATCCGTTGCGTAAGAAAGTAGTTCCATGCACAAATGCGTTTTTTTGTGACCGTACTTAATTTTTTCTTATTTTTTTACAAATTACTTGTTCATTGAACTGTTGTATATAAGCAATATCACACTCGCAATCGTGCTATATTGACCTAAATCAGCACTGCTGTGATTCGGCCGCAGGCAGAGTGCCGAAGGTAATCACAGCAGCGCTGATGTAGTGCCGTATCGCACTCCTGCTCATGTGATATTCCTTATATATATATATATATATATATATATATGCATGTATCACAAACCCCCCAGGTGTCCCTGTTTGAGACTTTCAAAATCTGGTCACCCTATAGAAAACACGCTAGGTGTGTCTGGGACTTCAATTATGACACATTTGTACTTTTATTGGAATGGAACATAAACCATATAATATCCATTTTTTACAAACTGTTCATTTGGGTGTCCAGCTATATGACCCATGTTGCACAAATACCTGTTTTCCCCATTCTATATGTATCACTTGATATAAAAACGAAAACTAAAATAAAAAAATAAATGTCATGAAAAACTAAAAATAAACTATAAAATATTTAAAAGCTAAAATAAAACTAACAAAGAACTAACAAATAAAACAAAAAGTAAACTAAATTGAAGCGAAATATTTTAAACAAAATAGAAATAAAAACTATATTAAAAATTTAAAACTATTATAACCTTGGTTGGGTGATGCATAATGATCCCATACATGCTAAACTCGTGTAGAAATGTGTTACAATTTATCAGTAAATGGACACTGTTCTTAAGATGGTCCTGATCAAAAGTTTACATACCCTTGAATGTTTGGCCTTGTTACAGACGCACAAGGTGACACACACAGGTTTAAATGGCAATTAAAGGTTAATTTCCCACACCTGTGGCTTTTTAAATTGCAATTAGTGTCTGTGTATAAATAGTCAATGAGTTTGTTAGCTCTCACGTGGATGCACTGAGCAGGCTAGATACTGAGCCATGGGGAGCAGAAAAGAGCTGTCAAAAGACCTGCGTAACAAGGTACTGGAACTTTATATAAATGGAAAAAGATATAAAAAGATATCCAAAGCCTTGAAAATGCCAGTCAGTACTGTTCAATCACTTATTAAGAAGTGGAAAATTCGGGGATCTCTTGATACCAAGCCAAGGTCAGGTAGACCAAGAAAGATTTCAGCCACAACTGCCAGAAGAATTGCTCGAGATACAAAGAAATATCCACATGTAACTTCAGGAGAAATACAGGCTGCTCTGGAAAAAGACGGTGTGGTTGTTTCAAGGAGCACAATACGACGATACTTGAACAAAAATGAGCTGCATGGTCGAGTTGCCAGAAAGAAGCCTTTACTGTGCCAATGCCACAAAAAAGCCCAATTACAATATGCCCGACAACACCTTGATGCGCCTCACAGCTTCTGGCACACTGTAATTTGGAGTGACAAGACCAAAATAGAGCTTTATGGTCACAACCATAAGCGCTATGTTTGGAGAGGGGTCAACAAGGCCTATAGTGAAAAGAATATCATCCCAACTGTAAAGCATGGTGGTGGCTCACTGATGTTTTGGGGGTGTGTGAGCTCTAAATGCACGGGGAATCTTGTGAAAATTGATGGCAATATGAATGCAGCATGTTATCAGAAAATACTGGCAGACAATTTGCATTCTTCTGCACGAAAACTGCACATGGGACGCTCTTGGACATTCCAGCATGACAATGACCCTAAGCACAAGGCCAAGTTGACCCTCCAGTGGTTACAGCAGAAAAAGTTGAAGGTTCTGGAGTGGCCATCACAGTCTCCTGACCTTAATATCATCGAGCCACTCTGGGGAGATCTCAAACTTGCAGTTCATGCAAGACAACCAAAGACTTTGCATGGCCTGGAGGCATTTTGCCAAGACGAATGGGCAGCTATACCACCTGCAAGAATTTGGGGCCTCACAGACAACTATTACAAAAGACTGCATGCTGTCATTGATGCTAAAGGGGGCAATACACAGTATTTAGAACTAAGGGTATGCAGACTTTTGAACAGGGGTCATTTCATTTGTTGCCATGTTTTGTTTTATGATTGTGCCATTCTGTTATAACCTACAGTTGAACATGAATCCCATAAGAAATGTGTTTTGCCTGCTCACTTATGTTTTCTTTAAAAATGGTACATATATTACCAATTCTCCAAGCGTATGCAAATTTTTTAGCACAACTGTATATATATTTCTCTATTTAAATATGCCCTAGACGAACATCTTTGACTGTATAGCGGCATTATTTTCAGTGTCATGTTCAGGAGTGCAGTATTTTTAAGATGCTGTGTCAAGTTAAAAAGACCTGAAACTGTTAAAAATGCATCTCAAGACACCTGCACTCTTTTCTTTGCCCTGCGTCTAGCTTTTTAGCACAAACACGTGTTCAGTCTGAACGGCCCAATACTCCATTCTTTGCTGTGCTGTCAGTTGGTTTGTCAGACTCCCAAAAACACACCTTACATTTAGATGGTTCTTCAAGCCTAAATTGTCCATTTAAATACGGGTCAAGGGGCATGATTAAATTCATCACCTCTTTTGTCTCATTTTTTAATATAATTAATTATACAAAATGTTCTTGTTAAATAATCCCTAAATAAAAGCACGTGCACAGCCATTATCCTTGAACAATCTTTGCCTGAACTCAAAAAGTGTGTGAATGACTCATATAAAGCATATTTCCATATCTTTGACATCTAGTATTTCTAAGAAAAGAGACATGTGCTTCAAATATGAATCATTTTCATCAACAATGAATGAATAATAAATGAATGAATAAATCTAATTAAGCTGCATTCTAATTCTGATTTTTAAGACTACTCTATAACTAATTACAGTCCTTGACCAAGACAGGATGACTATATACTGTTATCCTTTTATCATAAAGTGCATAAATGCAATCACTGTCAATAAAAGGGTAATTGTTCTTGGTCAGTGGCACAAAGTAACGAATTTAAGAGATCAGAGTCCTCTGACTGTTTCTGAGCTAGAGTCAGGCCTTGCCCAGGTGGGAAACTGTCATCTACACAGACAAAGTGAAATATGTTGAGATTATCTAGGGAAATCTTTCTTTAAAATTTTAACATTGTTTCAGGCACAATAGGAAGCCTTTAGCCACTTTAAAGCCATCCATTCTTGAAGCATCCTTGGCTAACATTCCCTTGGGAAAACTTAGGAACCATTAGGAAGTGAAATAGAGCCACATAAAAATACAAAAAGAGGAAGATGCTTGCAAAACCTCAACGTGCTCTCCTGCACGACTTCTCACAAATGTCAACTTCTCAGTCTAATTCAACCCTAAGGCAAGGAGTAGAATATTCAGCTAGATAAGACTGGGGCTAGTTGGTGAACTTTTTACTCTAGTAAATATTGCTGTGTATGCACAATTGCACATAGGGCCTAACTTAAAATATTGAATATTTACAGTTTATTTACAACATCACCCAACAGCAGGGCATGTTGTCACACTAAATAAGGGTGAGTTTTCACAATGGGAACCTGCCATTATATAGCCTGTTTTAGGTTTCAGCAAAGATTTAAAAGTTGTATATGTTTCACTTTTAATAATTACAATTGTTATTGGACAACATTTTTTTTATATATTTTTGTGTTACCTTTTACATTTCATTGTACAGTTGGTCCTTGATTGAATATATGCCAGTGTTGTTTTATTGTGTTCACTTGTTTACTCAATAGCTATATACAGTGTATATAAGTCAAAAGTTTACATACACTTAAGTTGAAATCATTAAAACTAATTTTTTAACCACTCCACAGATTTCATATTAGCAAACTATAGTTTTGGCAAGTCATTTAAGACATCTACTTTGTGCATGACATGAGTAATTATTTACAGACAGATTGTTTAACTTTTAATTGACTATATCACAATTCCAGTGGGTCAGAAGTTTACATACACTAAGTTAACTGTGCCTTTAAGCAGCTTGTAAAATTCCAGAAAATGATGTCAAGGCTTTAAGAAATCAGCCAATTAGCTTATGATAGGCTAAATGGTGTCAATTGGAGGTGTACCTGAGGATGTATTTTAAGGCCTACCTTCAAACTCAGTGCCTCTTTGCTTTACAAAAATCAAAAGAAATCAGCCAAGACCTCAGAAAAAAACAAACAAAAAAAAAAACAAACAAAATGTGGACCTCCACAAGCCTGGTTCATCCTTGGGAGCAATTTCCAAACATCTGAATGTACCACGTTCATCTGTAAAATCAATAGTATGCAAGTATAAACACCATGGGACCATGCAGCCATCATACCGCTCAGGAAGGAGACGCATTCTGTCTCCTAGAGATGAACGTAGTTTTGTGCGAAAAGTGTAAATTAATCCCAGAACAACAGCAAAGGACCTTGTGAAGATGCTGGAGGAAACAGGTAGACAATTATCTATATCCACAGTAAAATGAGTCCTATATTGACATAACCTGAAAGGCTGCAAGGAAGAAGCCACTGCTCCAAAACCACTAAAAGCTAGACTACAGTTTGCAAGTGCACATGGGGACAAAGATCTTACTTTTGGAGAAATGTTCTCTGGTTTAAGGAAACAAATATTGAACTTTTTGGCCATAATGACCATTGTTATGTTTGGAGGAAAATGGGTGAGGCTTGCAAGCCGAAGAACACCATCCCAACCATGAAGCATGGGGGTGGAAGCATCATGTTGTGGGGGGTGCATTGCTGCAGGAGGGACTGGTGCACTTCACAAAATAGATGGCATCATGAAGAAGGAAAATTATGTGGATATATTGAAGCAACATCTCAAGACATCAGCTAGGAAGTTAAAGCTTGGTCGCAAATGGGTCTTCCAAATGGACAATGACCCCAAGCATACCTCCAAAGTTGTGGCAAAATAATGCGTTAACTAATGCGTTATTAAGCGCTAAAATGGATATCTGCAGTGTAAGCATCGAAGACCTACATGGATTTGGCAAAGTTAATTTCAATTAAAAATAAAAAAAGAGAGGCTGTTGAAACGTCAACAAGCGGGCGACTTTTACATCAAAGTGACAGAGATGTTCATTCGCATGGGGAGACGCATGGATTTTGTGTTCAAGTAAAGTTAAGTTAATGTATTTATTAAAAATCTATATTATTCATACTAGGTCATAGATACTAGGTCATTGTTTCTGGTTAGTCTGAGGCTATGAAGTGTTGATCTGGCAGTCATGTCCTTCTTGTGTAATGTCTGTTTTATAGTTATAACGTTAGGGTGCAGTTTCTGTTTAAAAAAAATAATAAATATTAAGGAATGTAGACTGTCGTGTCTATGTTACATTTGCCTTGTGCATTCAGGTTAAGATTGTTGTCTTTGGTGGTCAGATTAGTTAATTGCTGCTGTCCAATCCAGTGGTTCTGAACTGTGTGAAGAGTGAAGTGTGAGGCCTATGATGCTGAAACTAGTAAAAGGCAATCTTTTATTTTTATTTTTTCTGTGTCAAAACAAGCTCTTCTGGCACTATGGTTCATTGAATGATTTAATTGACATAAACATGCTTGGCTCAATATATGACAATCTTTCATTTGTGTGATATAAGCAATATTACTGTCCTGAATTTAAAACAATTTGGTCATGAAGTTCGCCACTGTGACAATTGTTTCCATTGACTGGTGGGTAAGGCAACAATTTACGTCTATAAAGTTTCCGCGACATTACAATCACCCGTATAACGCGTTGTGTATTAAAAATCTTAGATGCTTGCCCAGTCTCAAAGCCCACGGCACGTGCCTGATATGCACTAGCCCCCAATGAAATGCTAGTGGCCTTGCATTTTCGTTAATAGATACGTATTTTTGCGTCATTAATACCTGTGAAATCAATTCCCTAGTCCCTTTACATAACACAATAAACACAAATTTCACAAAGAGGATGTGATGAATGTCATTGAGAGACTCTGGGGACTGACATGTAAGCAGAGACCCGTATGTGGAGATCAGGAAAATCCCAGGGGCCGAATCCCCTACAGCTTGTCAGGTTGAAAAGCCAGTAAGAAATAAAGACTACTGCCAGGATAAGCGGTGCCCATGGGAAGAAGTGTTTTATTAAAAATAAGAGAGGCTGGCAATGAGACACTATAAAGAACAGAACTGATGGATAAACCAGTTGGGATTTCTTTGTGGAGACAACTGAAAATTATGCCATATTTGTAAAGGAAGACAGCTTTTATCGACATAACACATATTCTGGTATGGAAAAACAACAATAGAGCTCAATTACTGAAACAAAATGAAAAAGCTATTTTTGAAATAAAGCAAGAAGAGATGGGTCAGATTATAACAAAGAGTAAAAAAAAAAAAAAAAAAATTAAAAAACATTACTTAAAGATATAGTCCCCCCCCCACCCCACCCCATGGTCCCAATTCACTTTCATGGTATGGAAAGAAGATGCAATGAAAGTGATTGGTGACAGAGGCTAATATTCTGTTTAACATCTCCTTTTGTGTTTCAAGGAGGAGGGAAAGTCATATAGGTTTGGAACAACATGAGGGTGAGTAAATAATGACAGAATTTAAATTTTGGGCAAACTATCCTTTTAATTCCTTTCATGAACCGCCCACTTTCCCATACAGTGGAATGCACCTTGACAACAAACCCCATCACTGTTTTCACAAAACAAAGTAGCATAGACTAGGGCATTGTTGAATACTAATTGATTCCAGCATACCCTCTCATGCGGCACTCAGACAAGAGCATCCACGGTCCCACTGCTCCGCTATAATTTATGTGAAGAATATTAAACACTCAGCTCTATTGATCCCCACCGCTCTTTATGTGACGTCCTCCTGTTGGGAATAACGGCTAAGGCCTTGTTAGGAACTTGTGAGGAGAAAAAGAGATCCTGTCAAGAGCACTGATTTCTTCTCCCATAGCAACTTAACACAGCAGTGTCATAATTTCTGCAGTGTTAGAGGTTTTTTTGGCAAGACACCATTAGATTTTTGTGAGTTTATCTCTTCAATATTGACCACAAAGCAAACTCGTACAGTGCGGTTTTGAATAATGTGTGCAGGAGTTTCAAAAACACAATTAACTGCTTATTACATAATCATACCTATGTTATAACATGTTATAAACATGTTCGATAAATGTTTGTTTTATATATCTTTACCAGTTATATAATAGGACTAGAGCATTTTATTTGTTGTTGAATAGGCTTATATATAGTTTGTCTGGGGTCAAAGTCATTCTGAGTCATTTTTTATTTATTTATATATATATTTTTAAAGAGAGGTTAAGAGAGTGCAGGACAGGTAAAGAGGAAGCTGTTAGATAACCAAATACTGAGAGAAGCACTCTAATATGGCTGTCCTTTTCTTATTAGTCTTTTATTCAGCGCAGTGGGAAGCCATTTCTGGTTGAGAGAGCTCGAACTCCCCTAAGGACACCCTGCTCTACAAATGCAGTGTGAAAATGGGTGCAGATTACAGCATTATTAGTCAAGCCTTTATCTTCATCGTGTAAGCACACATACACACACACATGCACATGTGCCCTTAAATCATCTCTACTGCTTAGAAGGAGTGAGAAGTGGCAGGTAGCTGGTGATACAATATTAAAGTGAACAAATGAAAAATCTGTCATTAACCTAGTTTCCATTCATTTTTCGCACTGTTTTGTTATCGACAAAATGAAAATGTGTAAAAGTAATTTTTAAATTTCAAATTGCCTGTTTCCATTCAAATGGCCTTTTAGCAATAAAAGTGGTGTGCATGATGACGTCATCTTAAAAAAAACAAAAAACACTTTGTCGCATACATTTTGGTTTATCGCAAAAGAAATCTGCCCTTAAGCTGTTTCCATACGGAAATGTGTGTATATCACTAATTGTGTACTTTTCCCCTCCCAGATGTCCCTGGACAAATAGTTCTGTTGTGGGAACCCAGTTAGAACTAGCTCATATAGTGAATACTAGCATGATGAATGCATGCTAACTGGAAACCCAATGTTAATAATAACATAGCAATTGCTCAACAAGTAAAGCAATAGAACAATGTTAAATTAACCTGTCCTCAACCTCAAGCTCCATTATTCACCATTATGTTAACCCCCAAAAACTTTAACATAACATAAACCCTTCTAAATAACACAACAAATAATTAAACACCAAGTCTCACCCTTTACATTCATCTTGCACAAAGACACATTATATAACATTTAATTTTAACATTTACTCTCCCGGTCGAGTGCCATGCAAAGCATGTAAAGAAAATAATTACATATGTCACAAACTGTTCTGTGTTTTCCCATGTCTTCTTTTAGAGACTCTTCTGTTGAAATCACCTTCGCTACATTTCCCAAGATGCACCGTTATCATCCTCACTTGTCCTCCATTATCGTTGTGTTCCGCTGTTTTGAGTTAACCATCACTTGTGCCTTTATTTATACACTCATGTTCAGTTATTCAGTGTCTAGTCTCGTTGATTGTGCCTTGAGCTAAAGCCGTACTTTTGTTATCAACTTTAGCATTCCTAGTGCTATTTCTGTTCGTATATTGTCTTCATCTTGAATAAACTCTGCGTTCGGGTTCAACTGCATCTCTCTCCGTGGTTCATGTGCATGACAATATAGGCCTAACAATATAATTTTTTATTTTTGGTCATTTATTTATTCTATTTAATGCTTCATTCGTTTGGTAATTCATTTAATTTAATACAGGGAATTTTGCTGGCATTTCTATAATTGTATAGAATTGGGCTATGTTGGTGTCCCAAAAAAAGCACACTGAAGCTTTTCTCATCTTTGTGCACAGAAATTATGTTTTTTTTTTTTTTTTTTTGTATGTGTGTGTGTGTGTTATGGGCTAATTCCATGACTGCTGTCTATTATTTTAAATGGTGTGGAAAAGCAACTTTAATAAATAAATGGATGACTACCACGATTAAATTAATCGCAAAGAGTGGCCATTCATTTGTTCTCCATGCCCTTGTCAGTGCCAGGTCCATGATAAGAGATATTTGTGTTGGCACTCCTGGAAGTGACATGATACAGACGTGTTTGCAGCATCGGATCTGTGCAGGTATGTCATTAAGACCAATCCATAACAGTGTGAATAATGCTTCACGTACAAACTGACTTTCAACCTTCTCGTCATGATTAACACAGGCTAACGATTGAGGTAAATTCTGTCATGTGACACTACATTTTTGCGTTAATGCCAATTTTCTTGACAAAAAGTGTTTCCAAACCAGTTTTTCGAGACATTTGAAGTATCGAGATAGAGTTTATGCGCTAGAGTTAAACAGAGAAATATTATGTCGACACTTGTGAAATTTTAGTGATAATTTGCGTTCCCATCAGCTATATCGGTAAACTTTTTGATGCACTACACCTTTTGTTGCAAAAAAACCCTTGAATGGAAACGTAGTTATAGTTCACTCACCCTCATGTTCCAAACCCATAAGGAAAACAAAAGGGAGTTGGTAGGCAGAATGTTAGCCTCTGTCACCATATAATTTCATTGCATCTTTTTCAGTATATCTCCTTTAGTGTTCCAAATTAGAAAGAAAGCCATTTGGGTTTGGAAAATCATATGAGCGAGTAAATTATGACAAGATTTAAAAAAAAATTGGTGAGCTATCCCTTTAATTATGCTTAGTGATACATCAAGTATTCCAATTCAATACTGTCATCTTGCAATTATCCATTCACTTGTCTCTCAAGAGACAAAAATATGTTAGACAAACAGCAACTCGTAAATATGCTGGTTGAAAGGCATATAAAAAATAATTTTAAACTTTTTGTTAGTGTAGAGGGGTTTTGACTAATAAGTCCAAATATGTTACATACCTCCACAGAGGACGATCTGATTAATTAAAATTGTATTAAGTTCCAAATCAATTTCAGAGGTAGTAAAAACAGAGGTAAGAACATGCAAATAGCTTCTTACTTAAAAATAAATAAAAAAAGAATTGTCAATAACTTGGGTCTTATAAGGATTGATCTTAGCAGTTAAGAGCATTTTCTACAAGCAATTTTATGAATAATATTTTTTTACGTGATTTTTTTTTTTTTAAACTGCACTTAAGAAGCTCAAGGATGCTCTTTAAGCGCTACTTAAGTGGGTCACTGTCCATTGAAGTGCTGAAATTTGACCTTATAGTGTCGCTTGTCATTGTAACTTCAATATATTTGTGCGTAACTTTATAGACATCTGTAATTTACCTCACTGGAAATATTTAAAGATATTTTGGTTACACTTTATTTTACAGTGTCCTTGTTACAGTGTAATTACACAAGTAATTACTGATTATTACTAATTAACAACATGTACTTACTATAGAATTATGGTTAGGGTAAAGGTTTGGTTTAGGGTTAGTTTCTTGTAACTATGCATAATTGACTGTTATTACTGTAGTCGATACATGTAATATGTGTAACAAGGACACTGTAAAGTGTAACCGATATTTTCTTAAATATTCAACCTAATTAACTACATACTGTTATTACATTGTTTTGCAATCATTTTGTGTAGAACGATCTATTTTTTTTTTATTTATTTTTTTTTACACAATCACTATCTGCTTCGTTCATCAGGTGTGCATTCGTAATATTTTGTTTTCAACAATTCCTCTGTGAGTCTGTGCATTATCCTGCCAATGCAAGAATTTATTGAATATAATGAGTTTCACTGATGAGTACACAAATAAGGAGACATATAGAAGCTGCTTACTCCCAAAAGTGAATGGTGAAAGCAATGCTACAACATGTGTGGTGCTCACAACACGTGGTGCAGGCCAGAGCACCCTTGGGTGTCAGAGAGAAAGAGGAGATCGAGGATTTTCATGCATGGCAAGTAATTGATTTTTATCTCATTTTTATTTTTTTTTAATTTTTTTTTTTACTCAGTTTAATTGTTTTCAGTCTAATCTTTTAGTCTTTATTTTACCTGACCTCTGTTGATGAAAATTTGTCATGGATATATAGGTGTTCTTACAAAATGGTGTCTTGTATAGTCACTGAGGCTAATGGTTAGAGTAGTTACCCAAAGATTTGTAGCATTTAAAACCAGCATAGATCTCCTGGATTTCTGAAAAGACCATTAATGACAAGGTTACAAACCTAGAGCTTAGCTAGGACTGTGTACAGAATGTTCTTTTCCAAGGCAATGTCATACCACTTCTGTAAATCCTGACTGATGGTCCTTTTGATCTCTTTCGCCATTGATGAGTCACCAATACTTTCCAAGATGTCATTAAGGAGCTGGACAGAAATGAAGCAGTGACAGCCAATGTGGGATTTTTTTCTTCAAACATGGATAGATTAAAAGCCTTGACCAACTCCTCAGTATTTGTGATGTCCATCTTGTTCACTCCCTCTCCTCTCTGGACACAGAGGACTTGAGATTGCATATACAGATTGTACTGTTTCTCCAGAGACCGTTCAATGGGCCTTATCCATGAAAAGCAAGCTGCACAATTTTTCCTGAAAATCATTCATAAATCTATTTATACAGTACATACATTTCCATTGAGTTAAATATAACAATTTAAATAAGAATAATTTTACGTATGATTTGTGCAGAAATTTGCAATATAGTCTCATGACAGCAATTAGTACGAGATGGTGAAATCGTAAAATGTTGTACAGCCAACTCTTACAATTATTACTGTTATTACAATTATTACTTCTCATAACACTGGGTTCAAAATGTATTCTGCTTGTGTTTCATTCATATGACCCAATGGTTTCATAACCAATCTCTTTTCTACATCATAGTTTCAGAGAAAATGCTACTTTTTAGAAGCATGATGACAGAACTTTTATTTCTGGGTAAAATATCCCTTTAAATTGCAGCCATAATACCAAAATAATAGCCTTTAAAACTGTGAATATACTATACACAAATACATTTAATGAATTCTTAGTTGATGTTCAAAATAACATATCTACAGTATTAGTTTCATTACATGACATTTACAATGTGTAGTCTGTGAGAATGGGGAAATCACATTTACATATATATAAACTTGTGCTTTGACAAGTAACACTAAAAAGCTGCATCACTTTATTAATCTCTAATAAATTAGGCATCAATGCACACAAGTTTAATGCAACTTGTCGAGGGGCCATAAAACGTTTATGGTTTGGGAGTTTTAAAGCATACAGTGTTTATGCTTTCATAAAAGCTCTTCTGAAATCAAAATAACAACAAAAGCGTACTTGTTTTATCAAAGGCTGCTGGTCTATATTCTAAGATGAAAAGGAAGTGTTGCGCTTATTTAGCAGGGAAAGCTCGTTGAATAGCCTGGCATGAATAATTCTCTCGTATCTCCGCAGATACACGTCTTTAACAACTTTCCATGTAATGTCAATGCATGCCGCTTTGGTGCTTTTTTGCATTCGGATTAACAGCCAACAGCATTCTTATTTATTCACTTTCAAGAAATAAACAAATAACTGAATCAACCCTGCTGTGTTTAAAAGGATATCTCCTATGAAAACAGGATATGGAAAAGACTGAGCTAAGCACAGATAGAGTTATCCCCAGCTGTAATTGGCACAGACTCGGTAAACAATAACAGATATAATTGGACGTGACACAGGGCAATTGCCCATGGCCTCTGAATCTTGACACATAATCTCCTGTTTGTCAACTGTACTTGTTTCATTTAATTGATGCATTGTGAATTCTTAATTATGTGTCCCACTTCATTGATTTTTTTTTTTTTTTCTCTCTACAATTTAACAAATTAGCTCATAAGCAAACCTTTACCAGGCATTGATAATACAAGACCTTATGGGCAGTTGATCCATGTTTTCATTGTCAATAAAAAATTACAAAATTGAAAAAGATGTAAAAATGTTTACAAATAGGCAAAACATCTACAGAATTATAAAGAATGAGTTTAAAAATAAATAAATAAATTATATATATATATATATATATATATATATATATTATATATATATATATATATATATATATATATATATATCAACTGTCGCAATATTTCTCAATTTCATCATGCAATTTTGAGTGTAATATGGAAATATAGTGTAGCCTTTCCTAGTATGTCTCCTGTGTTGAACTGTAAATACGAATTGCATTTAATTAATAATTATTTTGTTAAAATCAAATTAAAAAGCACTGGACATTATATCATTCCGGTCTGTTGCCTTAAAAAAAGTGCTTGTGTCCAGAGCTTCCTTGAGTAAAATATCTGATTTTTAGACATGACATTGTTTTCAGGCACACCTCCTAAATTAGACCTATAGGCCAAAAAGCATTTATAAGCATTTATATGTATACTAATATATATATATGTATATATATATATATATATATATATATATATATATATATATATATATATATATATATATATTATTGAATGAATGCATGCAATATGTGTTCTTTTAGTAAATCTAGTGAAATCATAATGTTAATAAAAGGAATACTCCAGGTTCAATAAAAGTTAAGCTCAATCAAAAACATTTGTGGCATACTGTTGATAACCACAAAGAAAAAAAAAAACGCTCCTCGTTTATTCAAAAAAGAAACAGTTGTAGAATATTGTATAAAAACATGTGTAATGTTTCTGTCTTGTGGCTATACTTTTGAGTATTTTAGTGTTTATGGACTGGCCCCATTCACTTCTAATTCAAGTGCCTCACTGTAACTGCAATGTTTTCTTTTTTTAAGTAAAGTAGGGATAAGCTGAAATGATTTTTTGTGGAAATCAACATTATGCTGCAAATGCTCTTAATCGAGCATAACTTGTGTTGTACCTGGAATATTCCTTTCAAAGTGAAAAACTTGGTGATGGCCATTTACAACATCTATTACACATTCCATTACACTTTCCTTTATATAAATACATGCACCTTAAATCTTGATGTTAAAAAACAATGATCATGCCCATGTCCAATTTTCAACTACCCTTATGTAGTTGCTCCTACAAGAATAGTTTCCCCAGTACGGGGTGGCTGGGGTGCAAATGGTGTTGCTTTGGGTTGCTGTAGAGCTGCTTCCTTCCTTTTTGACTGTTATTTTTTTTAGTTTTTTCCTGGTGTTTTTGTTTTGGAATCTCAAGGGTCAGCAGTATTTTGTCCAGGTCACTGATTGCATGAGGTTTGGAAAGAGTCCTATCGATTGAAACCTTTGCCACTTTAAAATGTTTTAACCACAAACTCACAAACCTATGGACTGCAAAGACCAAAGCTTCTGTCCCTGTGCAGATAAAATGTGAGCCAACATGAAATAGGGACTGTATGTTATCTGAGGTCAATATGTATACAGTGCATTCAGAAAGTATTCAGACCCCTTACATTTATTTCACATTATGTTATGTTGCAGCCTTATGCTTAGCTGCTTTTGTTCACATCAATCTACCATCCATACCCCATAATGACAAATCAAAAAACAGATTTCTGATAACTTTGCAAATTTATTAAAAAGCAAAAACTGAAATAGCACACTGACATAAGTATTCAGATTCTTAACTCAGTACTTAGTTGAAGCACCTTTGGCAGTGATTACAGCCTCAAATATTTTTGGGATATGATGCGTCAAGCTTTGCACACCTTTGATTTGAGGATTTTATGCCATTCTTCTCTGCAGATCCTCTCAAGCTCTGTCAGGTTGGATGGGGACCATCGGTGGACAGCCATTTTCAGGTCTCCCCGGAGATGTTCAATTGGGATCAAGTCTGGGCTCTGGCTGGGCCACTCAAGGACATTCACAGAGTTGTCCCTAAGCCACTCTTGAATCTTGGCTGTGTGCTTAGGGTCATTGTCCTGTTGAAAGGTGAACCTTCGGCCCAGTCTGAGGTCCTGAGCGCTCTGGACCAGGTTTTTATTTAGGATATCGCTGCCTTTTGCTGTGTTCAGCTTTCCTTTAACCCTGACCAGTCCCCCAGTACCTGCCACTGAAATACACCCCCATGGCATGATGCTACCACCACCATGCTTCACCGTTGGGATGGTATTGCACAGGTGATGAGTGGTGCCTGGTTTCCTCCAGACATGATGCTTGGAATTGAGGCCAAACTGTTCAATCTTCATTTCATCAGACCAGAGAATCTTGTTTCTCACAGTCTGAGAATCCTTTAGGTGCTTTTTTATGTCTTGCACAGAGGAGAGGCTTCTGTCTGGCCACTCTGCCATGAAGCCCAGACCTGTGGAGTGTTGCAGTGATGGTTGCCCTTCTACAAGTTTCTCCCATCACCACACATGATCTCTGGTGCTCAACCAGAGTGACCAATGGGTTCTTGGTCAGCTCTCTTACCAAGGCCCTTTTCCCCCGATTGCTCAGTTTGGCCAGGCAGCCAGCTCTAGGAAGAGTCCTGGTTGTTCCAAACTTCTTAAATGTAAGAATTATGGAGGCCACTGTGCTCTTGGAAACCGTCAATGCAGCCAAAAAAAAGAAAAAAAAAGAAAAAAAAAAACAATTCTAGCCTTCCTCAGATCTGTAGCTCAACACAATCCTGTCTCTGCGCTCTGCAGGCAGTTCCTTTGACCTCATGGCTTGGTGTTTGCTCTGATATGCATTTTCAGCTGTGAAACCTTATATAGACAGGTGTGCCTTTCCAAATCATTTTCCATAAATGTAATTTGCCACAGATGGACAACAATCAAAGTGTAGAATCATCTCAAAGATAGAGTCATAGCAAAGGGTCTGAATACTTATGTCAATGTGATATTTCAGTTTTTTTTTTCTTTTTAATACATTTGCAAATTTATCAAAAATCTGGTTTTTGCTTTGTCATTATGGGGTATGGAGTATAGATTGATGTGAACTTTTTTAAAGCATTTTAGCTGCAACATAACAAAATGTGAAAAAAATAAATGGGTCTGAATGCACTGTATACACTGATGATCCAAAACATTATGACCACTCACAGATGAAGCAAATAATGTTGATCATCTCCTAACAAGTCCACATGTCAAGGTCTTGGTAGATTATATGGTAAGCAAACAATCAGTTCTCGTAGTCAACATGTTGAATGCAAGAGAAATTGGCAGGTGTAAAAACCTGAGCGGCTTTGACAAGGGCCAAATTGTTATGGCCAGACGACTGGGTCAGAGCATCTCTGAAATGGTAAGGCTTATGGGCTGCTCCTGGTAAGCAGTGGTGAGTACTTACTGACAGTGGTCTGAGGAGGGACAAACCACAAAGCTGAGACAGGGTGTTGGGAGCCCAAGACTCATCGATGCACGAGGGCAGTGAAGGCTATCCTGTCTGGTCCAAACTGACAGAAGGTCTACTGTAACACAAGTCACAGACATTTTTTTATGATAGTTACGGGAGGAACATGTCTCAACACAAAGTGCATCGCACCCTGCTGCGTATGGGGCTGCGTAGCCGCAGACCGGTCAGAGTGCCCATGATGACCCCTGTCCACCACCATCCAAACTGTACCTTGGAGCTGTGGAAAAGGTCACCTGGTCTGATGAGTCCCGTTTTCTTTCACATCATGTGGACGGCCGTGTACGTGTGCACTGTTTACCTGGGAAAGTGATGGCATCAGGATGTACTGTGGGAAGACATCAAGCCAGTGAAGGGAGTGTGATGCTCTGGGCAATGTTCTACTGGGAAACCCTGGGTTCGGCCATTTATATGGACATCAATTTGAGATGTGCCACCTACCTAAACATCGTTGCAAACCAGGTACACCCCTTCATGGCAATGGTATTCCCTGATGGCAGTGGCCTCTTTAATGCTCCCTGCCACACTGCACACATTGTTTAGGAATGGTTTGAGGAACATGATGAAGAGTTCAACGTGTTGCCCTGGCCTCCAAATTTCCCCTATCTCAATCCGATTGAGCATCTGTGGGATGTGCTGGACCAACAAGTCTGATCCACGGCAGCTCCACCTTGCAATTTACAGGACTTGAAGGATCTGCTGCTAATGTCTTGGTGCCAGATACCACAGGACAACTTCAGGGGTCTTGTAGAGTCCATGCCTTAGTGGGTCGGCACTGTTCTGGCGGCACACGGAGGACCAACAACATATTAGGCAGGTGGTCATAATGTTTTGGCTCATCAGTGTATATATTCAGTTGGGAAGGCCTCATAATAAAGATAGGCAGTGTCATTTTGGAAAGAAACATTTTTCAATCTTTTTGAAGGCTGCAGTTTGATTTCCTTTCAAGGTGAAAAGCGCTGTTTTTTTTTTTTTTTTTTGCCAACAATTCAATTATTGTAGTCTGAAACCTCCTGGAGGCTGCCCAGACAGTTCAAATATTTATTAATTTACACTTACATTTGTTTCTCATTTATTTTATGTTTATGCACACAAGAGCAAACAACTCCATGCTTTATCCTTGTTTTTAAAGGTCACTTATACACTTAGATGTGATTCTTTGTATTAAGAGTCTATGCTCATATATAAATATCTATATAGTTTTTAGGGAGGAACACAGTGATTTGAAAATAATTGTTTTTATAAATGATACTTTAAAGCAAGAACTTCAAGAACTTCACAAACAAGCTGAGCATTACAGTGTCTTTACAACACGAAATGGATGTTCTTAGGCCTAAAATCCCCTTAACTGTGGTACAATCCCTTTAAAGCTCAGCCTTTTGTGGCCCATTGCTTTTAAAAAATGGCACTAACATTAAATGTATTAATAACTGAAATAAACTATTTTTGCACCAGGTAACACAGTTCATTAGCCTACTGTATCTGTGGCTGTTTATGGTTGCCAAGCAACGTAGCAACTTAATACATTAATAAATACAGTTTTCTTGACAAAACACTGGGTGGCACCATGATGATTTCTGATTGCTGCTGTATTGTTTTCTGGTTATGGTCTCCAAAATAAACAATCTAAAAATTAACGAAACGCGTAATCCAGATGGAGAAAAGCAATCATTTTAAGTGTTAGATGGAGTAAAAATTAGCTCAGGCTCAACTAGTGCAGTTCTTTGCTCTCATAACAACTCAAAGTAGTTAATGATATCAACATAACTAATACTGGGTCATCACTTTATGTCATCCACCCACTCCTTAAACTTTGATGCAACTCCGTAATGGCTCATCTAATACAGTTTTTGAGTTGAAAATATCCGTTTTAGAACCCCAATTCCGAAAAAGTTGGGACTGTATGAAAAATGCTAATAAAAATTTGTGATTTGTAAATTATATTCACCCTTTGCTACATTGAAAGCACTACAACTACACATTATATGATGATTTACCCTGTGAATTTCGTTGTTTTTCTGTTTTGTTTTGTTTTATTTTGTTTTTTTTTATTAAAAATTAAAAAAAAAATACAGTAATTTCAAATCAGATGATTGCAACACGCTCCAAAAAAGTTTGGACAGTCGAGTGTTTACCACTGTGAAACATCACCATTTCTTCTAATAACACTTATTAAGCATTTGGGCACTGAAGACACAAATTTGTTAAGTTTTGAAAGTGGAATTTTCCCCCATTCATCCATTATGCAGGTCTTCAGCTGCACAATTGTATGGGGTCTTCATTGCCATATGGTGTGCTTCATAATGCGCCACACATTCTCAATTGGAGACAGGTCAGGCAGGCCAATCTAGGACCCGCACTCTCTGCTTACACAGCCATGCACTTGAAATCCGGGCAGTATGTGGTTTGAAGTTGTCCTGCTGGAAAATGCAGGGACATTCCTGGAAAAGACAGTGCTGGATGGCAGTATATGTTGCTCCAAAATTTGTACAAATCTGTCTGCATTCATGGTGTTCTCACAGAGGTGAGAGTTACCCATGCCATGGGCACTGACACACCCCTGGCCCATACAGGCACTGGCTTTTGGACCTGACACTGATAACAGCTTGGATGGTCCATTTTATCTTTGGCCCAGATAACACGACTTTGTTTTTCAAAAACCTTTTGAAATGTAGACTCTTCAGACCAACACAGTTCCACTGTTCTACTCTCCATATAATATGAGACCGAGCCCAGAAAATTCGGCAGCGCTTCTGGACAGTGTTGATGCAAGGCTTCTGCTTTGCATAGTAAAGTCTTAACTTGCATCTGTGGATGCAGCGGCAAGTGGTGCTGACTAACAAAGGTTTAATAAAGTTATCCCAAGCCCATGTTCATGATATCCATTACAGATGTGATTAACCGTACATCCTAACCCCAAACTCCAACCCTAAACTTAACCATCAGTGGAGTAAAAATAATTTTTTAGAGCGAATCACATTAATCTCACAATTTAAGTCTCTAAGTCATACCTTGCAAAACACCTGTTTTATTAATGGCCCCTCAAATAATGAAAGACCAGCAGTTTGAAGACTCAAAATGCACACAGGTCGTAGACATGACCCTAAGCCAATGGAGATCTCACCTTAACGGTCCGAGGCTTGACACTCAAGGATCAAGCTCTTGCTCACCACCATCATCTTCCTCTATTTATAGTTTAGACAATTAACCAGAGGAGACCTTCATTAGCCTGTGTCCATTCTGCAAGACCTGCCCTGGCTTGATGAACATTCGGACCAGGTGTTCCTTAATAATTGTGGCTCTGTCGGCCAGATACACAGCTCTGAGGTTTTCTTCCTTCTATGATTTAATCTGTTCTGATTCGAACTTCATGGCATCATTGGAAACTTTTGTGCTTCTACTTTGGTCAAAAATATCTTCCACCAAACAAATTAAACTGTTGACATTTTTTGTGACTTTGTGACAGTATTGCATAGACACACAATATGAATTATAATTTAGGGGATTTACTGCTTCATGAAATACAAATAAAGGTTTTGTGGATTTTTAGCTCATGTTTGTTAGCTTATATACTATTGTACTCTTAAACGTTGACAGAATTCACTGTTAGCAGGTTTTCCAAACATTTCAAACTCCCTCTTCAGGGAATAAGGACCAAAAATACTGACATCTCACACTGCAATCACTTATTTTATTTTAACCAATAAAATGTTTTCTAGAACAAGAATGTCCTGCCCTCTAATATCATCTGCCTCTAACTAGCAATAACAAGTAGCAAATCATGTTTATGGCTGTGGCTTAACCTTAATGTAATTCACAATAAAAAACAAAATAAAATAAAATAAAAAAAAGGATAAACTCTTTGCTATGTCCTGCCCCAACTTCCAATTTTAATAAGAAATATGTCAAAGAAAACCGGGGACTTTAAATGTGATTGTCACTCCAAACCTCTGCAGTGTGTATGTCGCCTACATGCCCTGATCATTTTTCATCATAAATTTGTAATGACTTATACCACTAAAGTCCTGGTCACCACTTGCCCCAAAGGAGTCTATTTAGTCACCAACTGACCTTCCCCGAAGAGGAAATATTTAATGTTTACAGCAGTGATATGTAAAGCGTAGCAAAGCAGAGATAATCTCAAATATGACTGAAAGGGAAACACACACAAACTATCTTAAAATTGTTCCTCTGGCCAATACACAAGGCTCGGGCTGAGAGATGTAATGTTAATGAGCATGACAGCGACAGGCTTCAGTGCACCAGTTTGTATATGACTCTCCCTGCAGTCTCAGTAATGCAGAATCATCACTTCTCTCATCTGATATGATAAACTGTGAGCTTCCATTAGCCTGTACAACTGTGCTGAGCAAGCTCTGTGTGTTTCACATTATGTAATTGTAGAGAAACTGTTAGCACAGTACACTTACTATTGTCACATCTCGCTGCTGCTGTCACTCAATGCGGCTGCTGCCAAAATGTTAACATTTATGGCCTGAAAATTGAGTAAATGTCCCATGCAGCATATATTAAAAATATTTCCATATATACATATATATATATATATATATATATATATATATATATATATATATATATATATATATATATATATATATATATACAAATATATGAACATTTTTTGACTGTTTTTTTTATTTATTTTATTTATTTTATTTTTTTGGCTCTGCAATAATTGTAATGTTGTGTAATGTTTTGTCCCCTTTTGTAATATGTTTTTAAAATTAAAAATGTAACCAAATATATTTTCAATTTGGAAATATACTGTATTTCATTCAACCATGCTGATAGCAACATATTTAAAATGTTAAACATTTATTATGGCCAATAAATAAATAAATAAATAATTGCCATATGTACAAGAAGACATTGATTGCAGTATGATGATACATTTGAGTGCATCATTCGTTCATATGGTTCAAGTAAACGAACCAGTTCAAATATTCACAGATTCACAGATTTATTTTCATGTGCGTGCCCCTGCAAAGCATTTTAGCTAAATATATACTGAAATATTTAGTTACATGCTGCAGTTCATTGGGTTTTCATTAGAAATTATGGTGTCTTCTAGTTTCATTGGTTCTATTTTGTATTGTTCAAAGGCTGTCAAATGCTGTTACCCTAACCAAGATCCTCATTAGTTTAGTCCCAGATAAATACAACTCTTATAAGTTCAAATATATAATGTCATGTGATTAATCTATTTATATTAGGGTTGTCAGTCGCTTAAAAAATAAAAAAATATATTACATGATATGCCTATTAGTAATATAATTAATCGCAATTAATCGCGTATACCAGTATTTGCATAGACAGCCACCAAAATAAAAATGAGGCTATATATTATGATTAAATAATTATATAATAATAAATATATGATTATTCAGATAATTAAAATATATCACATTATTGTGGCAGATGAGTAAAACATTAATATTGTTAATTTACATATCATTGAACATAATCCTATCATTGACCTATAGTTTACAGCAATTCATTTTTGATTTTTTTAATCTGTCCAAGGTAGACTTATTTTAAGGGTTTTTTCTAGGGGTGTTTCTTTGTACACATGCATCAGACGGACCCTTTAAAAGCATCTCACTTTGGTTGCTTTGCATAATAAGTATCATTTTTAGGATGCTAAATCAATTTAAACCTGCATTTGGAGTTGTGCTCCGTCAAGCTGTATCTGAATGCAAGAACGTGTTCTCACTTTGTTCTGTCTGCTGTCATGTGTGGTTTGTTGCCTGCGTGTTGCCTGTAAAGCTGGAGTTGTGCTTACTGCCCCCGCTAACTGAGACTTGTAAAAACATGAAAGTGGTACTTCAGGCTTGAATTGCTCCTATGATAGGAAAATTATTTATTTTGTTTATATATTTAAGTTAGACGTTATATAAGTATAAAGATGTTACCCCCTTTTAATCGCTTCAGTGTCATCAGCTACTTTTGTAAATAGCTATGCATGTAGTATAGATAACTACTTTCTTTAAAAGTGTAACCTGACTTTGGCTGAAGTACTTTTAAATTATGAATAGCTTGTAGCTTGGGATGCTCTAGTTTCAAACATTACACCTGAGAAGTGTTTGGCTGCCAAATAAACAGAGGACTGATCTGAACTGATCACGGTAAGAGTGCAATAATTGTAAAAAACAAAAATCTCCCATTACATGCTCATCAAACGGCAGTAAGGTCAGAGAAGATCAAGAAAGAAACACAAACAGTGTAAGAAGGAGTGAACAACATTGAAAATTTTAATCAGTTCCAATTAGGAAGGTGCCCAGTGTCTCAGGCCTTTGAGGAAGAGAGATACTTGGAGCAAAATACAATGTTTTGAAGTCATTACATTAAAAGGCCAATCTCAAAGGCATCAGGGATGGTAGTTTTTAAAGTAGCCTGGAGGCGTTTTTTAAGCTGACCCCTTGGGCAACTCACATTGCATAGAAAAACAATTATTTTCATCCCTTCCTGCCGGGCGTGTGGATTCGCTTTAATTATGAGCCATACTTGTTTATTTCTAGTGGGTGTTTTAAGTGATTTGTTTGAAAGCCTTGTGCAAAGTAAAGTCAATGCAGATTTCTAATCTATCATGTTCATTTTCAGCGTGTATTGAATAATGGTTCGTTTTAGATTAACGTCAAATTTAAAGGGAATATGTATAAATCATATTTTGAGTTATTACACTCTCACAGTTTTGCCACTCCACTCAATACCTTGGCTTTACAAAGACATTCCTTATTCATGTATCAAAGTGAAAGTAAAGCACTTATTCAAGACAGACCAAGGAAGGTGAGATAAAGATAACAAATGAGATCTCTTGTTTATCTCAATTGTCTTCTAGACAGAAATGAAATTTAATGGAGACCAAAAAGAGACTTTGGATAAAATATTTTATTTCTCAGACTATTCTCCTGAGAAAAAGGCCTCTGCAATCTCATTATTCTAGAGTTTTAAAAGAGATCTCAACAATGTCTCAAACTGTGCTCAGATTTGCCAAGACCCCTGTAACACAGTTCATTGTTGGGTGGAAAGGAGGAAGCAGGGACTGGGTAAACATCCACATCAGACATTCAATGAACACCTTTCAGTGTGTAACAAAAGCTTGCTTTTCAACAGACACATTCAACATAAAGACACACACACAGACAGCTTCATGTGTCTCTCTCCCTCTCTCTGGCATCCCCGGCTCCTCCTTATCTCTCTCTCCTGCTGATTGGGGCAACTCAGTGCCAGGCATGCACCCTCACGGCCTGGCCATGCCCTCCTCCTCATCACATACCCCCAATACTTGATTTAGGCCAGGGAACCAATGGGTTCGGCAGTCCCCGAACATGCTGTCACATGGTCCTCAGCCAGCTGCACTGCCTCCTGGCGGATGGCAGCGGTGAGGACTCCATGACAGCGCATCCTTCCTCCTTCCCGGGTTTCGTCACCAATGTGACATGGGTGGAAAGGAGGAAGCAGGGACCAGGTGAGCAATACACATCAGACATTTAATGAACACTTTTCAGTGTGTAACAAAAGCTTGCTTTTCAGCAGACACGTTCAACATAAAGACACACACACACACACACACACACACAGCCAGCTTCGTGTGTCTCTCTCCCTCTCTCCGGCGTCCCCGGCTCCTCCTTATCTCTCTCTCCCACTTAACCCCAAAGTCTGCAACCAACACTCAGAGATCTCAATGAACTACAACATGCCTCAGACAATTCTTCCAAAACTAAATTATCTCTGCCAATTTATTCCGTTTTTGCTCCTAAGGAATTTTAGTAGAAACATCAAAGAGAAGTTGATACTGAAATGAAACATAACTGAGAATTCCAAGTTTCCTGAGCTATGAAAGAGCAATCTCTGAGCACATAAAATACACTTTTCCTCTGGGTAACCAAAATATTGTGGAGGCAGGAAAAGAATACACATTGCCATCCCCAAATCTCCAGATGACAGTCTATCAGCCAAGATGGCAGGTTTGGAAATTGATCTGTCATTTTTTGACAGGGATACGGTTACGACAAGACTAATAAGACAAGTCTGCATTTCACAGTTGGAAACAAACATACTCGTAGATACACACACGCATGCTACAGATGGTCTCGGGTACACACTTCGCCCTGAAAATGGGCTAATCTGGCAACCCAGTTGAGAAAGTAGATTTTTTTACCCAGTGTGACTGATGTTTAAACTTATTTGAAACATACTTTTAAGTCATCAAGTATTTATACAAGCTTGCTTTGTAAGTTCTGTGCAAAGAAAATACCTCTTCATTTCTTTTCTTGGCAGGCACTTTATTACATTCTTTCTTTTTTAAAAAAGTGGAAAAAAATAAAAAATTCTGTTTTTGCAATTACTTCAGTTAAAGCTGCAATACAAGATAAAAGTACTTACTGCCAGTAAGAGTGTATATTGTTCCTGGCATAATATCTTACATCCAATCCACAGTTTTGCATACTGTAAAAAAAAGTTTTATATATATATATATATATATATATATATATATATATATATATATATATATATATATATATATATATAACAATAAAGCAAGTAAAGACAACCACCCAAAGGCTGAAGTATCACAATATGTGCTAAATTACACCAGACAACTTCTTGTCTGTGATCTACTATAAACAGAGGTAAAAGAGTTTATCTCCACATTAATTTTCATAACATTGTCAGTTATTATGCTGTCAATCACCATGGTGTCATGGGTTTTGTGTTACACTAAGCTGTGCTGTGCATTGAACATCATAACTCAGCGAGATAGCTGTCAGATCCCTAATTGCATTAAGAGTGTATGAGCACTTCCACTAACAACTTAATTAAGACAACTGTCTCACCGTCCCTCTGAGGATAGATGGGAAGAGAGTAGATAAATTCTATGGGTGAAAACAGACCCATTTACACCGAGTATGAAAATTGTGATGCGGCAAAACTAGAATGGCTTTGTTATAATCAATGAAAAGTAGATTTACTGTTGTAACTGTTAGCTTGTATTATTAAAAATACAATGAATTTGTGACCAGACGTTAAAAAAACATTTTCTTACCTGCCTACATAGGTGCGGTCCCTGCGAAAAGAGTGTTCCAAGTGTAAGGCAGCATGATTATGATAACTTTAAGAGATGTTCACACAGAACATGTTTTTGTGTTGGTCTGTGTTGCCTTTTGTTTTATTGTATTTCTATGTAAACATTTGCTAGTCAGACGTTTTTGACCATGGTGCCGAATCTCGCTGTGTTTTTAGTGTCTCGAACAGGAGCACCACATTTTTAAGTTTTAAAAACATGACTCGAGACACCTGCTTTTTATTTGTGCTGAGTCTAGCTTTTTTTTTAGGCAAGAGTGTGTTCTGTCTGAACGGCCCCTAAGACACCTTCTTCAGATCAAATTGTAAGGCAGCATCGCAATTACAAAGAAAGCAATTCAAGAATGCATTTTGACATGCTCAGTAAAAAAAATAAAATAATCCAAGATGAATGACAAAGCGAGATAAATATCAATTATAAATAATTATAATAGTGGGACAAAAGGCAGAATCGAACCCAGGTCGTCCGCATGAGAAAGCAGATCTACACTGTACACCACAAGGGGCGCAACAACACTAGGGGCGCAGTTTGCCTTCAATTTCTGTTTCCACCAGACTATTGTAGTGCAAATAGCAGGTGCTATTTACAACTAGCGTAAATAGTTACTCCGTTATAAATATTCCTAAAATTCATTCAATAGTGAAAAATATAAAAGAAAAAATTGTTCAATCGATTTAAAAATTGACAATTTATTCCTGACATTTGTGTTACATTTTCTTTTATGCTTATTCGAGTATCACAGTGTTAGCTTTTCAAAGTGCTAACACTCTATTTGAAACATGTTAAGGAACCCTATTGAACTCAATTGGGAATTTATGTGCTTAGTTTGAATGACATGAGTTGCTGCCTAAGTAGATGTTTTTTTATAATAGAGTTAAAAGAACTTACATTTTAAAAACCCATCTTGAGACACCTGCATTGTGTTCCATATTTTGCATCTAGCTTTTTTATTCATCTAGTTTTTTTTTTAATGCAAAAATTTGTTAAGTCTGAACAGCCCCTTAAATGTAGGCAGTAAACAGCAAGGCAGCTCACTAGGTTTTGAAACAGAGCCCAAGTGAAACTACCATTCTTGCTGTTAGTACTTTTGAATTTAACATCAGTAAAAATACTGGTTTTATCCCTCCTTTTGTTGAAAAATGTCAATAAATATTTCACTCACTTTGAGCATATACAGTAGTTTCTTCTTTGCGTTGGTCAGAGCATTGTGTTTTAACTGGTAAGGCTCAAGAGGTTTACTTCTCTCTAACATTTGAAGAGATTTTGATTTTAAAGCTTTTAAATCTTCAGTTTTATTTTTTAATTTTTTTAATATAAACTTGTGCCTGAGGCTAATTGGCAGAAGTTTAGAAACTTCATAAAACCTGAAAACCAAACCTATTTAGAGTATGCACTTGAGAAAGAGTCTTTTACCCATTTGGCCACAGGTACTTGGGTTAAATTGTTGGACTTGTAATTTGTCTTACAAGTCCAACAATTGCACTTATTTTTTGTTCCATGAAACAACATACAGTACGAGTGAGTAAATGACAGCATAACTTTATTTTTTGGGTGAACTATCCCTTACAGATACAAGCAAGAAGATAAAAAACATTGTATACAATGATGGGTAGATATCTTTCCCATTTCAGGGGTCATATATTAAAATGTTTCTTGGACGCCCTTATGGTTTTATACTAAAGAGTATTTTCAATGAAAAACCTTGACTGGTGTACACAGTAATCTCAGATCTGGCGCTGTGGATCTGTCCAGGAAATTAGTCCGTAGAGTCATTATTCAGCAGGAAAATAAAAGGACAAAGATGCTTAAATATGTTTTAGCAATGCATTGTTGGTCAGGCTAAAAGCATTGTGTATCAGTATGTGGCAGTTATTCAATAAATCGTCTGCTTAAATGATCCATGCGCTGTCCTTCCCCATCAGTAAATGAGAAACTTGGTTCACATGAGGACAAACCTATTCTGACACTCACTGACTAGTGAACAGTTGTCTTCTCAATTCTTTTGTAGGCCACCACATCCCATATCAAAATGCCTTCAGGGGTCTGTGAGATAACAAATAGAGGCTGTATAACTGAATAAACTGTAGTCTTCTGGGAGTCTAACCAACAATGTCTGTGTCTTCCAAATAGCCAGAGGCTCATTGAAATTAAAACCAGACCCTGTAAGACCCAAACCAATACCAGACCCGCTGAGACCAATACTTGACCCGCTAAGACCCAGTCCCAGACCATGAGACCCTCTAAGACCCAGACCAGTTCCAGGTTCCCTAAGACAGAGACGAATACCAGACCAATAGCAGATGCACTGAGACCCAGACCAATACCAGACCCCCTAAGACCCAGACCAATACCAGAACCACTAAGATCCAGACCTAGAACACAAGACCCACTAAGACCCAGACTGATATCAGACCCCCTTACACCCAGACTATTACCAGACCCACTGAGACCAATACCAGACCTGCTTAGACCAATACCAGACTCGCTAAGACCCAGTCCCAGACCATAAGACCCCCTTAGACCCAGACTGATACCAGACCCGCTAAGACCCAGACCAATTCCAGGTTCCATAAGACTGAGACCAATACCAGACGAATACCAGGCACACTAAGACAAATACCAGACCAGATAAGACCCAAACCAATATCATAGGCAGTAAGACAGTCCTAGACCATGAAACCAAAAACAAATTCTTATTTTCCATGCACTCACTGGTTGTGGAGGTCATAAAAAAATAATACTTTTTATTATAACTTTTTTCTCTTGTTTTCCCATAAATATCTGAACATGATATGTTTAGTTGACAAGCAATTAAATGACATAAGATATTATGACTTGTTTTCAGAGAAATCTAACAAATTTTAGCATTAACATTTAGCATTTAGTGTAGCATTACTGCCTATATTCACAAAAAAAAAAGACTGATATGCCAGTTTGAAAACACCACTTATATTACAGTATATTTATTAAATTGAGTACATGGCCTGAGTTTAGTTGTAATCTTATAAGCGTTTCAAAGGTTACAAACAGAAAACATTAAGACCATAAACCCAGCTAAAACTTGTTAAAACTCCCTGATAAAACCAGAATGTTTTTCCAAACAGAGAAATGTCTAATTGTCACTGTAGTCGTCCGTTTCAGATGCTTACATTTCTATTGGTGACAACTGATCTAGGACGCCCAACAGATAAGGACCACAATTATGTAAACATGAAATAAATGTCTGTCAGGAAATTTCAAAGTTACTCACCACTGATGAAGTCAGAGTGATGACATGCTGGATTGTACGTTATTTCATTCTGTGCCGGTGCTCGCAAATGACAGGAAACTGCCTGTTTGACCTTGCAATTTTCCAACATTTTCACAAAAGTAGCCTCACTTCAATGCATAGATTTGCTAAAACAGCAGGTTCCAAATCCATGTTGGGCTCTGAAACGTTTTCTTTATTAAAAACTCCTTCCAAACCTTTTATTCAAATCCGGAGTTTAACCAACCAACTTCCTTTCAGCCTTAAGACTCAAGAGGACACAAGTTCAGGCCCGCATCAGTCAAGTGGAATGGCTCACTACAGTTTTCCTCCCTCACCTGTAGAACGAATCAGACGCGTTGTTTGGCGAGAATCGTTCCTCGAAGTACAGCTGTGGAGACCGTGAAAACAGGTTTGGAAATGGAAACATACATCCACAAACCAAATCGCTGGAGACTTTGTGATGCTTTCCCTCTTTCTCCTTCGTTCTGCAATCATCTGTTAGCATGTGAACGTGTATGTGTGTGTGTGACAGCATGTGAGTGTGAGCGCTTGCCTATGTTCCCTTATCTTATCTAGTGTTATGGCATTCTGCTGCATCACATTTAGGTATCTCTCTCTCGCTTTTTCTCTTTCCTTACCTCTCAACTCACTATCACTCTCACCCTCCCTCCCTCTTTCACACGAGTTCAGTCACACGTGAGGAGGCGCGTGCAGTATGGCTGGAATACAAATAAGCTGTTTAGTCTGAAACCCTTAAAGACGCAATTGTCTTCCTCTACTTCTGAGACTTTCAGATGTTACTCTCAGCAAATGGATTCCCTCTCTCTCTGAGGAAACATGAATCACCCTTCCTTATCATCCTTACCTGCTTGTGAACATCTCTAGATTGCTCTGCCACTTAATGGTATTTCAAATGAGGTCATTTTCGACACCAATGCAGATAGAGCACTGGGAGGTAGTTGAAATTGCCAAACCATTGCGGTCAGCGTCTTTTTTGCAAGGATGAAGATTGCAAAAAGTTGAAGAGTTTACAGTTTCATCATAATACCTAATGGTATTTGACCCCTAATGATTTTGTATATGTAAATAATGCTAAAGCTTATAAATGCAAAAGTCTCTAGAGTCTCTACTGTACTCTAAAGTCTACTGTACCCTAGAAAAGAAAGCATTTCTATCAAAGTTGAGCTCTATCACAAGCTCGAATGCATTTGTGCCAATATTGTCAATTACGACAAAAAAAAATAAATAAATAAATAAATAAATAAATAAATAAAAATAACCTTTACTTATTTTTTTTAAGCTAAAATCATTGTTACTACAATGAATTTATAATGGAAATACATGGGGCTAGACAATAACCAATAAATTACACACTCAGTATGTTTAAATGCACTTAAAAAGCTTGATTTCAGTCAGACTAAATAAAGTAATTGTCTTCTTAAAATGTCATGTAAATGCTTTAATTCTAGCAGTCCAAATTTTGCTGAGTCAGACTAACAGACCTACAGTAAGTAATGAGACTGTAGCTCTGCTTCATCCAGCATGGGCAGTATAAACGTTAATTGGACAACAATTGGCTTCGGTGTTCAACAAGTGCTACGAAAAACAGAGGTGATGCGTGATGTGTATTCCCATATCACTTTCTCAGCTGATGTTCCTCCTTCGCAAAAACCCGCTGTAGTTTCAAAAGTATCGCTTTAAGTATAGCCAAGACTTAAATAGTATGCATATTGGCATAAGACATCTTCTTTTTCTTTCGGCTGCTCCCGTTTGAGGTCGCCACAGCGGACCATCCGTGATCCGCATATTTGACTTGGCACAGGTTTTATGCCGGATGCCCTTCCTCGTGTTGGCATAAGACTAGTGTGATAAATCACTTACCTAATTTTCTTTGTAAAATTAAACCCAAACTTCAACATCATGACCACATAACCAGGAAACTTTCACATGATACGAGCAGGGTTAAAAAGGTAATACATTTTTAAATTTAGAAATAATATAATTTGCTTTAACTAGGGCTGTCAATCGATAAAAATTATTTTTATCTAATTAATTACATGGTAGTGTTTGGACACAAGAACGCATTCTTTTCTTGTGCTGCCTGCTGTCTGTAGCTGTGTCTTGTTTTGAAGGCTGCGTGCTAGGTAGGACGCGTCCTTTGAAGGCTGCAGTATATTGAGCGTCCTCCTTTAAACAAGCCTCGTTTAAAGGAGACGGCATTCATAGGACAAACGGAAACAGAACTTATCATGGTTGCTATGAGAGCACGTCATTCTTTAACTATCGTGAACGCTTTGAGTGAGAAGGGAACAAAGTCCCTTTAGAAAGGAATGTATGAGGTAAATATTAGGAGAGTTATAATGATGTAAAGAGAAATGAAAATAGATTTTAGTCTAATACTTTATTTTAATTATATAATAATATAATAGTACATATTTTATACTCTGCACCCATCTACTGAGGTACTTCAACTTAGGAATTAACATTACTTGCGTTTGAACATCATATTTAAGGGGAAATTGGCGTAATTTTTTTTTTTTTTTACATTTCCGTTGAAGCAAAGAATTGTGGGTTGTGAGTGCCCATGAAGGATACACCTCATGCATCCTCCAAATTCCTGTGAAAGAAGGTCGCATTCGAAGGCTGCATTCAAAGTGTCCTACTCGCTTTTCTGAAACGAGACAGCCTCGATGACGTATGCGGCCGACAAATGCGACCTCCGGAGGACACAGCCTTCCAAACGAGACACAGCCTGTGAATGTGGTTTGTTTTTCTCTGTATAAGCTGTGCATTGCCTATATAGCTGGAGTTTCACTTACTGCCCCCTGGAGAAAACAGGTGGAACTTCAAGCTCCGATGGTAGGAATATTCATGATTAATTTCATGACTTTTTTAAAGAGTTATTTTTTTTTATAATAATCGCACTGAATTAATGCATTAAATCGACAGCCCTAGCTTTAACATAAAAATACAAGATTCACATTTCTGCTTTTAAAACCTCCAAAACATTGGTATTGCCATTGAAATGCCATTGTACATTTTACTGTAACAAAGTCAAAAACAGTTTCTTTGGTAATTCACATTATGCCTTAAATGCTGCCAATAGAGCTTAACTTGGGCCACCTCAACACTAATCTGTTTAAGTTTGAATAATCCATTTATAGTTTCCTTACGTCATTGTTTTCCAAAGTATGTGGTACTAGAGATCGTTTTTGAAAGTCTTTGTGGAGGAAAAGGCCATTCCAGTGTGGAAGAGAGGCGTAAATGTAGCAACATCAATATGTTTTCAACCAAAAACGTATTAGTGTTGACATAGTCTTGCTTTGAAACTGGAACATTCTTTCAAGGAATTGACTGAGGCCACATCCACACTAATACATTTTCATTTGAGAATGCATTAATTTTGCTACGTTTACATCTTTTATATACACTAGAATGGCATTTTTCTCCACCAAAAACTGAGCATTTTAAAAATGCTCTCCATTACTTAATACTTTGGAAAACTATGACGTTAGGAAACTGATCCGGATGAGTGTGGATATGGCCTGAAAAACTGCTGGTTACATTATTTGAGATACATCTCATTCTGATTAATTCAGCACTCTTTTAAATAGATTTTGTCTTCAAACATTCAAAATATTCTAAGAGCCAAACATTCTCCAGAACAAAAGTTAATTGATATGGAATGCAAGATGAACCTTTTTCATCACGTGACTCTGAAAAGACAAAGCCATATTTAAAAAGCTTTCCACACATGATGGAAAAGGAAGGGTTGAAATAGGAAGAGGAAGTACAAATATCTTGGCTGGGAGATACAAGAATGAAGGAGATTGTGGATAACAGAGTTTGCGACCTGCAGGCAAGGTCAAGAATCCCACACTTGACCTTGTTTTCCATCTTATTTAATTTCACATATCCTTAAGGTTTAGATGAGTCAGCCATCAGCAACCATTTCCTCAAGAGATTGTCTTATCACATAACTGTGATGGCCAGGCACCAAATACGTTGTTCTGCCTTTAGCCTTCCTTATCGCAGGGATTTCATATGTTGTCATCCTGCAAATGTTAAAAATTTAATAAAAATGAAATAATAATCGTATTCTCTCTGTTTCTTTCTCCCACTGTCTTTCTCTCTCATTTCACTTGCCTGTCTCTTTTTGAGCAGAAAATCTTTAAGCCGACATGGACTGATAAGTTGTTGATAAGGTTATCGGTATCTGAGTCATGATAATAGGCATTGAGCCTTCTTTACTTGTTAGGTCAGCCGACTCAATTTGTTTTCTCTTCAGAGCAGAGGTGTCATTTTCTTCAACAATTCCTAATAACTAGAAGACCCAACATGTCAATCCATTGCCTTACATCATTATGAAGACTTACTTCTAATTTGCTTTATGTCTTTGAAATATTCATCAAACAATCAGCATTAAAGACAGCATGAAACACCTTTCAAGACAGCCTGAAACACATTTAAATTCCAGTGTTTAGCATTGATATGATAGTAGTTTAATACTAAAAGAAACCCAAGTTCTCGCATGAACATCGCCACTGTGAACAAGCATCTCTCATAGCGCTCATAAACAAGCAACTGTAGGGCTTTACTGGTTGTTTAGATCAGTGTTACTATCAGAAATAATTGATCATTATTTCTTTAGTTATTAATTAATATTTAAATTAATTGAATCTTAACTCATTAAAACCTCATATGGGGCTCCAGTAAATGTAGTGCGCTACGTTTAAGAGTGGGTTTGGTTATTAGCAATAATTAATTATTATCAAAGATAATTATTAACTATTAAAATCAATAGAACATTGATGAGAATCAATGTTAGCTTTTTCTAATCCTTTAAATCAGCAATTATCAAAGATAATTGTTAATTGTTAACATCAATGAAACATTAATTAAAATTAACACTGGCTTATTGATCATTCAAATTCAACAATCATCAAAGATATTTATCAATTATCAAAAATCAATAGAATATTAATAAGGATTAATATTGACGGGGCACCACCCTGGAATCAGGGACTAATAACCAGATAGTATAACAGTCTCAATATTAGACCATGTGACATATCTTTCCACGTAAATATTCCCCCCTCTCTTTGGGCGAGGTGTGGTCTCCGCTGTGTCTTCCCCTTGGGAGGGACACCCCCGACTAGACCTGGCAGCCCAGTCGGATAATCCCCCTTCTTTTTAGGGAGTGAAAAAAGAGAAGGGGAAAAGAGGCCATGACTGGGTTAAGCCTGTCTCTATCTCTTGGGTAGTCGACTTGTCCCCAAAAAGGGCCGTTCGACACTCATAACTATGTTGGGGGAGGTTACGTGTCGACCTGGTGTGCTGGCTATGAGGCACACAGTAGTCTGCCCACCACACACCGCCAGTTCACGTAACACAGTTCAGCCAATTGTGGCGTTTCGTATAGGGACCCCTAGTGTCACTACATTGACACAACGTCGAGTGAGTGACAAATAGGGAATGTCATGGTTACTTGTGTAACCTCCATTCCCTGATGGAGGGAACAAGACGTTGTGTCCCTCCTGCCACAACGCTGAACTACCCGCTGAAATGGCCGGACATTATATCGGCTCCTCAGCATAAAACCTGAATGAGTGGTTGCATACCAGCTCCTTTTATACCCGTATGTCTGGGGGAGTGGCATGCAAATACCACTCGTCAATTTTCAATGGCCTTTTATCAAAGACCAGAGGTGTCTCAGGCTCCCAAGTGTGACCCCTAGTGTCACTACATCGACACAATGTCTTGTTCCCTCCATCAGGGAATGGAGGTTACACAAGTAACCATGATGTTATCTCAAGCTTTACCCCAAGCTTACCTCAATAATAGGAACGTCAACAGAATACAAAGAGTGAAAGCGAAAGTTATCTTTCCACAGGAGGTGGAATATTACTTGATGCCACCAGATTTTTATTTTTATTTTATTTTAATTTTTTTTACATTCTTTCTGGTTATATCAGAAATTCCATCTTTCCTTCATGCCAATATTGTTTAACACTACTTAACACATGGTGAATTACTGTATTAAGGGCTGTTAACAGGTGTTGTGATCGTGATGGAGCATTAGTGGGGCGCTCTTTGAGTGAGAGAAAACAATGATGCTCTGATTTTTTAAAAACCCGCTCCTCGCTCCAGGCAAAAACATGCTGCTCCACTCCGCTTCCTCTCCACTCACATACTCTGGTATGGACTACATTTATGATACTTTTGAGTCGTTTTTTAAGCTATAAAGTGAGGAACTATCCACTGCCATTGTATTGAAATGACGAAATATTTAAATTATAACAAAATTTTCATTTTGGGTGATGTTTTCTTCTAATAAACTAAATAGGGTCCGTTTAGATTTTTATGTTGTCTTTAAAATGTGGGCTTCCGTGGCCACAAATTTTATTTAATCACAGTGAAGTATGTTTGAGTGATCTTTTCCTGGCAGTTTTGAAGGATCTGCCTCTAAAAGGTTTAAATGAAATGCACATGAATGCGAGCCAAAGTAGAGTCTGACACCTGCCAAGGACGCATGTTCATGATCCGGGACCAAATATTTTTGGCATTGTGATGCAACAACTGATGTGCTCAGAACTTTCATCTGTTGAACACAAGCTGGCCAACAACCAATTGGACTGTACATCTTCCCAAATGTTCTGCAAGACTGATTGATTGATTATTCTTATTTTTTATTTTAATTACTTTAGTTTATTTTGTTTTATTTAGGTAGCCATTTGTTTGTTTTATGAAGCATTGTGAATTTTGTCTAACAGCTTTATCTTTAGGATTAAAAAAATAATAATACACATTTTAGGTTGTGTCAAGTCCACTCAGAGGATGAGTTGGCTTAGTATGGCTCGGGAGAGGACATAATCCAAACTCCCTAATTTCCAAGCATTTTCACATAGAAATCCACTTAACTACTGTGCATTAGCCCTCACCGCAGCAACAGTTTCTTAGCAACGGTCATGCCTAGTCTGTTAAGGGTAATCAGAAGTGCCAAGGTGTGAATATAGCTACAGTAGATATTGTCTAAAATGCAATTTTCAAGATTTCATATATATGATTTTATTTTTATACAATACTGTATGTGGGTGAAAGCAAAGCTACTTATGGTTATTCAGCACAGATAAAGCTTGGAGATGTTATTCCTCAGATTTGAGAGGAGCTCATCCGAACATGTATCATGCTAGTTTATAGGTACAATTGATGTTATTGGTTAAATATAGACCTATGTTATAGTATGATCTTGAAGTTAAAGCCACTATAACACTCTATTTACTTACTGAAGGTTTGTGATTTTTCTCATTTTTAAGGAAACTGGAAACTCTTGCAAGAAAAAAAGAAAAAAGCTTTTCTGTTACGGAGATTGTTGCAAACCGATGGACAATGATGCTGACAAAGATATGGTTGTTTGTTTACACAGCAATTTTTAAGGACTGAAACAGGCATCAGAATGGCCAGACTAAAGAAACACTACAGTGGTGTCTCAAATGATGTTCTACACAATACCATTATTTTACTATACAGAAGCATTGGCTGAAGGAAATGACGTTTCAAACACCTTTGATGTGTTGCCACTAAATTTAGTACATTAGCCAACCTCAGCCCAACACTTAAATCTTAATTAATGTACATGTTCACACAGCATGGGGTGATGGTAAAGCATTCAACTCACACTTGTAAGGTGTTGTCTTCACAGAAGCTTCACTAGTTGCCACATTCACTATAATTACAATTGTTTGCTTGCTTTATAAAAAATGCTGGCTGATAACAGATTCATATATGTTGTAAACCAGTCACAATATGATTCAAGCTTTGCAAAGGAACTGTTATTGATAGATGGGGCAGTTAAAATAGGACTATTGGACAAAAAACCATAAGTAACAAATTCAATTCACAAATATTTAAAATTTCATGACTGTTTGACAGTTTATGCTGTGCGCGAGTGAACAGTTTTTACATTCAGAATGTGTGAACGGCTTGTAACGCAACATAAAAAATGAGCCCTTCCCGGACATCCTAGGTTGCCTATTAAAAGTGGGTCGCTTTTGCCGGAAAAATCCAAAGGATGTGACGTTTATGCGTGCTCCCGAGAACCTTGCCTCAGACAGTAATAGCTTCTCTTCTGCTATTCAACAGCGACAACAAACTTCAGCACTAGATAACGTTATCTTAGAGATGGAATCCAGCAAACGTCCGGCTCCCAGCACAACACCGACTCCTACACAAACTCAGAGTAAGCCATAAAAACAAAACAAAAACATGTATCTACTGAATCCAGTCTGGCTAAGTGGGAACGTGATCGTGGTCGAGCAAAAACTAGAGTGAACATCGGCAGGGCATTTGATTCCTGGAGGGACCTTCGTTCGGTTTTGGAGATCAAAACCAACAATTGGCGTTCTTCTTATTGGACAGGTAAGCTTACATAACTGCAAAGCATGTGAAATATAGTGCCATAACGATTGATCTGTGTAATTTTAGCTAACTTGATCTTGCCTGTTAATGCTGACGAATTGCAAGCTACCTTGCTTCGTAACTTTCAAATAATTTCAACGATCTTCTCTTTATATTAAAAGTCAGGTACACAGGATAAATTTAAGCAAATATGCTGGTTTCTTAGTCGTAGTACAACATATGACATACAAAACATACAATAATGCAACATAACAGTGCAACAGTAAACTGTCTGGTATAGTTCGGTAGTATGCAGCTGTATGTGTGTGTATCAGTATGCTATGTTAGCTGATAAGTAGTTTTAGTTCAGTCTCAAAGTTTGTAGTAAAACAATCATAACTGTGTCATTTTAATTATGCTACCTCATCTGTCAGCATGATGCCAGTGGATCACGTTCAGTCTCTTTGTACGTTACGTCATTGTTTTGGCCGAGCAACAGGTAGCTGGCTGCAGTTCACTTAATGGCCACAGGTGTCATTAATAACAAGGGTTTCTGAATCTTACATACTGCACCTTTAAGGAAGCACAATGTATGATATCATTGTTGTTAGATTTTATTGCTGATTTGAAAATATGATATTTGATCATTATCTTGACCAAGTATGTAAGAGCTCTACATGCACTATAACTAGAAAATATTTGTCCCTTCGGCATTGCGAATATGGACGCTAAGCAGGGCTCGAGTTGAGGGGGGATGTCAGGGGATGCCATCCCCCTTGTTGCAAGAAATTCCAAAAAGCATCCACCTTGTAATACCACCATACCCCCTTTCCATTCCCTTTAGATAAATTGTGTCATGCATTACTTAGAACTAATCATGCAAGTAAAATATAAAATTTTCTACGTTTGATAAATAACAGACTTTAAATAAGGGCTATTAGCTGTTCAGAATTAGAGTTCGATGTGTGTGGTTGCCAGCTTTCAATAGGTGAAATCCCCCAATTAGATCTTGACACTTGTACAGTTTGGAAATATTCTGCCAGGGTGACTCTTTAGTCATGCAATCTGGCAACCATAAGCGTGCAAGTTTTCTCTCTCCACTGCGAAAAGACGGCAGGTTTTATTTATTTAAAAAAATAAAATTAAACACTGGCAGGTATGTCAGAGTTTAGCGATTGGTTGACTTGTCCTTAGTATTATGAAAATGCAAAATGCATATGAAGCTTACGCCACTGAAGGTAATGCAAGTTTTCAAAAGTTTTGTGCACTTTCAAAAATGGCCAAGAGGGAGGTTTAAGAAAATATTTTGTCTTTCTTTAAAAAGAAGAGAACAGAAGGTAAGATATTGCTATGACAAACAATTTACAGGGTTTTGCCCATAAAAGTGAGTAGAACAACTTTCTTACACCACTGTTTAAGCATCCTTCATAGAAACAGCCCAAACTTCCAGTACTAGTTTAGTTTTTGGGGTAGAAAAAATGCGTGTATGTGACAGTGGGCGAGCGATCTAGAAAAAAACAAAAAAACAAAAAAAAAAAAATTCATGATTATAACATGGATTCTTTTCACAAAATGAATCATAAAAATACAATAACAGAGGGTAACGTGCATATTATGGCCATGTGTCCTAAGGGTCAATGAAGTGACGCTCATTTTTGGCCAGATCTATTAAATTAAAAATATATAAAATGCAATTCACACAAACCCTTTACTTGAATACAGCTCTTCTATGATGAGCTTATTTTCAATTTCTGAGTTTAAAGTCAGACTGATATTTTTTTTCTTGGGCTTAAAGTAAAAAATGTCATGTGGTGTCGAGAGACATCAAAAGTCAGTCTCATTAAAAGCTGAAATTCTTGAAAAAAGAAATGTTGGAAAGACTAGAGCAGAATAATCTTTTATTGTTTATTGTTATATATATATATATATATATATATATATATATATATATATATATATATATATATATATATATATTTATATTCATATTCATCTAAATTATTTATTTTATAATATTTGAATTTATGGAAAATATTTACTTTGTATTAAGTTGTCAGTGTATATTTTTTCAACTCAATATTTAAGTAACGTAGGGGACATTCAAATAGAATTTGTTTTTTTGTTTTTTACACAAAACTCTATGCAAATTTTTATTTCTCACTGTTAAAAACTACACTGCCAATAGTATACAATAGCCACGATGAATCTAATTATTTCCAACAGAATTAAACAGTAATAATATCAAATTCAGTAAAAGTTTACTCTTTTTTTTCCGTCTGCATATTCCATTGCACTCCACTGAGGCCTCCTTGGGGGTCCACGGCCCCCAGTTTGAAAACCCCCACTGTACTATATGAGATAGCACAATTTATTCCACCTCTGCTGAGTGCATCTGAGTTCTGTGCCCTCCACTGACTGTGAGTACCTGTCACGGACGTTCACAGGTGGTGCGGTGTGGGTTCCTGGGAAGGCCTGGGGTGAGAGGTTATCCAAACAGCAGATGGTGCGGTTGGCCACAGTGGGACTGTGCAGTGGTTGTACACTGGTGGCATTCACAATCACTTTCACTCGGCTCCCATTTGCATTTAATTTACTCCTTTTAAGTGAAGGAAAATCAGGACAGGCTGAAAACTTGCCCTGCTGACTGCATCCTAGTCTTTAATTGTGCAGATGTCTCATCTCTATTGTAATAATGCTAAAAACATATTTCTAGTCTGTGGTTTTTAAAAACATATCTGACCTGTGCGATGGCTGTGCAAGTGTAAACTTTTGCTGCGCCTTAAAGGAATACTCCAGGCTCAACACAAGTTAAGCTCAATCGGCAACATTTTTGCCATAATGTTGATTATCACAAATAATATTAATAATAATAACAATAATAATAATTTCTTAAAAACAGCAAAAATCTTGGTAACAGTGAGGCACTTAAAATGTAAGTGAAAGGTTAGGATTAGTCTAGAGCAATTTGATTAGCCTTAAGCCAGAAGTCTATGATACTGCAAGTAAATGTGTGGGGGTTGGGGTCCCTATGAGGACAATGGCTTGATAAAGGGACTAAATAATGTGTAAGTTTAGGTTTAGGGGTAGAATTAGGGGACAGAAAACACCATTAGCTCAGTATTAAAATACACTAAAAAATTAAATAGCATTATATCTAGCTTATGGGGATTTTTGAGTCACAGATACTATGAAATGTGAATTACTTACATCTACATAATAAATAAATAAATAAACACATGTTAGACCAACAAGACCAACAAAGTTGCAGTTTACTTCATGTACAAAAAAAAAAAAAAAAAAAAAATGAAATGGTGACAAAATGAAAGTTCTTGTAGTGTGAATTTATAGTTGGCTGAACAAGAAATTAGTAGTTCTCTCAACAAGACGTTTTGCATTTACTGAACAAACAAATTCAAATTGACTAAAAAAGCAATGTTACTGAGGACAATTATTAAGATAGTTGTTGAGAGAACCCAAAAATATTACTGCATCATATTGCATAGTTTTTTTTTTTTTTTTTTTTTTTACAGTGTAATAGAGGTTAAATGAAAGTCCAATATTTGCTAGCACTTCCTGAAACATAAACGCACTTCGTCATGGGCAAAGGATGCAATCCTCCTGTGGCAAATTTATGCTTATTTTAACACACTTCCACAATACTGAGATCTAATTTACAATTTGTGTCATTTTTTAATTTTTTCATTCAATTATGAAATAGGCTTGAACATTCCAGCTGCCACATCAATTATCTGAGAGAAATAATTATTTCTAGTTGGTTGTGCATCTGAGTGTGTACAAAACGCAGTTTTTTTCTTCTGAGGATATTCTTGTCAGCACATGTTTTTTTATGGCATCTCCGCCTACCTGCTCGCTGAAAACAGGTGAACTATCAGGAACATTTGACTCTGAACAGCACAGAATAAAATTTGTTTCTGCCATGCTCAAACACAGAGGCACTCAATTGAATATTAATATATTAAAATGCAATTCATTTGCTCTCAAATTAATGAAAAGTTGATTCAGTTAGAGACTTTTTATATATATATATATATATATATATATATATATATATATATATATATATATATATGTCAGGTGGGAGTTTTTGTTGCAGAGAGATGTTAATGTTTTATCCTATTATCATTCAAGTGAAGATTTAATGATAGATTTTTAATTCAAGTGCAGCAGCGTTCAAAATCAACATGAATATATATATATATTGCATTAATAACAATCTATCATTCATTCATCCATCCATCCATCCATCCATCTATGGTCTAAGTGACTTGGCCTCTTTAAATATGAATCATAATATATACTAAATGTGCAGTTTGTACAAACTTTTAGAAAGATCCAAAACTTAAAAATCCTGGCATCCATGGCATATTAATGTTCCAAAAAACCCTCAAGCACCATATTTTTCTCATTTATTCAAAAGTACCCATAATCCTCATGTAATGCGTTTAAGTTCTGTTGGGAGTTTTTGAAGCAGCATTCATAGCTGTAACCCAAACAGATTGTTGGCAACACAGATAACATCCACAGTGGGATGTCCAATCCAAGATTATACACACTCATATGCCAGTTCTCTCCCTCCAGTGGGATGGTAGTGATAGACAGCGTAGCTTTCATAGGAACTCCACCTGACTCTGTCTTTCACTAATGCTTAGTGAAAATGGCTTTCTCATCCATTAAACATGAGGATGGCAGTTTGGGGGAGAGAGAGTTTAAAACTGGGTTATTGTAGTTTAGTTAAGTTTTTGTTAGTTTCCACTCTGATTGTAAACTATACCCATGAACACGTATTTTAGTTTAGTTTCAGCTTTTTTTTTCTTTTTTTTTTCAGATTGCGAAAATGTTTATATTTAGTTTTAGTTTTCTTCTACGATAATAACACTGGTTCGAAAAAGAGACTGCAGCTGGGAAAGTGATAGAGTGGGAAATGAGGAGACAAAGAGAAAAATGGAGAAGAGACCAGGAAAAGAAAGATATTTCAATAGGTGGAGAGAGAGAAATATCAGAGGGACTGGAGGCAGGTTGGCTGGCCTGTGACAGTGGTGATGGATGGTGTGTTGAGTATGGCCTTTCAAACTAAAGGTACAGGGCTACTCTCGCCACAGCTACTGGTCTAAATCATCAGCACTTCCTCTAAACCCTCACCTGCTCACACTCTCATGAGGACTACTAGTGTGTGTGTGTGAGTGAGACTGTGTTTAACCCTTACAGAACACAACGTCTTGGTGATGCAACTTCTTAGGGCACGGGGAGGAAAGTTTTGAATCTCATAAAAAAATATATATATATATATATTTTTTGTATTTTTTATTTATTTATTTTTTATCTAAAGGTAGAACAAACCCAAAACTTTTTTCTCATGTGTTGCATCTTGAGGAGAAAAAGAGAATTATTATTATTATTATTATTATTTATTTTTTTTATTTTTTTTAAAAACAAAAATAAATAATTTTCCAGATAATTCAAGAAGGCACCAAGACACCTAAAAAACAAACAAACAAAGATTTTTTTTATTTTTATTTTTTTTATTTTTTTTTTAAGCTTGCAGTTCAGGGCTTCCATAACAAATACTACCATGATGTTTAAGCACTGAAATTTTTATATGAGTACTGTATATTTGCTAAAAGATAATTTTGTCAACTTTTAGGAGTACACTGGCATACAGATGACATCAAGGCTAAAATAAATAAACTAAAAACCACAAAAAAATGTCATGCCGTTTAAAGGTCCTAAAATGCTTTCATTCTTTTTCATTTTTATAAAGTGTCTAAATGCTACAAACCTCCCTGTGTGAAATCACTTTGCAGAACTGTACGTAAGTGTCAGGACTTAACAAAGTGACAGTTTTGCTGTTGTGTAGGATTTTATAACTGAACTGAATTTAGTGGCCATAACTAAGCATGGTCTAAGGTGAGCATTGGGGTCAGCAAAGCCTTCTCTGCTGGCATAACATGCCTAATAAATAAATATATTTTCATCCTCATTATCATTGACCTTTTTGCCTATGTATTTTCAATTGCTTTCCACTCCTAAATAATCTACAAACAAATAGCAAAAAACTAAAAAATGTATCCAATCAGAATTTATCCCTCGATGCTTACAAGCAAGCAAAGTGTGACAACTTTTTCACAAATCGCATGCCTGAAGCCTTGCTCCTTAGCCGAAGCAGCGCTTGAGTCTGAGCTCCACCCCATCAGGCCTTCAGAATTTCCACAGAATCCCTCATCACTGCAGTGAATAGGCATCTAAAGTCAGACTGTTAGATTCATCAGCCAATCAGATTGATTTATTTGTTCTTGTGGGTGTGATCTTTAGGATATGTCCCAGTCCGGGCCTTCTAGCTGGCCTTGAGTGACGCAATCACACTTTAAGTGATGTACGTAATTTCAAAGCGATGAGCGCGAGATCTTGTTGATGAGTCGGCTGCCATCACTGCTGTTATTGCCGGCGTTGAGAAAGAGGTCCTTATGGATTTAAAAACCAGAGATGTTCTGCATGATCGTGCAACTGATTAATTAAACAGGAAAAGAGGACTGTTTTTCACTTCAAGCAAATTGGAAAGTGCTTTTTGCATTGTTATAGCAACATCAGGAGTTTTCTAAGTGTAAATTAGGCTGCTTGAGCATTCAGTGTCAGAGCAAGTTTTGAAAAGTAACCGTGTACCCTGATGAAACAAAATTTAATTATTTATATCACAAATATTCATTTTAGCAATTTAAATCACAAATATTATTAGAGGGCTTTTTCTTGGTATTACACCTCCTTGGTTCTGGCTTTCATGCGTGGACTTTTGATCAGAACTCAAACGAAGATTTTTAGAAGAATTTCTCAGTTCTTTAGGTCCATACAATTCAAGTGAATGGGTGCCACAATGTTGAAGCTCCAAAAATCACATAGGTCAGCATAAAAGTAATCCATATGACTCCAGTGGTTAAATCAATATCTTCTTCTTCTTCTTCTTCTTCTTCTTCTTCTACTTCTTCTTCTTCTACGAGTGTTTTATGGCAGTTTGCAAACAAACTGGACTGGAGTGTGGAGTGCAATATGGTTGTAGAGTGTCAAAAAACAAAAACAAAAAAACATAATATCCTGTTAATTAATCCTGTTTCTTTAAATATTTGAATAATTCATTATATATTTGTGATTGCCCCGGGCCACTACTCAGAAGAACCCAGAGTGATATGTTATTGATTCCCATTAACCCAAGTACTTGAAGAAGTTGATTCTTTCTTTTTCATAAGCAACACACTTTAAAAGTACACGTTCAAATGTTTCTGAATGGCACAGCTTTCACAGTCACCAGACTCTTTCTTTCCAACTATATACAGATTGTGATTTAAACCAGAGTATCCAATATGTAATCGGGACATAACAACGTCCTTTCGTCTGTTGCTGTTACTAAATCTCACCCTCTCAACTCCAGCCTGTCCCTGAATACTGTACATATGTCTTCCCTTGGATTCATTATCCCAGGACTCCTGCCATTTCTCCATTACAGCAACCCTGATTAGTCCTTTCACTTCTGATTTACTTAGTGACACTTTAATATCAACTTGTGATTGTCTCAGAGCCTGCTTAGATGGTCCACCTCCTCATTGCCTTCAACTCCTACATGAGCCGACACCCATAAAAAGAATACTGTCATGCTTAATTGCCATACTCTAAACAGGCTCTGCAGGATTTCATACAATATGTCTTGTCATGATGTTGATATTCCACTTAACATGCTTGTAAGGACTGATAATGAATCTGTGCATATTACTGTTGTCAATGGTTATATTTATTCTACCCATTGAAGGGCTAGAAAAATGGCTACTAATTCTGTTGAGAGCACTGATATATGATCTGCTGTCCTTTTTGCTATAGTGATTTTAAAATGTGGGATAATCTGGTTCTTTTGATTCATCTGTAAAAATCTGTATCATGTAGTTGTATGTCTGATTTAAATATTGTTGTTGTTTGTAAAAAATTATGTTTATAAGAAGGCACCTTTCTTGGTTATGAACTTCTTCATGCATCAGGAGGTCAACTGAGGGCATTTGAAAAAGCCAAGGGGGTGTTACTGACACAGCCACAGAAGGAGCAATATCAATATCAGTTAATCCCACACCCTGTGCCTCCTTATTGACTGTCCATCCAAAGCTTTTTATTTTACTATACTCGTATTCCAAACAATCTTCCAACACTTTTTTTAACTGTATGTCTCTCTAAATTACCCTTTAAGTTAGTCCAATATGTCATACTTAATTTAATCCTTCGGATTTTTAAAGGCATCTCCACATATGGAATATTATGTCCTCTCTTCCATAATGCCCCATCATTTGCATATAATGACTTCCCTATTCCAGTATCAATCTGAGAGAAAATATCACTGATCATTATATTAAAAAGAATAGGGCTGCAGACACTACCTTGTGGAGTTCCATTCTCTATTGGATATATCTTGGAATAGGAAGATCCCACTCTAACTTGTATGGTTCTGCCAAACAAGAAGTTCATAATCCAGTTATTCATCCTCTCTTGATTCCCATTAAATCCAGTTTAACATAGCATACACTTTTTCCACATCAAAAAACACACCCACCAACAGTTCTCTGTTGACTTGTGCTTTTCTTATATCAGCGTCCAAACAGAGAACAGAATCCATAGTGTTTCGTCCTTTACGGAAGTCACTCTGATATGGGTAAAAAATATTATTCACATAAATCAGCCTAAAAATTACCATATGTTCCATGAGTTTGCACAGATTAGATGTCAAGGCTATGGGCCTGTAGTTAATAGTTTGCTAATGATCTTTTCCTGGCTTTGCAATTGGTATAATAACCCCATGCTTCCAGGAAGAGGGTAGGTTCCCTGTTTGCCACACCTTCAAAGGCACAAGATGGTACACAGTGATGAATCTGATAGATGTTTGATCATGTCATAGAATATATCAGCTTTCCCTGGACATGTTTGTTTAAGCCCTGCAAGTGCTCTCTTCATTTCATACAGAGTGAAATCTGAATCTAAAAATACATCCGGATGGAACTCTTTTTTCCAATAAATGGGTTCTCCCTCACACTCTGTTCCCTGCACATCCTCGTGTTCTCTGAAATGTTAGTATTGCTGTGCACTTTTACAAAGGTTTCAGCTAATACCTCTGCTCTATCAATGTCTGTTATTGCAAGACTGTCTCCGTTAATTAGGACTGGTATGCTGATGTTTCTCTGAATCCCTCCCATTTTCCTAATCATAACCCACACTTCATTCATCTTCACCAATATTATTAAAAAATTCCCTCCAATAGCTTCTTTTAGCCACCCGAATTACTCTTTTAACTATTGCCTGTGCCCTCTTATAATTAATGTTATCATTACATGAGAAGGATCTTCTTACTTTCCTGAGTGCTTTATTTCTATTCTGACTGCACCACAACATTCTTCGTTCCACCATGGAATTGCTTTCCTCCTGCTAACCCCTTTCTTTTTACCAATTATTTCTTCTGCCGTACTCCAAAGGACTTCACTTAATTTATTATTAAAGTATTCTATCTCATCTATGGGGTCACCCATTCCCATCATTTTATTTTGACACACCTCCTTAAACTTATCCCAGTTAGCCGTTTTGAAATTCCACCTTGGAACTCTCTCCATCACAGCTTGTGATACATCCACCCATATTTTGCAGCAAATAGGAAAATGATCTCTTCCCATTGTGCTTTGACTCAAAACATTCCAAACACATTTCCCTGCCAGATTTTCAGAGACAAGAGTTAAATCTAATGCAGAATACTGCCCACGAGAAACACCTATTCTTGTAGCCCTTCCTTCATTGATGCACACTTGCCCACTGCAATCTAGCATTTCTTCTACTACAGTCCCATTACAATCAGTATTTGCACTTCCCCATAATGTACTGTGTGCATTGAAATCACCACACCAGTTTGTGATTACCATTTCCTTCAACCCTTTCCAGTGTTTCCTTACTTATCACATGGATTATAATAATTGAGTACTTTGATGCTTTGCTAACCTTCCCATATTTCCACCACCACTGCCTCATACTCCATATTCACACCTACTACCCTGTATCCAACACCATGTTTAATAAAAGTAGCCAACCCACCTCCATTTCCTATTTGTCTATATCTACGTATTGCATTATATCCCTGTAACACAAAGTTTAATTGTGGTTTAAGCCAGGTTTCTTGTACACACACTATATCAGGATTGTTATCATGATCAGAAACAAATGTCTTAAACTCTTGTCCGTTGCAATTAAACTGCTTGAATTCCATTGGTGAATGGTTAATACCACTATGAACCACCACATGTTGACAGAGTGTTGTTTATTTGTACCTTGAGTTTCTCATTTATCAGATCCAAAGTGATTCCCTTAATGTCCAAGTATTTTTCAGCCACTCTAATAATAATTGTATTTTTTTCCATCCTACTTTCAATTTGTGCTGAGCAATTGACCACTTCTGCCATGAACGTTACAAATGCAACTTTGTCAACAATCATTGAATTCTTCACTCCAACATGATAATTATCCATCTTTGGCTAAAATGTATTTAGTCCATTTTCTATCATCTTAGAAGTCTGTTTAACTTTTTTGAGAGCCTCAGCATATGTCAGCCCCTCTGATGTTCTGACATTTTGGACTTTAACTGCATTTTTCCTCACCAGACATCCTCCATATCCAGCACTATGATTGCCTCCACAATTGCAGCACTTTGGACTTACATCTTGTCCACATTTGCCATACTCATGGTCGTCTCCACATCTTGCACATTTCTGTTTACCTCTACACACAGCCACTACATGACCATACTTTTGGCATCTGTAACATGTCAGTGGCGGAGATACATAAGGCCTGACCACATAGCTGACAAAACCAAGATACACTCTATTTGGCAGCTTGTCCTCATCAAAGTGTATCATTACAGAGAGGCTATCCATCTTTTCATTATTTCTCACACACTTTAACCATCTTACTTCATTCACTGTGGCTCCAGTTAGGCTTATTTTAAACTTTTCAACAGGGACATCAGAGGGAATTCCTGTTATAACCCCTCTAACCCATTTCTTTTCTTCTGGAACTATACATACAACTTTTTGTCCAAGCAACAAATTTAAACCTAAAGAAGCCTTTTGTTGATTCTTGTTTTTACAAAATAACAACATTTTAACATCCCTCATAGTCTTGGCACTTTCAGTTTTCCCCACAGCCTCCTTAAGCGCTTTAGTTAATTTCAACGGATTGATTGCATTAACAGACTCTGAAACAAATTTCAACAATACCTTGTGTTCCTCCTTCCTTCTCCTGGCCAGCTGATTTCCCCTTTCCACTGTCTGTTTCAGAAAACTTACTCCAGCTTTTCTTTCTTCTCCAATTTTCTACTACATTCTATTTGCCATTTCTGTCACCTTCACATTCACCACCAAAATTTCATCCTCCATGTTCGGATCACTTCAGGATTCTACGTCACTTCCTACCATGAACGCTCCAGTCACAATCCAATTACAATCCAACCGCCCACTAAATCAATGTCTTCAGAAGCGATATGATAGGTGTGGGTGAGAAATAGATCAATTTTTAAGTAATTTTTACTATAAATTCTCCTCCTTGCCCAGTCAAGTTCCACTTTAACTTTCACATTCTTCTTCTTGTGTTTTTAATGATTCACATTCTTCATGCATACACCCCCTACATGGTAGGAAGAATAATTTCTAGCAAAAATTGACTTAAATATTGATCTTTTTCTCACCCACTGGAGTCTTATGGATTACTTTTATGCTGCATTTATGTGCTTTTTGGAGCGTCAATTTTGGCACCCATTCAAAAGTTGCATAGTATGGACCTACAGAGCTGAAGTATTCTTCTAAAAATCTTAATTTGTGTTCTGCAGAAGAAAGAAAGTCATACAGATTTGGGATGGCATGAGGGTGAGTAAATGATGAGAGAATTTTCAATTTTGGGTGAACTATGCCTTTAAGGAGATGTGTGCCATTATCATTCTGAGCAATCAGACTTGTGATTATCACCAGGTGGATGATAAAACTGGTTAATAAATCTAATTACATACTGTATGAAACTGAAGTAGGGACCCGAGCCATATCTAGGATAAGAATATCATAAAGAATTGAGGTTTGGCTCTTTTGAATTAAATCAGTAAGCAATCACGATTTGTACAGACAAACAACAAATTTTCTAGTTGTTTATTGGTGTCCATCTCAGTCTAAAGTTGTTTGTTTGTTAGATATTATGTATTTTAACCTTTTGAAAAGATAAATTGATAGATAGATAAATAGACACAGGGCTCCAGACTAGCATCTTAGGAGCCATTGGCTCCTAAACTGAAACATTAAGGAGCCAAATGGCTGTTTTTAATTGCCATATCACAGAATTGCTCGATTTAGATTGCTGTTCAGAAACAAGATAGAAAGCCAAAGAAAAGGACAACTGCTGATAATAACCCATTAATCTAAGGTTTAATATACAGTGTGTATAGTTCGGAAGATATGTTTGGATTCCCCTTTTGTCTCATAAATTTTGACACCCCTTTCATTATTAACAAATTAAAATATAAATATATATATTTTTTTGTACCATCCTTCAAAATCTACATTACAGATAATTACATAAAGTACAGTATGCATATAGTAGTGTGTTGCCTTCTTGAGCATCAGTGAATGTTTGCACCTTGTGTAATAGTTGTGTACAAGTCAAATGTTCTAAATGTCAAAAGCTTGATCTCATAAAATTTAAAACATTTGCATTTTTAATATTATATTCAACATTCTCAGATAAAAAAAAAAAAAAAAAAAAAAATTGTTCTTCTGCAGTATAGCTGCTAAAGAAAATGTACTTTGTTTTAAAAGGAGTTTTAGATATTTATATTGGAAAACAAGCCAAAACAAAAACAAATCAAAAACGTATTTTGTTGCAGTGTATAATGGGGTGAAGACTACCCTCTCTCACCTTTCTGTTCACTTCAATCCATCTTTAACTCACAAAAAAACAAACTCTCTCTTATTAAAATTGTGCTTTGACTCAAAACATTCCAGACATATTTCCCTGCCAGATTTTCAGAGACAAGAGTTAAATCTAATGCAGAATACTGCCCACGAGAAACATCTATTCTTGTAGCCCTTCCTTCATTGATGCACACTAGCCCACTGCAATCTAGCATTTCTTCTATTACAGTCCCATTACAATCAGTATTTGCACTTCCCCATAATGTACTGTGTGCATTGAAATCACCACACCAGTTTGTGATTACCATTTCCTTCAACCTTTTTTAGTGTTTCCTTACTTTAATTATCACACGGATTATAATAGTTGATTACTTTGATGCTTTGCTAACCTTCCCATATTTCCACCACCACTGCCTCATACTCCACATTCACACTTAAGATGTAACGCCAGGGTATTTCCTTTAAAGACGCTCGACACGCAAGTTTTGCTTCAGCGGAGCGGCAGCTCCAGCTCCACTTATTCCACAATGAGAGTGCTTCTGTGTTTACTTATTTTGTATTTTTGCATTATAATTCCCTAATACTTTTAGATCTACATCACCTGAAGCTGTGAAAGTTTGGAGTGCATCTGGACTGTGAGCTGTTTTCTTCCTCTCCTTAGTCAGGCGTGAGCTGCAGTGCTGCTCTCACGTGTCATAATTAGAGTTTAATGTGATCTCATGTTAGGTTAAATGAGATCAAACGACTGTTCGACAACGAAAATTATTGTTGGCAATTTTTTATTGTCGACATTGTCGATAACGACGACTAATTGTTTCAGCCCTACTGTCAAGCTCCTGAAGTTTGCAGATGACACCACGGTCATCGGCCTCATCTGTGACGGTGACGAGTCTGCATACAGATGGGAGGTTGATCAGCTGGCTGTCTGGTGCGGTCACAACAACCTTGAGCTGAACACGCTCAAAACAGTGGAGATGATAGTGGACTTCAGGAGAAATCCCCCATATATATATATATATATATATATATATACACACACACACACAACAGTTAGTTCCGGTCCTTGAATCTGATTGGACGAGAGACATTCCATGAGTGCTGATGGTCTCACACCATCAGCACTCGGATGCTTCACTGTGTGTATCACTCCGCTTGTGTTCATGCCGTTCTAAACTAAAGTGTAAGAACAGTGCAGATGTGTTAAGAGATTTGTCTCTTTACGTTTAATTTTGTGACATTACATATTTTAGCCAGTAGGTGGAGGCAAAAGTCCAGTTGTTGACGTGAAGTGAGTCAGCGTCACTCGGTGTTTATATTCAACAGCACTTCCGTGATCGCTAGTATTACTACTACACTACTAAAGCTAAGAAATAGCTTTTAATGGCTTTAAACTAACAACTTCAGCATTAAGGCTCATCACAGCTGAGAGACACAGCAGACTGATTAATTACACAAATTCAAGGCGCTTACCTCTTACCAGACTTTCCACATTGGAGAGAAAAATATGGCGGAGGAGATTGCGGTTTCTATAGTGAAAGACTCTTGCGCACCGGCTACCACAAAATAGGGAGGAATACCCCTGCATGGATGGCTATTTTTTCACTGAGAAAATAGGATGAATTTCACCAAAATGACATTATATTCAGAAAGCTGTCTAACACACTACAGCATCATCAGCATGCTCCATCTCTCTCTCTCTCTCTCTCTCTCTCTCTCTCTCTCTCACACACACACACACACACACACACACACACACACACACATCCTTGTTTCTCCAATAACATGTTAGAAACAGCCCAAGCTGTGATACTAGTAGTTCTGAAGTTATGTTTTTGAGAGGCTTGGATGCATCATTTGGTTTGAACCAGCAACGGCATATTCTGATCCGTTGTGTAAGAAAGTAGTTCCATGCACAAATGCAATTTTATGACCGTACTCAGTTTTTCCTTTTTTTTTTTTTTTTTTACATTTACTTGTTCATTGAAATGTTGCATATAAGCAATATCACACTCGCAATCATGCTATATGGCCCTAAATCAGCACTGGTGTGATTACCTTTGGCCTAATGCCTGCGGCCGAATCACAGCAGTGCTGATATAGGGACATATCGAACTCTTGCTCGTGTGATATTGCTTAAATATGTGTATGTGCATATATATATATATATATATATATATATATATATATATATATATATTGTTGAAAAGTATTATACTTTCATTTGATTAAAGCTGTACTGTATGTATTTGATTAAACACAATTTGATCATAACATTTAATTAAAACATTTAACATGGAATCCAGAAAAATTTAAACAGAAAAGGCATAACTTGTATCTCTACGACTTTATGCAGTTCTTTTAGACAAGTAATTTTCTGTTTTATTTTTATTTTGTTGCCTAAGTATCGAGTTAGTATCAATACCGAGGTACCAGGGCTGGTATCGAACTGAAGCCAAAATATAGGTATTGGAGCAACCCTACTATATATATATATGTATGTGTACAGAATCTTATTTTGAAATGTCTGCGCTCCTAGTTGTGAACACTCTAGCTGATTCGCTGAGAAAGTTACTCTGATTCAAACTGCTAACCTGAGCTCCTGAGTTCAAACACTTAGTCCTTTTCGGGTGATTCATGAAAAAGACCTGGTTCAAAAGAGTCATTCATTCACGAAACTCTCGCATGGTTTGTTGTTGCGTGCAGCGAGCTCATGACAACAGAATGGGTGAAAAGCGGCTCGAAACACACTGGTGATGCACGCTCTAAAGATGTATTCAATAACTCACAAGATGATATCTGATGAAACCGCATATGAACGCACACATCCCGACTGTCGCCAATAGATTTTAAATTATTGTCGCAATCTATTATTTTTTGTCGCATATGTGACCATTTTAGTCGCAATCTGGAGCCCTGAGACAGACAGACAGACAGACAAATAGATACTGGTCTTGTTTATGTATTTATGGCCATAAATGTGTTTGTGGGTGGTGTGTGTGTATTTGGTACAGTGCATCCGGAAAGTATTCACAGCGCTTCACTTTTTCCACATTTTGTTATGTTACAGCCTTATTCCAAAATGGATTAAATTCATTATTTTCCTCAAAATTCTACAAACAATACCCCATAATGACAATGTGAAAGAAGTTTGTTTGAAATCTTTGCAAATTTATTAAAAATAAAAAACGAAACAAATTATATGTACATAAATATTCACAGCCTTTGCTCAATACTTTGTTGAAGCACCTTTGGCACCAATTACAGCCTCAAATCTTTTTGAGTATGATGCTACAAGCTTGGCACACCTATTTTGGGGCAGTTTCTCCCATTCTTCTTTGCAGGACCTCTCAAGCTCCATCAGGTTGGATGGGGAGCGTCGGTGCACAGCCATTTTCAGATCTCTCCAGAGATGTTCAATCGGGTTCAAGTCTGGGCTCTGGCTGGGCCACTCAAGGACATTCACAGAGTTGTTCCGGAGCCACTCCTTTGTTATCTTGGCTGTGTGCTTAGGGTCGTTGTCCTGTTGGAAGATGAACCTTCGCCCCAGTCTGAGGTCCAGAGCGCTCTGGAGCAGGTTTTCATCAAGGATGTCTCTGTACATTGCTGCATTCATCTTTCCCTCAATCCTGACTAGTCTCCCAGTTCCTGCCGCTGAAAAACATCCCCACAGCATGATGCTGCAACCACCATGCTTCACTGTAGGGATGGTATTGGCCAGGTGATGAGCAGTGCCTGGTTTCCTCCAGACATGACGCTTGCCATTCAGGCCAAAGAGTTCAATCTTTGTTTCTCATGGTCTGAGAGTCCTTCAGGTGCCTTTTGGCAAACTCCAGGCAGGCTGTCATGTGCCTTTTACTGAGGAGTGGCTTCCATCTGGCCACTCTACCATACAGGCCTGATTGGTGGAGTGCTGCAAAGATGGTTGTTCTTCTGGAAGGTTCTCCTCTCTCCACAGAGAAATGCTGGAGCTCTGTCAGAGTGACCATCGGGTTCTTGGTGACCTCCCTGACTAAGGCCCTTCACCCCCGATCGCTCAGTTTGGCTAGGCGGCCAGCTCTAGGAAGAATCCTGGTGGTTCCAAACTTCTTCCATTTACGGATGATGGATGCCACTGTGCTCATTGGGACCTTCAATGCTGCAGAAATTTTTCTGTACCCTTCCCCAGATCTGTGTCTCGATACAATCCTGTCTCGAGGTCTACAGACAATTCCTTGGACTTCATGGCTTGGTTTGTGCTCTGACATGCACTGTTAACTGTGGGACCTTATATAGACAGGTGTGTGCCTTTCCAAATCATGTCCAATCAACTGAATTTACCAAAGGTGGGCTCCAATCAAATTGTAGAAACATCTCAAGGATGATCAGTGGAAACAGGATGCACCTGAGCTCAATTTTGATTGTCATGGCAAAGGCTGTGAATACTTATGTACAAGTGATTTTTTTTCATTTTTTATTTTTAATAAATTTGCAAAGATTTCAAAGAAACTTCTTTCACATTGTCATTATGGGGTATTGTTTGTAGAATTTTGAGGAAAATAATGAATTTAATCAATTTTGGAATAAGGCTGTAACATAACAAAATGTGGAAAAAGTGAAGCACTGTGAATACTTTCCGGATGCACTGTATGCCAAGCGTCTAGTGAAGCTTATCAATATTCCAGTGTGACTGGAGTTTAACAGGGTATGAATGTCTGTGTAATTGGCATGCCTCGCTGATGTGTAATTTTGCTTGTCAAGGAAATTGATGTTTATTAAATTTAGCTAACACTCAAGTGAGCAACCAACAAGTGCCAACATAACAGTTATTGACCAGATAAACAATTTGAACCAAAGAATACAAGAATTTCAAATGAACATTTATGCAAACTAAATAAAAAATGTGAGTTGTACCTGCCCCTGAAAAACTGCCATGATGCTAGCATTTTGTTGGTGGTTGCTTACTGGCCCAAATCAAATGTGCCCATCCCCAAGTCCAACCTGGTCTCAAAGAAAGATATGTAACTATACCTACATTTTCATGAAATGATTTTACGTGGTTCGTTGTACGTATCGCAGGAGTTTCCTGGAGAAATGAACACCAGAGGCGCTAAAACAATAATGTCTTCACCATGTTCCGCACACAATGCTATGTTATGACATCAAAACACTTTTACTATAGTGCATTACTTGTAAGGCAAATTATTTAAACATTGAATGCATTTGCATTACATAACCAACTACATTTACGTATAAGTGTGTTCAGGTGCAATAAAATTGTGCAGTAGCTCAAATGATAGTGTTGCTCTTGCGATGCAAAGAATTGGGGTACGAGTCCTGAAGAGCAGTTGCATTTTTCATGTCACGTTTACTTTTTATGACACTGTCAGTTAGGTTTCAGGTTAAGGGTAGGGAGGACGGTTTTGTTGATTTAAACCTCAGTATGTCACCACTAGGCTTGGGATTGATGCCTTTTCACGCATGGATAATCAGAAGATTTTTCTGATGATTATCAATATATATCAGGATTTTTTCAGATATAAATAGGGCTATGCGTTGCACAACAGTCTTTGTCTTTTCAAACATATTTCTCAACACAACTTTTGTAAAGTGTGAGCGGCAGGGTAAATTAAAGGGGGTCACACATTGGACGTGTCTGGTGGACTATATGGCGCATTCTAAAATTCTATATAATTATTTTCTAAGAAGGTACGTATGCACACACCATGGGCTCAAAAATCTGCAGCGCCACGGAGCGTAACTCGATAGTTTTCCATAAAATTGGACTCAAATCATTATCAAAGGACAAAGATTATTTACTCTAGCCATCAGTGGATGATATATTGTCTATATGCATCTTTCATATAGCCTAAACAATGTATTTTTAGTCACAAGTATGTCTTTTTGTGGTTTGACAACTTGAATGAAACCTCTTTAAGGCTACACACAGAGAAATTGCATAATAATTTCTAATCGTTCCAGTTTCATACACTAACCGCAAACTCACCAACGTCACTTTCATTCTTGAAGAAATACAAAAACCTTCATAACATTTGTGTGTATGTGTCCTGTGCAGGGAGCTCTAAAATGCCGTTCCTGTGTTGTGATACCTGTGCTTTGTGACCTGCTTCAGTAAATATTATATCACCCCCTTGTGGTCCCCCAACACAATTACGCCAGACATTAAGCAAAAGCCCAACTGAGTGAATAGTAAAGCATGCAAATTAGGCTTCTAATTTAAATGTTGGCTAATGTTAATTTATCGATGCCTCAAAAATATATCAATAAAATAACATCAATCAACAATCTATATATCGATATTTTATGACATGTCTAGTCACCACAGTCATGTAATTGTCATGAGATGAGACTGCTTAAATCACTTATAAATGTAATAGCACACCTCTACACAATAAACCACACACGTTTTGATGTATCATTCATGTCTATAGCAAAAACGGTGCAGGATGAGTTACATGCCAAAGTTCATTACTTTGGTTGAGGTGTTTGTTCAGATCCCTAACCCAAAGTATGAGCAATAACAATAGTGATGCTCACTTTATAACTTTTTCCTCTAATTAGAGTGCTTTTTTCAGTGACTAACAAGACAGAGTTTGTTTGACATTTTTTCACTGATTTTGTTTGAAAGATTCACTGTGGTGCAAAATACTATGCACCATTAGATTTCGTCTCACTCTACTGATCAGGGAAATTTCGTAGTCAGTGGTCTGTAAAAAAGCTTTGCACTTGAACTACTTTTGCATCAACAACTAACTCATCTTAACTGTCGTCTTAATGCCTTTTATTTATGGTGCATTTAACTTATAATTGTAACAGCTTGATGAGAAGATAGCTAAAAATTTGTCAAATGAATTACTGAGCTGCAGGAACTACAAAAAGTTGAAGATACTCAGGGTATGGACCAGGGATGCCCAAACTAGGGCCCTAGATGACCTTTGATTTGGCCCAACTTGACTTATATGACAAAAAAAAAAAAAAAAAAAAATTCTAATGACGCAGCTTTTCATTGCATTAATTTAGCAGACTGCAGAGTAATTATTATTATTTCTGTATTATTATTTATTATTATTATTTTTTTTTTTGTATAATGAAATCATAAAGGAGGGGAACCAGGGCAACTTTAATATTTGTATATAATACAGTTTGCAGAGCTTGAAATTCGGTGTGGGTACTGCGCACAATTTTTTATAATTCCCGCAATTTCCACTTTGTTATTCACTTAACAGTGCAGCAGCGAATTAGTAAACCAATAGATACAGATGAACAAATCAAATCAATAAACTTGTTTTTATATCAAACTGTAATTCAAGCAGCTGCGTTAGTAAATTCGCTCTGTCTCTCCCTCTCTCTCGCACTTGAGCAGCTGTCAGCAGTGTCAGAAGTGTAAGCTTGTGCAGTGAGGAAGTGCTTTGTCACATAGTTACTGAACTTAAGATGTTAGAGATGTATAAACCTTTCTAAACCTGTTAATTCTACATGCAAATGGCGTTATACCACGTCTCCGTAAGCAAGCGTTTATCTTTATATAGATAAAACTATATCGTTCCTGTTTATAATCAACAAAGCTGTTAACACTGCAAGTGTATGCGCCTTTCATATCTTGGCGCTCCCTCATTATTCATAATGCAGCACATTTGCAAGAAAGGCAGAAATAGCAAACATGTTTTGCAGTACCAGCTGCATGGTGAAGAGAGATGCGTAAACACCTGTTACATCTCTCATCTCCATCTCTAATTCCATCCAGGGTCAGAAATTAACAGAGGCTCTGGGCAAAACAAATAAAACAAATAAAAAAATCCCCTGCAATCTGATATAGTTCCAAATATATCCATCGCGATCTTCATTAGAATTTTCGCTTATTTTTTTGTGCCCTCCGTTATGCAGATGTTGCAGAGTCAATGGCAGATGCTAGCACCATAAATGAGCACAGATGGGCACTCCGCTTCTCACGCTCCCCATCAGTTCGGTGTTGTGCTCTCACACTAAAATTACCAAATGCTACTATGTAGTTAATAATAATATTAACGAAAATAATATCTGGATGTGTTAAATAGTCTTGATGTTAAATAAAACGTTATTAATGATACAGTAATAATTTTACAGAACATTAACCACTTTTGGTGTATGAATCATATCTTGTTTTATTAACTTGGTTTGAAGGAGTTGCTATATTTTTTTTTTATAAGCTCCTCATTCCAAATCTGGAGAAATGCTGTCATCTACTCTGTCGGTGCATTTGTTTTGTAGGCTGTTAATTTAATAGCCAAAATATTTGGAAATATGTGAATGATTCTGTAAATATTGAAACATGCCATTTTAAAATTGAATTAATTGTTTAAATTAAAGTATTTGACTTAAAATAATGATGGAGTCATAAGGCTAGAAAAAAAAATACCTTTGTAAAGGTTAAAACATGCCCCCATATAAGCCCCCCGGCCCTCAATCAAGTTTGATTTTTGGCCCTTTGTAGGAAAAAGTTTGGGCACCCCTGGTGTAGACCTACTTACTCACCCAAAAGGGGGGAGTTGGTGGTAAAGCTACGGAAATGGTAAATTACACATCTTGAGAATAATTTGACATGAAGCAGGCCAGATAATAACTTGGCTTTTATCTCTAGCAGTAATGTCAGTTATTTCAGAGCTCTACAAAGGGAAATTGAAGCAGAGGAGAAGTATTAGAAAAAGGGATAATCTTGCTTAAAAAAAAAGAGGAAAGAGGAATGGAGGAGAGTAAGCATAAAAGCTGATATAAACCTTTAAATTCCTTTTTGATTAATGTATGTTCTTAATAAAACAAAACAAAAAAACATGGTCAAATAGGCTTGTTTTATGGAATCTATATCTTTGTGTTTATAGATAGTGGATTTGTTTGGCAAGGTCAGGCATATGTTGAATTTTTTTTATTATTATTATAATTTTTTATTTAATCTCTTCAACTCTGGAACATTTTTGGGCTCCGCCTGCAATTTGTAACACTCAAATTTAAAAGATCACCACTTACACAAAATTTGGTCTAATTTTTCAGAAAAATTAGGCACACTAATACATTTTAGCCCTTACAGATGTGCTTGCCCATAGACATTCAGTCTAATTTTCAGTTCACGTACACCCCCATTGTTTCATTGAATATCTCGGCCTCTGAGTGGACTATCTAGGTGTCATTAGAAAGCTGAGATTATGTATAATAGTTTATCATCAGTAGTCAATAACATATTTCTGATGATTTGTTTAGCATGCTTTTCCTGATGGACAGCATATTTTGTTCTGGACATGTAAGATACAACATTGGATTATTCACACATTCAAGCTCACAGACAAGTGAAAAATGGCTAATAATAAAAAATAAAAAAAAATAAATAAAAAAAAATGTCTAAGGTAAAAGCAGATGTAAGGTTTTTAGCTATTTAGGCCTTACAGCAGAAGTGATCGGTGCATAAAAGAGACATTATGTATTTGATGTCTCACAGAAATTATATTTCACTTTGTGATTCTTTTGAAAATAATTCGAACTGTGGTATTAGGCCAACAAAATATTTTTTTCATTTGATGTACTATTTGTCTATTTACATACTATTTGTAAGACTTTTATATTCATATTAATGTTTCTACCACATGAACTCTAGGTGGCGCTGATTTTCAACGTGAATGTTTTCAGGCCTTATTTTATTGTTTTCATTTTATGTAACATAAATGCAGAAGTGATGGTTATTTTTGAAAAGGTCAGATTCTAAGCTTTTCAAACTTGTAAAAAATGATTTCTAGTATTTTTTATTTTTTTTTTTTAATTATGACATTTCCACTAAAGCAAACAACTTTGCCCTTAATATTTTTTTTTTTTTTTTTTTTTTTTTGTTAGTGTTCTTGTTAACCAAGTCAACAAATGTGTCAGTGAAGAGCTTGCTTGAGATAAAGTATGAGACAAGTAATATTTGAAGAAAACAAAGAAAAATCAAAGTAAATAACACTTTTTGGGGGGGCATAATTTCCAATCAAGCTGTAATTTGCCAAATTATTCAAAAAGTGTGAAAATATGATTAACTTCTGTGTATTTAGGATACATTTTGGATATTAAATTAGCTAGCTTTCTAGAAGTCCACAGTGCAAAAAGTGCCCAAAGTTAAAGAAACATCCATAAACGGTATATTCCAAGTCTTCTAAAGCAATACAATAGTACTATATGTTGTTATTTACTGAAAATCTTCCCCTTAGCTGGAACTGGCACGCTGTGTTCATTAAAACACACATGAGAACAAGTGGCGTTTGGCTTCAGTGACATCATACCTGTTGCACCACAATTGACATTCCAGAGGCAGAGAGGAAGATTATAAGTGAATAATGACATTTAGTATTATTTTAAGGTGCTCTTGTTTAACGCAACAACACCCTCATAATGAATAAGTCTACCCACCAGCTACACAGTAACACAAGCCAAATACATCATCTCATCATACCAGGGCCAGGGTATCATTCAAGAGCCGCAAATCAATGTGAAGCTTGAGCACAGGAACAGGTGAATCACCTCGGCTCCCGCTGAATTATGCATGAGTCACTTGAGGAAGCCATTCACTATTTTGTCTCATTGAGGCATTAATAAGCATAACGCTGATACAACATGCAAATAACATTTCATTCATTATGCAAACACCTAGGGACACCAATACCGATTCCGTGGCTCTCTCAGAGGAGCACCGGGGACAGTAGTTCCCGTTCGGATGCACTCTGTCAAAGCTGATGATGAAGTTAAATGCATGCGGATCAGCACCCCTGAGGCATTACACACTCATTCTGTTGTTGTTTGCTCTACCTGTTTAATTAAATATGCAGGGAAGTGAGGCGGAAGTGCGATAATAATTAGCACTTTCCACGAAATAGAGCCTGAAACTCCTCAAGGAATAGTTCACCCAAAAAGGCTCAATATTTACTTTCCCACATGATGTTCAAAACCACTATGGCTTTCTTTCTTCTATGGAACACCAAAGGGGAATTTTTAAAGACTATCCTGGCCTGGGTACTGGGGATGTCAAGGTCCAAAATAAAAAAAAAAAAAAAAAAAAAAGCACCATAAAGTATCCTAAAAGTGGTCCATTTGACTTATAGCTTTGTGTGAGGAACAGAGCAATTTTTTAAGGAAGGTTCTGGGTTTAGTACAAGTTAATCTCAATTAAGAGCATTTGTAGCATACTGTTGCTTACCATTGCAAATATGTTCTATTTACCCCTCGTTTATATATATATATATATATATATATATATATATATATATATATATATATATATATGTATATAAAATGAGCAAAAATCTGGGTTACAGTAAGGCACTTCCTTATGGAAGTGAATGGGGCCAGTTCATAAACATTCAAATACACACAGTTTCAAAAGTATAGCCACAAGACGTGAACATTATACGTTAACATGGTTTTAATGTGATAAAATCTCTATTCTACATGATTATAGTGTGATAAAATTGCTTACTGGGATTGCTGGTGTTATGACATCATGGCAATGAAGTTGTAATATTGGATATAACTTTACCCTGATAAGGTTAGCAAGCGATTTTATCACGTTTTTTTAATTTTAATTTTTTTTTTTTTTTTTTTTTAACGAGAAGAGTCGAAAATATGTTGTTATGCCACAAATGCTGTCGATTGAGCTTTACTTGTATTGAATCAGAAACATTCCTTTAAGTCTTTAATCACTGAAAGTTAATGTGCGAAATATCCAATTCATTAACAAAGAGTCTTTGAGATCTTTTCAATGAATCAATTGATCCAGTTCATAAAATCAGTCTGAATGATTCGTTCATGAATCCGACTACTAGGGTGCATTTCCCAAAAGCATTGTTAGTCAACTATGGTCGCAAGTTCCATCGTTACTAACATAGTTCAACGATTTGGTGTTTCCCAAAACTTTTGCGAACAACATCGCAAAGTTGTGTGGTTGGAACTACAGCACTCCAATCCATCTGTAGTTAGAAGCAGAGTTCCTTGTTAGTTTGCTGTGTGGACATCATTTGGCTTCGCCAAGTCTTCTATATCTTTCATTCATTATGTATTTTTCATTCTGTCAACACTTTGACCACGTTTACATGCATTTAAGAAAACGGCTTATTCCAGGATTTTTCAGAAAAGCGCTGTTCTGAAACGTCACGTAAACAAATGCAGCCGTTTAAGGGATTAAAGGCTGTTAAGAGAAAGTGTTTTATATCACACGGTTGGAAAACACAGCTTTCATGTGTATATGCTGACGCATAAGTGCCGTTTATATGATTCTGAAGAGTGCGCATGTGCATATGTGCTCAAGTGCGTCGGGGGAACCCCAAAGTCTGATGTAGAGGGAAACCCAACTATCGCAGTGTATGTATCTACACAGTGTATGCAGCTTTCCTGTCTTCAGCAGCTTTCTCGCATTAAACAGCTTTCTGGTGTACATGTAAAGGAGATTTTTATTTAATATTCTCAGAAGTTATCACTCCACCGCTTGAGTAACGTCATTAACGACAGCTCTATATTGTTGAACCAGCGTGGTTCAAACGATGGATGTGCGGCATAGTTACTATGGTTTCGGGAAACAGTTGTGACTAGCTAGTTAATTTCTCCAACAATCCATCAAACTATGGTAGTTAAGCAGCGAGTTACGTCGTTGTGTGGAAAATGCACCCCTGATCCAGTGGCTCGCACTGACTCAAAGATCCAGTGAAAAAAAACATTCATTTTGGTCTGTTCAAGATTTCCATGGTCATGGATAACTGGGGCATGTCAGGGAATTAATTGTGAGTTTCATGCATGGAAAAGTCATAGAAATTAATACAGTCTTAAAGGTCCTGAAAAGTCATGGACATTTCAATGTAGTATTTTTTTTTTTTTTTTTTTGTTTTTTACTGTAAAAAAAAAAAAAAAAAGAAACAAAAATTTATCAGCTACATATTGCCCTTTCATGGAATAAAAATTGCTCGCAAGTCATAGTGATGTCAGATTAGTGAGCGAATCAATTAAGTCAATTAATAGGTCAAAACAGTTCTCAAATCTTAATGACAGTCTTAATAATTCATTAAATCAGTATGAATCAAAATTAATATCTTTTTTTCTTTTTTTTTTTTTTTTCTGTATCCAATAATTACAAATGACTAGAAAGGTCATGAAAAAGTCCTGGAATTGTTTTGGTCAAAATGGGTGAGAATCCTGTCTGTTCCTCACACAAAGCTATTGTATGACTTCAGACTACTTGGCACAAGTCATAAGGACCACTTTTCAACATACAATTTTTTTCGAGGAGATACCAAAACCATGTAAATGGAATGCTCCAATTGTGACATTTAAAGAATGAAGGAACATTACTTCTCTCAATGGGGTTTAGGCGGAAATCTAAAAAAAACAACACCATTCTCCCTTTTCTTTGTTCTGTGCATCAAGACTTTGTGAGAGAAAACACATCTGCTTCTTTTGGACTTCGACTGCTGTCGAAAAAAACAAAGACAGAGCATAAGAGAGGGTTAGCAAGACAGAGCGAGAGAAGCCATTTAAACAAATAAATAAAACAGCTGAAAATATAGGGCAATGAATATTCATGCCTTTGTGCGCTCTAACAAGCAAACTAAAATGTCTCTTCTGTGTCTGCAGACATGCACCCTGTTCCTTTTGTGTGCTAACAGTATTTGCGCAATTGCATTTTAACGTTTGTGAATGGTTTGTTTGCTAAGAGCCTGACACCCAGTTAAAGACATTGCGTAATCCTCAATCGTGAAGAAGCAAGAAAGCGAAACAATGAACACGGTAATGTGGTAATGGGTGTATCATCCATTCAGCATTCATTCTCAATAGACATTTTACATGGAATGTTTGTCTGCTTTAATCGTCTGGAATTGTTTCAAATAGGAAATAGAACAGGCATTTTTAGGAACATTAAATTAAGTTGTAAATCATAAAAAAAGGCTGCACCATGCTGTGCCTTAGACACCAGAATAAAGCTCTTCATTTGAAGAAACAAACAAAAAAAATCACATGAGTTGTTTTATTTTCAAGTCACTGGTTACTTGTGTCAAAAGTTGACAATTAGAATTTGAACAGTAGCAGTAGAATGTTGCACAGTACTGCTTGTTGATTTTCAAGTGTCTATGATTGAATTTTCAATTGCAAACTTTAAAATCAACATGAATTTTTTTTCTTAATTTGGATGTATCGTTCACAATTACACCAGGAACATGCATTAAGAAATTAAACAGTGCATTTTCTTAAAACTGTCCAAATGTGTTTTTGCATCCATATGCATTTTTTTTTTTTTTTTTTTAATTATTAATATTGTTTTTCTGTGTAAACATGCGCAAGATAGACGGTCTTTGACCATTTAGCTGCGTCTCATGCATTAGCATCGTGATTTGTAGATGCCGTGTCAAAGTTAAAAAGAACTTCAACTTTTAAAACATGTCTTGAGACATCTGCATTATGTTCCATTTGGTGCTGGTCCATTCTGTTCCATTCTATTTTTTTTTTTAGCCCAACACATTCGGTTTGAATGGCCCCTAAAGTCATTTTGGAATGAAATGCTCACTTTTCACAATCCAATCAATTCCCAAAATGAAGTATGCTACTTTTTTCCTGTTTTGGAAATACGTCACTTTGTGAAAGTAAAAAATGCTTTGCACATGCCGTTTCATGTTGATTTTAAAGTTAGATTTACAGTAAACATGAAAAGAAAAAAAACATTCTTAGGAATAACGTAAATGGATGCATCATTCACAATAACACCAGGAATGTTATTTTATTTTTTACACAAAAATTGACAAAACTATTTTTGTGTTCATATGCACTTTTTTGATTTTTATTGTTTTTCTATGTAAACGTGCTAGATGGATGACTTTGACCGTTGTGTCAAGTCTCGTACATGAGCACTGCAATTTTTAGATTCTGTGTCAAGTTAAAAAGAACTGACATTTTTTAAACCATCCCTCAAGACCAAAAATTCTGTTCTATATGTTGAACTGCATCTAGCTTGTTTTAGCATAAGAATGCATTCTGCTTGAACTGCCCCTTAAGACATTCTTGAACGGAATGTGCACTTATCACAATCCAATCAATTTTCAGAATTAAGTCCGGCCTGACTTTTTTTTTTTTTTTTTTTGAAGAATATCTTGAGTTTTGGAAATTGTGAAAGTAAATTTTTTTCAGAAATTGCTAAATTATTCTGTGACAAACACAGGGTTTGAGAGTAACAGAATACATGTAATGGGATTACGTATTTAAAATACAAAATATTAGTCACTGTATTTCACTACAGTTACAGTTTAAATCATTGGTAATTAGAATACAGTTACATTCAAAAAGTATTTTGATTACTGAAGAGATTACTTTGCATTATATTGTCATTTTTTTCATTTAATGTTTAGACTATTCAGTTGGAAAACATTTATAAATATAAATGATGCGATCCGATGAGCATTTGAACAGCAGTGAAACACTTTCTTATGATGTGTTACATTCATACAAGTTCATATTATTGTGAGTGGAAATGTGTACTGTATATGACGTCATTAAGGAACTTTCTCTTGGGAGCTTAACAGAGGAGCTACATATTTTTTCTACAGCTTAACAAAAAACAGTTAGAAACTCTTTGACAGATGAAACATAAATCCAATAAATACACGATTACATGCCTTGTCAATGTTTTTTATGCGGTTAGGGTATTTTTTACAAGAAATGCTAAACAATATAGCCTTTAACATCATATAGAAAGCTTCAAATAATATATTTTTTGCCTCATTCAATGAACAGAATCCACATACGATTAGAAGAGGATGTTGTCTTGTACACTTTGCAGGGTTTTGAAGTTTGGAGCAGCAAAAATAGTTAACGTTGAGTAAATTGTCATGTGAACATTTAGCTTTATGCTAAGCTAAAATGCTATTTCTTGCCTTTACATGCATATGTTACCAAGCATGATTATATTTTATAATTAATTATATGACTAAAATTCACGTTGGAGCAAAACTTTTTTTTTCCTATAGTAAGGCATTTGATATTAGAGCAAAGATGAACTGCAAAAGTCTTATTCTTGCTGAGAGTAAGTATTGTTTTTCTGTAAAAATATCTAAAAATCCTTAAAACAAGATAAATTTACTTGAGTAGCAAAACTGCATAAGATATTTAGTTTATATATATATATGTGTGTGTGTGTGTGTGTGTGTGTGTGTGTGTGAATTTTCGTACTTTATATACTTGTTTATAGTCAAAACAAGGGAAAAATTTGCCAGTGCTGAAAAAGTAATCCAAAGTATTTATATTACGTTACTGACCTTGAGTTATCTAACAGAACGTGTTACAAATTACATTTTACAGCATGTAATCTGAAATCTGTAGCGGAATACTTTTTAAAGTAACCTAAAATGCATTTCACATGCCGTTTCATGTAAACTTTAAATATTTTGGAATAAATTCAAATCATATATGTTCACTTGTATCTACGTTACAATCACTCGTTTATGTTGATTTGACCTTGACTTTCAATTCTTGGTTGTGTTATACCTTAAAGTTTCCACAGATTTTCAACAGAAATTCAGGACTGCTGTATATGGGAAAAGATGAAAGCCAAAATGAATGATAGAGGGTGAGAGAAAGTGCTAGAGTGGGAGAATGATTTTCACAAATGATGGTAGATAAGGATAGTTTTTCCTTCTTGATCGTGCATTTGCGGTGTGGTCTCAAAAAGTGCAAAAAGCCTTTTAACACCCAATGCATGTTTAGTCACCTTGATTCGTCACAAACAAAGCCTTCATAATAAAATTATATCCATTCCTCCCTAACAACTTCCTTTGTTCTCATTTGGATGTATAATTAAATGTATAGTTCAGCCACAAATGACAAAAATCACCCTCATGTCATTCCAAACCTGTATGAACAATGTTAAAAAAGCTCACCCTTGGAAGAGAGAATAGCTTGTTCACATCATTAGTCAGAGCAAAAGCCTTTGTGTAAAAATAAAAAATAAAAATATCAAATTAATTTAGCCCACTGAGGCAGCAAGCTAAGACTAGAGCCCTTGGATCCTTATAAAAGTAAAAGATTTCTTCCATCTCCCCTTCAAGGTTATCAAACCTGAACACAGGCTGTTTTCAGGGCATTGTGCTGAGGAAATGAAAGAGATACTATCAGCCTCGCCACTGGATCACCTTGCTCATAATGTTTCTGTCAGCCATCCAATGTGGCACCCATTCTCTTATGAATCATTTTGACTTATGTATGTCCCCAAACATGTAAACAAAGCCCGAGCTGAAATGGGCGAGAATTTCTGTCACGAGTGCTTAAGCATAACCGAGCCTCTGTGGTGGCTCGCCATTTGCAGCTCCGTTACGCTGATTTACGCTCTCAAAGATAAGCAAGAAAAGAACCAAAGGGGCTTTTTTCTTTTAGTACAAAATCTGGTTGAAAACACATCATGTTTAAAAGAATGAATTAGAAAGGTAAAAAGGTTGTTTATGTTTACACAAAACTCAATCATAACTCTGTATACCAAGGGACTCAAATGGCAGCCTGCGGGTCGCATCCAGCCTATTAGCCTTTACTATGTGGTCCCTGTAGGGTTGGGCTACTTGAGAACACATTCAATCTTTTAAAAATACTGGACACAGTATGATTTTCAAGACTTACAGTTCGTTAATGGTTCTCGAACAAGCACTGTGGACAAAACTTCCATTCATCGGCATTGCAACTAAATCAGCAGCATTAAACCAACAGTGAGTCTAGTGATTCCCAATCAAATGGCTCTTATGAGCCGGTTCTTTTGTATCTACAGCACAAAACAAACAGCGTGACCAGTATAGCCCGATTCCCGAATGAATGACACTTATGAGCTGATTCTTTTTAATCTACAGCACAAAACACACAGCGTGACCAGTGTAGCTTGATTCTAGAAAAAAAAAAGGCTCTTATGAGCTGGTTCTTTTGTATCTACAGTGCAAAACACATGAGAACTATATTCATACAAATGACTACTATATCATTTCCAGTATACCATATGTGTGTACACATACAAGCATTTTCTTACACAAGGTAGCAATGATGTGTCAGTGATTGACTTGATTTACATTTGGCATTGCTATTTGACGAAAAAGCAACATGAAAGTAAACTATAGCAAGTGTAACACATGAACAGTATTTCAGTATTTGGCTACATTACTGCTGCTCCCTATATGCATATTACACAGTCTGCGTAGGGCACCAAACTCCCTAAGGGAGCACCATCTTACCTTAGAGGGGCACCAGAAACTCCAAGCTGCCCTTATTCGCACGTTATAGCAGTCGCAGAACACAGACGTTCGCCTTGCACTTTCGCACCACGCCTCGCAATCCCCCCACCCCCATCCGAAGATTGCAGAGCTCTGCGTAGGGCATCAATTTGGCCAGCTGTTGCCATGTTAGGCTATTGTCATTTGGGTGTACTACTGAAATCATGTAAGTTGTCCGTCTATTTAGACTATTTTGAAGTGCCTGAGAAAATGCATACAGTATGTGATATTCCCCAGACATGAATATTAACGAATAAATTAATGAATTAATGTAGATATTATGATTAGCCCTCAAAAAGTTGCATGGACACACTTTTCATTTTGCATCTAACATCGTGCTCTAACCATGTTAGAGGTCTGCAACCCGTCCTGGGCCCATCGGGACCCGAGAACCCGATGGGTTTCGGGCCGGGTTCAGGTCAGTTTTTCAAGTAGGACTTCGGGTCTGATTCGGGTTTTTAATTGATGAAAAATATAAACAGGCTTACCGAACTGGTTTCACGCACGTGCTCTCACTCACAGACACGTGCGAATGCACGAGTTAGGGGCTATTCACACCGAACGTGTTTTTGCATATGTCTGTTCTGTTTTCCCATTGTTTAAACACATGCTGGATGAATGTTTTTGACATTTGCACCGCATCTTGTTTTTTCTTCAACGTGTCGCGCAGAACCGGCATATTTTAAACACCATGTCATGTTAAAAAGAACATCACATTTTCAAAAACACATGATGAGACAACTGCGCTCTGATTCATTCTTTGTGCTGCATCCATATTGTTTTTAGTGCAGGTGTCACAAAGATTCAACATTCTAAACAAGTTCAGGATGCATAGAGAGGACTGTTGCATTGTTTCATATTATTCCAGATGGTTCTGCACCAAGTGAAGTTTCAGCAAGTAAATGGTAAGGCAATATTTTTTTCCTTTCTGCTCTAGTGTACTGAGGGGCTGCCGTGCTTTGTTAAAACTGTGTATGTTTACTGTTTCAGTACTGTTACAAATGTTGACTTTATGCTTACATAAAATACAGCCTATTGCAACAGTACTTGCAAGGAGAAGAAGTTAGATAATAAGCTATTTCAGGTTCGGGCTTAAAATCTGACGGTATCATTCAGGCCGGGTAGAGTCAGGCCACATGGTCTTGGGAACGGGTCAAGTTCGGGATTCATTTTAAGGCCCGTGCAGACCTTTAAACCAGGTATGACAAGCGACAGGACATTTTGTCAATCACTTAGTTTCTATTACTGTGTCAAACTGGGTAACCCCACCCACTGTAACATCTCATTGGTCCTGCTCCATTCAATTGGCTGTAATACTGTCATTACATGCAGCAGTTTTGCATTCATTGTGTTTAATATAATTCCATGTTTTTAGAATAAATTGTCCTACTGCTTTGTCTTGCTAAGGCTAATTTTATTGCTAACATTTTGTGTATACTAAATAGACACAATTAAACAGTTCTGGGTTTTTTTTTTTTTTTCTTCTTCTTTTTTTTTTTTTTTACACTTTGTAACAGTTAATGATGGCAAAGGAGGAAGCTGGGACCGGCTTGACAAACACATAGACATTTAATAACACTTTTCAGTGTATAAAGAAACAAAAACAGATACATCAAATCATAAAACACACACAAGAACGCGAACAAGCTACGTGCATCTCTCTCTCGTCTGCCACTGTCTCTTCTCCTTAAATACTCCCACCTCCCCTCGTTGAAACGCGAGGCCGGTGTGGTGCGCAGGTGGAAGTCAGTCTCCACTTATCTTCCCCGCCTCACTCTGCCCAGACGCCGCTCGGCTCAGCCCTGCTCACCACACACTTTTTGCATAGTTTGGCAAAATCATTGTTCATAGTGCACTGGGGTCTGTGTCTGGGACAAGGCTAAAACAATAAAATCTGTATATAAAATGCATTTGAAAAGTACTAAAAATAAATAATGAAGACCTGATAAAAAGTTTATAAGTCAGTTTTAATGTGACCTTCATAAAACAAAAATACATGTTTGCACACTTTCTAGCAGTCAAATGTTAGTGGAACATTAATATACACCTGTGGTTACTCTGCTAGAACACATGTGTGAACCTGAGGGGAATTAACTTGATACATCCATACATATCAGTTGGTTAGAAGTAACTGAAAAAAGTGAAAAGTGTAATTAGATCTGACAACAAAGTCTGGCATCATTTTGCATGGCTTAAATGTCCAAATACTTTTGTCCAAATAATTGCAACCATTTGCACCTTTTGCGGTTTGAATGAGGCTCCCTCTCGGCTTCTAGAGATCAGAAACTCTGCTCTTTAAACTGTGACCAAACCGTTATTCTTCATTCGGTATTTCTCGCCAGAAACTCATAGTGAATAATTTGCTGTTACCACAGACTGCATTGGTTTCAACATCAGGTAAGTCCAGTATGCAGGTGAAAAACAGATGGCCAGATCGGACCAGCAGGGAACACTTGCACCTAATTAACCTCTCTTTCAATGGAGGCAATGATGTCAGAGGAGTGATGTCACCAGAGATTGAGAGCTCTGGATTGAGAGGCCAGGTTGAGGGTAACTGTTATAAGATACAATTATATGTGTGTTGGAGTGTGTTTGTGAGAGAAAGAGGCCTCGGATGGTCGGACTAACTCTCAACCCTCTTGGCATGACAGATGAAATGGCAAAGCCGAGGTCAATGTAGCAGTCAAAACGTTGAGTGCTTTTAGCTTGCGGTTCATTGTAACTGGCACTCATCGTTGGACCATTTCAGTCTTCTCTGAGAAAAGCAGCAAATAAAGAGTACAAAGTTCAAACAGAGGTCTGCTTTTCCATTGAGAATACCACATTATAAAATAATCTAGGGAGTCTGTTTTAGGAAAACCCACAAGACCACCACCCATAAGACTGTCTGTACAGCTGCCCACATACTGAGAGACAAAAAATGATAAAATGGGATGTTACACAACAGAATAGGGCTGGGCAGTATAGCGGTATACTGTGCAATGGTAGAAATGTGTCAACTGAGAGATTTTGCTACACAAATTTTTGTGCAGCTAATCTATTTAAAATGTAAAGTAATTCATGTAATTACATCTTAAATGTTTCAATTGGATGTTTGCTCATGTCTTGTGCTTGGGATGTGTGTTGGGCGAATGAGCGCATGTGTTCAGATCTAATTCGAAATTCAGCCAATGGGGAATTTTAGAAACTCAGAAAGCACAGAAGGATTTTAGCAGACAAAAAAAAAAAAAAAATGACATCCTGTTGCTGATACTTAAGTCATATGTAACTCTCTTAAGTTACATGTAAGACAGATGAAATAAAATAAAGTAATGTGAAAATACAGAGCAGTACATGTCCCAAACAAGTCAAGGTGACGAAACACTTGTTCTTAAGTGGTGTAACATGAAGCAGAGTTTCGTTTTTTATTGTCAATAGTATTAACATGGATTTAAATTATATTAATATGGATTTCAATTGACGTGCAACTACTGTGCACTATATCGGCTATTTTACAATAGCTTTTTAGTTTATATTTGTAAATTTGTATCCCCTTTTCTCCCAATTTGGAATGCCCAATTCCCACTACTTTGTAGGTCCTTGTGGTGGCGCGGTTTCTCACCTCAATCCAGGTGGCGGAGGACAAGTCTCAGTTACCTCCGCTTCTGAGACCGTCAATCCACGCATCTTATCACGTGGCTCGTTGTGCATGACACCGCGGAGACTCCGCATGTGGAGGCTCATGCTCTTCTCCACGATCCAAGCACAACTTACCACACGCCCTGTTGAGAGCGAGAACCACTAATCGCGACCACGAGGAGGTTACCCCATGTGACTCTACCCTCCCTAGCAAACGGCCCAATTTGGTTGCTTAAGAGACCTGGCTTTAGTCACTCAGCATGCCCTGGATTCGAACTCACGACTCCAGGGGTGGTAGTCAGCGTCAATACTCGCTTGGTTACCCAGGCCCCCCTTACAATGGCTTTTTGAATGTGCCTGATCCAATCAGAATTAGAGTCTGTATTATCCGTTTTTTTAAATATTAATGTTTACTGTTTCATGTCTTTTGTTTTTTACTAAAGAATTATATAATATGAAATGTAAAATGCATTCAAGTGTGGCTTAAGTGTCCAAATACACTTTGTGGGCACTGTACATGAATTCCTCTTACATGAAAGAACTATCCCTTTAAGATTTTGGTCATATCGTCCAGCCCTACAACAGAGAAGACTTCAGGTCACAGAACGAGTGAAGCATCAAACGGAAAGCTCTTTCTGTTTCTAATGGATGGCTGGTCACTCTTATTTGCACACTAGAGACTCAAGCAGCTGCAGGAACACCTTTTTATGCTTCAAACTCATTACCAGACCATTATTAGGATCCACCTGAACACCTGCAAAAACAGGTGCTGCTTCACAAGCCACTAAAAGAGTACATTGTCTGCTCAGTTGGAAGAAAGCACAACAAAGGAAACAAAGGAAATGTGGCACTTGTTGGTCCATCAACAAGATCTGACGACCAGGAGTGGAAATATTTCAAAGTGATTTTCTAGGTCTGCATTTTTCATTTGGTTAAATACGTAACTGCATTGTGCCTTTCAATGGGCACTAAATCCATCTGTCCCTTTTTAACCTTTTTCTTTTATTATATACAGTATTTGCACTTTTAAATATTTTTTATTTTTTTATTTTTATTTTTTTATCAGTTGTCGTACAAGAAACAGCCAGTAAAAGATTGTAAATATTTCAGCAGGACTTCAAAACAGGTATCTATGTACACTACAGTGGCAGCAATAAAGTATACTGACACTAAAACCACACTTAACAGGAATTTTACTACATTAAATAACAACATATCAAACTAAGTGGCATCTGCAAACAAATGCTGTTTCTCAAATAGAAATTTTTATCCAACTTGTTTCTAGGTAATTAAGTGGATATATGATGTCCCATTCCTGTTTTTGATTTGTAAAAAGTAGTCTCTGAAAAAACATGCATTTTTTTAGAACTAAAAACTGATGCTCACATACAGACATTACATCAGATATTTGCATTAATTTTTCTGATTCAAAGTAATGTCCAGCATCATACAATCACTGACAACCATGTTAAATAAAAATTTTGCATGAAAAATTCTGAATCTATGTACGGATTACCATTGCCCATGTCTGCCTAACATGTTGAGTGGTCCAAACATCATCTGCAGCCTAAAACTGAACTTTAGACCGTATTTTAGAAGTAAATGCGCTTGGCTGCATAGAAAGCTATAGGATGCTCTCTTGCTCCCTGTAACAGTTAAAGGATGGGCAAGGAGGAGGCGGGAACCAGATGAACAGTTAACAGACACGCCTTCACCTCTGGCTTGTCTTTATCCCCCTACCGACTGATTAGGCCGATTCAGGGTGTCCTCACCCCGCCCTCCTTCTCGTCACACTCCCTCATTTGGGAATTACTTAATCTCCAGTGTGCTGTCTGTCGGAACTGGTATCAGAACAGTTTGAAATGCACCTTATTTTCATCCTAACTCTGTATACAGTCTTTGAAAGCAACATTTTCCAGCTTTTCGATGCACCCATTGAATCCCAACGTGATAATGCTCAATCAATATAGGACATGTTAAGAAAAATTAGTTTATAGTACACGTACGTGATCATTGTGTTTAACAGTGTGCCGTTTCACAATAAATAGATAAAAATTTTAAAATGGCATATTGGATGAAACTAGAGACTACTCTTTTGAATCAAACAGCTTTTAGTATAAAAACATAATGACGTTTTTTACTAGATGTAGTTTTGTTGCCATTTCTCCCAAACACAAAACCCAGCTGAGATCGGCGCCATGTTGTTTTGTCACATGATTCGGTGAGTCAAAAGTTTAACCATTTAATGGCAGCCTAGAGTCTCCTGAACTGAGATCAGTTGGTTTAAATGAAATGAAATTATGCATAGCTATAGCGAAGCCAAAACGTAATGTCCACGCATGTGGATGTGGTTTTAGGAGGTGACAGTATATCTATTACTGATAGCAGCAAATTCATTATCTTCATTTTTAGACATTTTTGCAATTACTTGTTCCAATGTAATTTTTTGTAGATATATGAAGTTAGTTTCCCTCAAATTTAAGTATTTTCTTGTCTTATTTTTAAAGTATACCTATTTTAAAGTATATCTATTGGTAATAGGGGTGTGCAGGAATTCCATTGTCTGTTTGATCTATTTTAAAGAATATCTATTTGGTAATGTCTATCTATTTTACAAATACCTTTATAATGTGTCTGATCCAGTAATGTAATAGTCATTACATTTTTAAATGTACATAGAAACTAATTATCAAGTAATAGAATAGAAAATAATTAACTTTCCAGAAGCTATATTGCTTTTCTCTCTCTCTCTCTCTCTCTCTCTCTCTTCAGGTAGCAACATCCCACAAAGTTTTTAAAGAAGTTTATCAGTTCTGCTTTTCTTAGGAGTTTCAAAGAAGAAGTCCCCTCGCCGAAAAATTTGATTATTTATTATTATTATTATTATTATTATTATTACTACACTGTGTAACAGTTTGATTGCTTATGCCTCAAAAGTATAGAAAATGGCAATTATTCCCACAAACTTTGCTTCTGTGACCAGGACAGTGATTTTTTTTTTCTTATTTCCAATGAGAAAACGGGTGAATTTATGTCTTTTCATTCACATAAAGTCAGAAAAAAACAACATATGGGGGAGGTTACACCCGGGATGTGAGTGGCTTATAGCGACTTGAGGCGCTGCTGACTCCAGAGGAGGAGACGGTGGGCGAGTTGTGACATGCAACGGGAGCGTAGACCGCCTTGACGGTTGATGTATGCTACCGTCACTGTGTTGTCCGTCCGGACCAACACGTGCTTGCCCTGGATCAAAGGCCGGAACCTCCGCAGGGCGAGCAGTACTGCCAACAACTCTAGGCAGTTGATGTGCCACACGATGTGTCCCGCAACACCATGCCCATCTCAGGACTCGAGTCTGAAGCCAGTGCTGAAGTGGGGCTGGGCCACGGGGGCGGGCTGCAGCAGAGCCAGTGTTGTTGCTGCAGGAGGATGCCCTTGGCAATGAGCAGACGTGGTGCGGGGTCTTGAGTCGTGCTGGGGCAGGATGTGTTGTATGGCCTCCGTCTGCTTCTTCACCGCCGAGAACTGCTGGGCAAAGTCCTCGACGGTGTTGCCGAACAGGCCAACCTGGGAGATGGGGGCGTCAAGGAACCGTGCCTTGTCAGCCTCTCGCATCTCAACAAAGTTGAGCCAAAGGTTGTGCTCCTGGACCACCAGGGTGGACATCACCTGCCCGAGAGACCACACCGTGACCTTCCGGAAAGAAAGGAACGGGGCGGGGCGTGGCCGTGGAACCAATCGTCGAGCCGCGAGAGTTCAGGGGAGAGTGGAGGGTTCCACTCTAGCCCGACACTCGCGGCCGCCCGGGAAAGCATGTCCATCATTTCTGTATCGGCCTGGGACTGGGCGACCATTCCCGAAGGAGGAAGCCCAGTGGAAGCCTCTGCGTTCGACTGGACGAGCCCGTTCTCTGATGCTGCGCTCGATAACTCATCGTCTTCCCGGGCTCCGAACAAGAGGTTGAACTCGCCCTGAGACGAGCTGGCGGACTCGTCCGTGCGCCCGACCAGGGCAAGCGAGCATGCTGGGAAATGGGATGTCCGTGGGGGGATACCCGGCGGAGGTGGTCCCATTGATGTCCCCAAATCGCCCCCAGTGCTAACAAGCACGGCCTCATACCCGTAGGTAGAAGGACCGAGGCGGGGAGCCACTGGCGTGGCTTGCTTTCTTACGAATGCAAGCCGCGACCACAACGTTGCCATGGTCATGTTCTCGCAATGAAGACAAGACCTATCCACGAACGATGTCTCCGCGTGGGCAGCACCCAGACACGTAAGACAACGATCGTGGCCATCAGAAGCAGAGAGATTACGACCGCAACCAAGAACAACACACAAACAGAAAGGCATCTTTAAAAAGACGTTCCGTGTGTGCCGCTCTTTTAGAATGAAAATATACTCTTTTTTTAGAATATACTCTTTTGTTGTTCTGCCGAAGCGCCCAGGGGCATTCTCTGCACTCCACGGGTGCAGAGGGGGAGAAGCCACTGAAATGCGCCGTAAAATCCACCAGATGAGGTGAATGAACTCGCGGATGAATTCAGCTTCAATTAATAGAAACGCTCGGCTCCGAAGAGAAAATATTAATGAGTGGTTGCATACCAGCTCCTTTTATACCCGTATGTCCAGGGGAGTGGCATGCAAATTCCTCTCGCCAATTCCCATTGGCCTTTTTTTTAAAAAGCAGAGGTGTTTGGGGCTCCCAAGAGTGACCCCTAGTGTCACTACATCGACACAACGTCGAGTGAGTGACAGATAGGAAATAACACTTACTACCCAAGAACAAAAATTGTGTTACACAGTGTTATTATTGTTGTTGTTGCCTAATTAGCTGTTTTGCTCTGGTTTCAGCATATGAGTGAGCTTGGTAATTTACAATGAAGAGTCACTGGTAAATTAACCAAACTTTGGGACTAACGTCCCGTACTTTGCATGAATCATGGATACTATTTTTAAACATTTGTCATTTAAGCAGATTTTTCATTCAAGTGTTTCATAAATGTTGAAATTTTATAGGAACCAGTAAACATCCTTTTTTGTGTGAGAGAATGAAATTGATTTTGCAGAAGAACCAGTTAGCATCTTTTATAGAAATAGTTCTCCCAATGCAGTTTTGTCATCAATAAATGTATACAAATATTGAAATATAGCAAGCAGAAAAATGTGTAATTAATTAATAGATGTGGTTTTATTTTTAGAGAAATAACTGAATTAAAATAATCTCATTCAAATTGGCTAACCAAACCATCAAGTCTATGCAGGCAATTAGAGATAACTTAAGGGCAGTGTAACACAACATGTTGTATGACTGGGAAAAGATCGATGCTAACCTTTGCTCTACACTTTGTTCAAGCTGCAAGAGCGGCCTTTGAATAATTTGTTATCCTCACAATCAATAACAAGACTTCTAAATATTCTAGTTTTATGCAGCTGGAATTAATCTCGAATCTTTTTTAGCCAGTATTCCACCCTCTTAATCTCTCAAACTACTATAGGATGGCGCCTGGTGATTTCCAGGTCTGGTACAATCAGATGGTCCCTTGAGCAGGTGGATCAAACAGCCCCTATTTACTGACTAATGGTGTCTGCATGGTGACCAACCCCCCGGGGCCTTTGACTCACTGATGTCACTGATATTGAGAGCATTGAATTAAACTTGACCCTTTCCCCACCACTCTTAACATGCATTTCGGGCAACTGCTCTTACTAGCTTTTGTAGGTGGCAATCCGCAAAGAAACTTAGAGTATAAAAAGTCTTTAGTATGTGTTTGCAAAGCACTTAAGCTAAAAACATTAGTGATTATAAAGCCATTTGTTGTACAGTTTGTATTCAGTTTTAGTATTAAAATGAGTATATTCTCATGACAAAGACTGTGATTTGTTTTTGAATTGGAATCCCATTGTGCAGCGTTTAGTTTGCAGAGCAAAGCCAACATCAAAAACACGCTGCTGTAAAACTGCATTAAAATTCTACAGCTGTGCTGCTCTCGTAAGTGCTTTCTTGGCAGATGAAATCTTTGATGAATTACAAAAGACCCTGGAAGGTGTGTTATGTTTTAATGTGTGTGTGGCTGAATGGTGTGTGTATATTAGTGGGGTCAGGGACTTTGGTGTGGCTTACAAAGTTTGTTAAACAAAGTCAAGACCAGTTTTTACTTTATGTGGGTGAAGCTCACAAAACCTGTAAAGAACATGTCTTGGTTATATTCCTCCACAATATATATATATATATATATATATATATATATATATATATATATATATATATGTATATATATATATATATATATATATATATATATATATATATATATATATATATATATATATTTTTTTTTATATTATTATTACAAAACACACACACACACACACACACACACACACATACACGTCTGGACACATTACGGAAATGAGAATTTAGGTGGAAAATGTGCTTAAAGGGATTGTTCACCCAAATTTGAAAATTCTGTTGTCATTTACACACCCTCATGTCAATGTATACTGTTTGAATTTCTTCTGTGGAACACAAGAGACATTTTAAAGAATTAAAGTGATTGGGGATTCAGGCAAACATTTTGCCTAACTTCTTTTGTGTTCAACAAAAGGGTCATACTGGTTTTGAGCAACATGAGTGTAAGTGATGCCAGAATTTTCATTTTTGTGTGAAATATCCCTTTAATTCTTATGAAAATAATGTCACCATGAAAATATTGTTTACTTATTTACTTTATGTTCCTCAGATACAACTTTGTGTTTTCCAGAGAAAATTCACCTTTTTACTTCAAGGCACAAGAAATCCTAAAATCAATAGCTATCTCTTAAACTGTAGGTACAATAGTATAACTGATTGATTAGTCTATCTCATCTCCTTGTCACGGTCCTGTCACTCCATCAGTATGGGGTTTTGTCTGACAGGACCGTGGCATCATCGTCCCATGTCTGTCTTGTGTTTCGGTGTCTGTCTTTTTGTGAGCACATGGTTTCAGTTGTATTCCCAGATGTGTGCTCTTCGGTCTGTCTTGTTTCATGTCAGGAGCACGGTGTCTGGATCCTGACTTCCTGTTTGGTTCATTTTCGGTCTGTGTCAGGATCCGGACACTCATGCTCCATGTCTGTCTGTTACTGATGTGGGTGCATCGTGCTTACGTCATCTTGGCTGCATGCACTCACATCAGTAGTTTGTCTGTCTCTCATGAACACGGGTGCGCGTCACGCTTGCGTTGCATGCCCGGGTCGCAAGCTGTCTTCATATTGTGCTGAGGTTCGGTCATTTTGGTCTAAGGTGTTGGGTGTGTGTGTGTGGCCGAACTCTCGCACAGGTGTCCTGTCTTGTTTTTGTCGCCTGTTGCTTGCATAGCATGGTGCTTGCCTTGCGATATACGCTCAGGTTTCGTTTAGTGCGATAATGCGTGACATCGCTTAGTTGGCCGTTGCTACGCATTCTCTCATCTCGTTTGTCAGTTGGCATGGGCGTATATTGCATTATTGTCTTGGCAACGTGCGCTCATGCCATTCGTGTGTTTTGTTGTCTTGTGAGAGCACATGGCTTTGTTTTGTTTCTGTATTGCCACGTGTCTCTCTGTCTTGCGTCATACCCCGCCTCCTTGTTTGCTTATTATTAGTTAATTTGCCTCAACTGTCCCCTGTTAACCCGTTTGATTTCTCTCCCTATTTTAGTCTCCTCGTGTGTGCTGTCCACTGCCAGTTTGTCTTGTGATCTAGTCGGTTCTATATGTGTTTTCGTTCATTCCTTATCCTGTGCCCTGTTTACCTTCTTCCCCAGCCTGGATTACTTCCTTTGTTGTTTTTCCCCTATGGGGCTGTTTATGTTTGTTTTTCCCCCTTGTGGGAGTTTTGGTTTGATTTTTCCCCTTTTTGTTTGTATTAATAAATTCATTTATTTTAAATCTGCGTTGGGGTCCTGAGCCTCTGCATTCATGACACTCCTGGGGTTTGGTAGCTGCCTTGCAGCTATGTTGTGCCTGAATGTTCTGTACTCTTAACTTATGCCAACTTCACAGGGCAAATAACAGCACTAATGGTGGTGAACATTTATTTGATGAGCTGGCTGGTCAACAAATTACAACGTGGCTCTGAATTCTTAAAGGGAGAGTTTCAACAAAAATGATTTACTCACCCTCATGTCATGCCGACCTATATGATTTTCTTTCTTCCATGGAAAACAAAAGGAGACATTTAAAATGAGGTTTTTTTATTATTTATTTATTTATTATTATTTATTTATTTTATGCAATTACAAAGAATGGGGACTGGAAACTTCAAGCTCCATAAAAGGATGTAAAAGCACCAAAAACTTAGTCCAGAAGACATGTACATATATACATAGAAAGGAATGTATATACACTCACTGAGCACTTTAGGAAAACTACACTGTAAAAAGTGAACATGGGTCGGAGTTGCATTACTGTAACATTACTGTAAGTCAATTTTATTAATCTTTCTGCTTTGGGGACTTTAATTCAATATTGTACTTTCAGTCAACTTAAACACATAACATTTTCTCTAAACTTAACAACTACTCAAATATTTCAGTTTCAGTGAAAGCGTAGTTTACGTCATGACGCATGAGCTTGTCTGCGTCTCCAATTTTTCACCTGCTGCTTGTCCGCCATTTTCTTTTCCTGCCGCGAGAAGTAGGTTGGAACTTTCTTTTAATTAATATATTTGATGAATCAGTGTTTGACCTGAATTCAGGTGTTCCTGAGGTTTATGAGTTGACTAACGTCTTTTGTGGGCACATATGCTAACGATATTGGCAGTGACGTTATTTAACTCAATTTTAGTAGTTAAGTGGCTTTATAGTTTAACTAGCGCTAGCTTATGTTGGCGATTTTATAGGTTAACGCTTGTTAACGTTAGTGAACAGTTATTAATTATATCGACAAGTTAATGCATTTTCCTGTTTGTTTAGTTATATACAGGTGCATCTCAATAAATTAGAATGTCGTGGAAAAGTTCATTTATTTCAGTAATTCAACACAAATTGTGAAACGCGTGTATTAAATAAATTCAGTGCACACAGACTGAAGTAGTTTAAGTCTTTGGTTCTTTTAATTGTGATGATTTTGGCTCACATTTAACAAAAACCCACCAATTCACTATCTCAAAAAATTAGAATACATCATAAGACCAATAAAAAAAACATTTTTAGTGAATTGTTGGCCTTCTGGAAAGTATGTTCATTTACTGTATATGTACTCAATACTTGGTAGGGGCTCCTTTTGCTTTAATTACTGCCTCAATTTGGCGTGGCATGGAGGTGATCAGTTTGTGGCACTGCTGAGGTTGTATGGAAGCCCAGGTTTCTTTGACAGTGGCCTTCAGCTCATCTGCATTTTTTGGTCTCTTGTTTCTCATTTTCCTCTTGACAATATCCCATAGATTCTCTATGGGGTTCAGGTCTGGTGAGTTTGCTGGCCAGTCAAGCACACCAACACCATGGTCATTTAACCAACTTTTGGTGCTTTTGGCAGTGTGGGCAGGTGCCAAATCCTGCTGGAAAATGAAATCAGCATCTTTAAAAAGCTGGTCAGCAGAAGGAAGCATGAAGTGCTCCAAAATTTCTTGGTAAACGGGTGCAGTGACTTTGGTTTTCAAAAAACACAATGGACCAACACCAGCAGATGACATTGCACCCCAAATCATCACAGACTGTGGAAATTTAACACTGGACTTCAAGCAACTTGGGCTATGAGCTTCTCCACCCTTCCTCCAGACTCTAGGACCTTGGTTTCCAAATGAAATACAAAACTTGCTCTCATCTGAAAAGAGGACTTTGGAACACTGGGCAACAGTCCAGTTCTTCTTCTCCTTAGCCCAGGTAAGACGCCTCTGATGTTGGCTGTGGTTCAGGAGTGGCTTAACAAGAGGAATACGACAACTGTAGCCAAATTTCTTGACATGTCTGTGTGTGGTTGATGCCTTGACCCCAGCCTCAGTCCATTCCTTGTGAAGTTCACCCAAATTCTTGAATCGATTTTGCTTGACAATCCTCATAAGGCTGCGGTTCTCTCGGTTGGTTGTGCATCTTTTTCTTCCACACTTTTTCCTTCCACTCAACTTTCTGTTTACATGCTCGGATACAGCACTCTGTGAACAGCCAGCTTCTTTGGCAATGAATGTTTGTGGCTTACCCTCCTTGTGAAGGGTGTCAATGATTGTCTTCTGGACAACTGTCAGATCAGCAGTCTTCCCCATGATTGTGTAGCCTTGTGAACCAAACTGAGAGACCATTTTGAAGGCTCAGGAAACCTTTGCAGGTGTTTTGAGTTGATTAGCTGATTGGCATGTCACCATATTCTAATTTTTTGAGATAGTGAATTGGTGGGTTTTTGTTAAATGTGAGCCAAAATCATCACAATTAAAAGAACCAAAGACTTAAACTACTTCAGTCTGTGTGCACTGAATTTATTTAATACACGAGTTTCACAATTTGAGTTGAATTACTGAAATAAATGAACTTTTCCACGACATTCTAATTTATTGAGATGCACCTGTATATATAGACAACGATCAGCCACAACATTAAAACCACCAGCCTAATATTGTGTAGGTCCCCCTCGTGCCACCAAAACAGCATCAACCCGCATCTCAGAATAGCATTCTGAGATTATATTCTTTTCACCAAAGTTGTACAGAGTGGTGATCTGAGTTACCATAGACATTGTCAGTTCAAACCAGTCTGGCCATTCTCTGTTGACCTCTCTCATCAACAAGGCATTTCTGTCCACAGAACTGCCGCTCACTGGCTGTTTTTTTTTTTTTTTTTTTTTTTTGGCACCATTCTGAGTAAATTCTAGAGACTGTTGTGCGTGAAAATCCCAGGAGATCAGCAGCTACAGAAATATTCAAACCAGCCCATCTGGCAACAACAATCATCCAGTGAGCAGCAGTTCTGCGGATGGAAATGCCTTGTGGATGAGAGAGGTCAACAGAGAATGGCCAGACTGGTTCTGTTATGATGAGTCAACGGAGATCCATGTGCAGCTTTTAATAACAATAAACATAGTAATGCAGACAGGCAGAGGCAAATCATCAGCAGCAGTAATATCAAAGGCAGTCCAGAGGGATATTCAATAACCAGACAAGAGGTCGGGGCAGGCAGCAGACAATCACAGGTTAAATCCAGATAAACAAGGCAGTAATAGTAGGCAGGCAGCAACGGATCAAAAACAAGGGAAACAGTCCAGGATAATACACAGAAAATGTAACAAACTCAGAAAATGCTCAGAAATGTCAGCCTGGGCAAAACAAGACTTCGCCATGACAGCGAGTGAGAGTGAGACTTAAATAGGCGCATGAGTTGGAAACAGGTGAACAAGTAATCATTGACAGGTACGGGGATTATGGGAAATGGAGTCCAGAGAATTAAAGTCAAACCCCAGGTGATGGAGCCCTCTGGTGGTGAGCGGGAGGAACAACAAAGGTGGGATTCATGACAGGATCAAACTGACAAAGTCTACGGTAACTCAGATAACCGCTCTGTATAATTGTGGTGAGAAGAATATCATCTCAGAATTCTATTCTGAGATGCGAGTTGGCACTGTTTTGGCGGCACAAGGGGGACCTACACAATTTTGTGGCTGATCGGTGTGTGTATATATATATATATATATATATATATTAAACCCGTGTGTGTGGGTCACAGGTACTATAAAGTAGAGACCTGCACTTCCGCATTGCCCGGTGCAACTTTGATTACTGGGAAGACACTGACCCGCTCCCCGTGCACACATCAGTGTCTTCCCACCCACAGAAGTCAAATGGCTCACGGAACTCCCGCAAAATGTAAATATCTAAAAATGTTCAAAAAAAGTTACTCAAATTTATTTTATGTTTTTAAGGAAAAGAATGTTATTCATATTTTTCATCTATTGTTCAAGAGCAACAAAAAATAAACCATTTACAGGCCCTGTGTTGGTGGTTTATTCATACAAATTCTTCCTCGTGCTCCATGCGGTGCACAATTTATATTTATATCACTGCCATTCAGCTGGCAACTGACCATTTATTGACTGATGTTAGTTAGTGCATTGGCACGTTTGCACATTTGTTGTGCTGTGTAAGGTTTGTTGCTAACCATTATAAACTGCCAGCTGTATTAATACTTGACCTCTCACACTGCTAGCTAATCACTGACCATAGCAAACATTTTTTTTATGCTGCTTTCAGCAGCATTCTTTTCTCAGGAGCTAAAGGGTTTTGGTGCAAAGAAGTTACTGCTTGTAAGGAGGACTCTTTTTGTAACCCATGGTAAGTCATTCTAATGAGAACTGTTCAATATACAGTTATAATTGTCAATAGATAATAGGAAATTCTAATGTTGGACATGTTATTATATATTTATTTGGCTATAGATGATCTTTACTTTACATAAGTGGATAATGATGTCTACTGAGGGCTATTTTTCTCATTAGACAATAAACTTTAGATTTAAAGGAACAGTTCACCCAAAAATGAAAATCATCTCATCAATTACTCACTCTCATGCCATCCCAGATGTGTATGATTTTATTTATTCTGCTGAAACACAAAGATGGATTTCTCAGCTCTGTTGGTCCATTCATTGCAAGTGAATGGTGTCCAAAACTTTGAAGCTCAAAAAAGCAAGTAAAGGTAGTATAAAAGTAACCCATAAGACTCCAGTGGTTAAATCTATATCTTCAGAAGCTATATGATAGGTGTGGGTGAGAAACAGATCAACATTTAAGTCTTTTTTGTTTTACTGTAAATGTCCACTTTCACTTCCACATTCTTATGTTTTTGGCGATTCACATTCTTCGTGCATATCACCACCTACTGGGCAGGGAGGAGAATTAATGGTAAAAAAGGACTTAAATATTGATCTGTTGCTCACTCACACATATCATCTCACTTCTGAAGATATGGATTTAACCCCTGGAGTCATGTGGGGTAATTGTATGCTGCCTTTATGTGCTTTTTGGAGCTGACATTTGCCTACAGTCGACAGGAGGTGGTGGACAAGGAGCCCCCTGTAAAAGATTTCAAGGCGAGATAGCCTGCGTTGTTCAGACATAAAGAGGTATTCACAAAAAGAAGAGGTTGAAGTAAAGTACTGGTTATACTTGTAACATACATTGGTTAGGTTGAGATAATGCAGTTATGCTTGTACAAAAAATTTTTTTTTTCCCTCTTCAGGTACATGCTCTCTTTGGTTTCAGATTAATGCAGAGTTTCAGAGGCTAATGGCTTTTCCACTGGAAGACATGTTCATGGCCCAGTTAGATATGTACTTGTGTCAGCTGGTCAGAGTTATCCGTTCCAAAGGAGGAGCAACTCGTGAGAAGACTGCTGACATCATGCAAATCTTGGATCAGGTATTTCTGTGTCTGTTAAATTACTATGAACTACACAAGCCTGTTATTTTAGCCACAAAATGCTTAAAGGATTAGTTCACCCAAAAATGAAAATTTATTCACTTACCTTGATGCCATCCCAGATGTGTATGACTGTCTTTCTTCAGCAGAACACAAAGTTTTAAGAAGAAGATAGAGCTCTCTCAGGTCCTTATAATGCAAGAAAATGGGTGCCAGCACTTTGATGGTCCAAAAGTCATATTTAAGCAGCATAAAAGTAGTCCACATGACTCCAGTCGATCAGTGAATGCCTTCTGAAGCAATCGATAGGTTTGTGTAAGAAACAAATTGATAATTCAAATGTTTTTGACTTTAAATCGTTGCTTCCGTCCAACTATGTATTTTTGTGTTAACCCTCGCGTGACGTTCGTTTCTTTGTTGTGTACAAAGCACCCGCTTCCAACTTTTTGAGTGAACATGCCATTGCGCTTATGTCACACGACGGTAACGTGATGCGTCGACTGCTGGCAGGAAGCGATTTTTCAAAGGTAAAAGTTTTAATTTGCGAATCGTTTCTTACACCAACCTATGGATTTGCTTCAGAAGACATTAATTGATCGACTGTAGTCATGTGGATTACTTTTAAGCTGCCTAAATATGCCTTTTGGATCAAACAGCCAGCAGTCTGATGGCACCCATTTACATGATTGTATGGACAAACAGTGCTGAAATAGGCTTATAAAATTCTTTATTTCAGTTCTGCTGAAGAAGGAAAATCATACATATCTAAGTCACATGGAGTAACCTCCTCGTGGTCGCGATTAGGGGTTCTCGCTCTCAGTGGGGCATGTGGTAAGTTATGCGTGGATCACGGAGAGTAGCATGAGCCTCCTGTGCTGTGAGTCTCCGCGGTGACATGTACAATGAGCCACGTGATAAGATGCGCAGATTGACTGTCTCAGAAGTGGAGGTAACTGAGACTTGTCCTCTGCCACCTGGATTGAGGTGAGTAACCATGCCACCACGAGAACCTACCAAATATTGGGAATTGGGCATTTCAAATTGGGAGAAAAAATTTAAAAAATTAAAAATCAACGACTTCTCTGCTCTGCTGATGTATGTACTGGCTTGCACGAGGGATGGGAAATAAGATTAACCAATTTAAAACTATGCAGCAATTAGCAAATGTGAAGATGGTGATAATATGTATTTTAGGTTGCTCCCCTCCCCAAACTATCCTGGTTGCGTTGGAATATAAAAACTAATCATTATTGTTTTATCATAGACTGAAAACATTCATCTTCAAAGAGAGTGTGTCCTGAAGGCCCTAATCTTTTTTCCTGGGAGAAAATGGTGATGACCTCATCAAGGAGTACCTTGTAAGTTTCAACAGTGAGTTGGATGTCAGCATATTCTATTGTTTGGGATACACAACAGTGTATTTGCCTGTGTATTATGATTTTACTCCTTGTGCATTTTGTAGTTATGATGATATAAGGCAATGCAAATGATTTTTCTTTTGTTTTATGTACACTACTTTAGGATAGCCAGGCAGATGATGCCCAGATTGACCTGGAGCAGCTCACCATGGCAGTGTTTGTTATTCGTAAGGATGAGGGAAGAACAACAAGAACCACCTACTGACATTGGCACTGTTATCGAAGGAGTTAAGGTTGTGAATGAACTGACTTCAGTTGCTTCTGCTTGTGCCCTGCTTCTTGGTTTGATATATATATATATATATATATATATATATATATATATTCAAACTGGCTTAAACAAAACCTATTTGATTGACCTTTGAAGTGTTCCAGAAACTACTCTTGCAGCTTGAAAAGTACAAGATGTCTCCCAAAGTTCAAAGACTATACAGTAGTCTTCAAAACTTGCAGGAATTATGTTTGTATATTAAAGTGCATGCAGTTATATGTTTGTATGAAAGTGTGTTTAGTTGTATGTATGAACATGTCTAGTTGTATGGCTGTTTATAAGAATGTGTCTCGTATGTGTGAATGTGTCTAGTTGTATGTTTGTATAATAGTGTGTTTAGTTGTATGTATGAATGTGTCTAGTTGTATGGCTGTTTGTATGAATGTGTCTAGTTGTATGTTTGTATAATAGTGTGTTCAGTTGTATGTATGAATGTGTGTAGTTGTATGGCTGTTTGTATGAATGTGTCTAATTGTATGGCTGTTTGTATGAATGTGTCTAGTTGTATGTTTGTTTGTATGAATGTGTCTATTTGTATGGCTGTTTGTATGAATATTTCTAGTTGTATGGCTGTTTGTATGAATGTGTCTAGTTGTATGGCTGTTTGTATGAATGTGTCTAGTTGTATGTATGTTTGTATGAATGTGTCTAGTTGTATGGATGTTTGTATGAATGTGTTTAGTTGTATGTATGAATGTGTGTAGTTGTATGGCTGTTTGTATGAATGTGTCTAGTTGTATGGCTGTTTGTATGAATATTTCTAGTTGTATGGCTGTTTGTATGAATGTGTCTAGTTGTATGTATGTTTGTATGAATGTATCTAGTTGTATGGATGTTTGTATGAATGTGTTTAGTTGTATGTATATTTGTATGAATGTGTCTAGTTGTATGGATGTTTGTATGAATGTGTCTAGTTGTATGGATGTTTGTATGAATGTGTTTAGTTGTATGTATGAATGTGTGTAGTTGTATGGCTGTTTGTATGAATGTGTCTAGTTGTATGGCTGTTTGTATGAATATTTCTAGTTGTATGGCTGTTTGTATGAATGTGTCTAGTTGTATGTATGTTTGTATGAATGTGTCTAGTTGTATAGATGTTTGTAGCTCCAGAGCAGCGGGTTTTGTCATCCCTGGGTTGCCCATCTCAGGGGTGCTTCGAAGCCTTTTGCGGGTTCTTGGCGGCCGCGAGACAGGTGGCGTCTGCTTCCTGCGGTGGGCTCCACGCCGGGGCCGGGCCGCAGGGGCAGGTGCAGTCACCGTAGGGGGACGCCCTTGGCGACGAGCAGACGGGGTGCGGGATCTTGAGCCGCACCGGGGCAGGATGTGCCGGATAACCTCCGTCTGCTGCTTCACTGCTGAGAACTGCAGGGCAAAGTCCTCGGTGTCGCCGGACTGGCCAACTTGGGAAATGGGGGCAGCAAGGAACTGTGCCTTGTTGGCCTCTCCCATCTCGACCAGGTTGAGCCAAAGGTGGCGCTCCTGGACCACCAAGGTGGACATCGCCCGCCCGAGAGACCACGGCGTGACCTTCGTCGCCCAGAGAGCGAGGTCGGTCACCGAGCGCAGCACCTGCATCAATCCCGGGGCGGAACAACCCTTGTGCAGTTCCTTTAGCGCCTTGGCTTGGTGGACTTGCAGGAGAGCCATGGTGTGCAGGGTGGAGGCGGCTTGTCCAGCGGCACCGTAGGCCTTGGCCGTCAGAGACGACATAAACCTACAGGCCTTGGATGGGAGCTTTGGGCGCCCGTGTCAGGTGGCGTTGCACTGCGGGCATAGGTGCACTGTGAGCGCCTTTATCCACCGGGGAGATTGCCGAATAGCCCTTGGCCGCCCCACCATCGAGGGTAGTGAGGGCGGGGAAGCTGAAAGATCAGGACCGGGCATTAAAAAGTGCCTCCCACGACCTTGTCAGCTCTTCATGCACTTCCAGGAAGAAAGGAACAGGGGTGGGGCGTGGCTTTGAGCGGCACCATGAGCCCAAGAACCAATCATCGAGCCGCGAGGGTTCAGGGGAGAGCGGAGGGTTCCACTCTAGGCAGACGCTCGTGGCTGCCCGGGAAAGCATGTCATCATCTCCGTGTCAGCCTGTGACTGGGCGACCGCACCCGAAGGGAGGAGCCCGGCTGAGGCTTCCGCATCCGACTGGACGAGCCCGCTCTCCGATGCTGCGCTCGAGAGCTCATCACCTTCGCAGGCTCTGAAAAAGAGGTCGAACTCACCGTGAGACGAGCCAGCGGACTCATCCGGAAGCCCGATCGGGGCAGACGAGCGTGCTAGGAATGGGAGGTCTGTGGGGGGATACCCAGCGGAGGTGGTCCCATTGGGGTCCCCAAATCACCCCCAGTGCTAGCCGAGCTGGCCTCATACCCATGGATAGAAGGACCGAGGCGGGGAGCCTCTGGGGTGGCTTGTTTTCTTATGGAGGTAAGCTGCGACCGCATCGTTGCCATGGACATGTTCTTGCAATGAGTACATGACCCATCCACGAATGCTGTCTCCACGTGTGCAGTGCCCAGACACGAAAGACAGTGATCGTGACCGTCAGAAGGCGAGAGATAACGAGCGCAACCAGGAATAAGATACAAACAGAAAGGCATCTTTAAAAAGACACGTCTTTAAAAGACGTTCTGTGTGTGCCGCTCTTTTAGAGATATATACTCTTTTAGAGAAATATACTCTTTTATTTCTGCCTAAGCGCCCAGGGGCATTCTTTGCAGTGCACCAGTGCAGAGGGGGGAGAAGCCGCTGAAATGCACCGTCAGATCCAGCAGAGGTGATTGAACAATCGTGGGAATTCAGCTCAGTGAGCATGACCGTTCGGCTCCGAAGAGAAAATCTGAATGAGTGGTTGCATACCAGCTCCTTTTATACCTGTATGTCCAGGGGAGTGGTATGCAAATACCACTCGCCAATTTTCATTGGCCTTTTATCAAAGACCAGAGGTGTCTCGGGCTCCCAAGAGTGACCCCTAGTGTCACTACATAGACACAACGTCGAGTGAGTGACAGATAGGGAACTTAAATTGTAAAGAGGCAATTTTATGTTTGTAACATGCTGTGTTTGATATCATTCTATTATTTTATCAGTATGTTAAGATTTTACCTGGCTCAGTTTAGGGCCTAAGATGTTCTGTGCAGTTCAAGCACAGAAAAAAGCAATTGCAAAGAGGCAATTGTATGTTTGTAACGCAATAGACCACTTACATTTTTAACAGTTTATGCAAAACCAAATTGTATTTACATCATTGTTTAAGCTGTAACTGAACATGAACAGTTGTTCCTCATTTTTTTTTTTTTTTTTTTTTTTTAAGAAAAGGCAAATATTGTACACGGTAAATGGTAGGCCTGTTGTTATGTGGGGACCTAAACTTTGTGAAACTTTGTAAACTTATGTAGTCTGTAAGAAACAAAGTGAAGAAAAAATAAATGTTTTTAAGAAGTCATATTTGGGTCTTTGATGTTTTTACCCAACTTCATTTTTACATTTGTAAGGAAGCAATTTAATCATTTTTTACAAACTTGATGTTTAAGTTAGTGGAAAATAATACATTCAATCAAGCAATATTATTAAGTTGTAAATGAACAGGTTTATACTTACAGGTAAAGTAAATAATAATAATAATAATAATTTGGTTAAGTTGCAGTAAAATTAAGTTAGACTGATGTGAATAATTGAATTCACAGAACTCAAATCATTAAATTGTGTTTGACATTTTGAAATTGAGTTGATAAATTAATTTGATAAAACTAAATTTTTTGTGTTACCAATTGAAATAATTTTATTAAGTTGATCCAACTGTTCACTTTTTTCAGTGCATAGTCCTAACAAAGTGCCCAGCGTGGTCTTCTGCTGTTGCAGCCCATCTGCCTCAAGGTTCGACATGTTGTGCATTCTATTTTGCTCACTACAATTGTACAGAGCAGTTATCTGAGTTACCGTAGCCTTTCTGTCAGCTCGAACCAGTCTGGCCATTCTCCGTTGACCTCTCTCATCAACAAGTCGTTTCCATCCACAGAACTGCCGCTCACTGGATGTTTTTTTGTTTTTTGTTTTTGGCACCATTCTAAGTAAAGAGACTGTTGTGCGTGAAAATCCCAGGAGATCAGCAGTTACAGAAATACTCAAACCAGCCCGCCTGGCACCAACAATCATGCCATTCTCGAAATCACTGAGATCACATTTTTTCCCCATGGTTGATGTGAACATTAATTGAAGCTCCTGACCTGTATCTGCATGATTTTATATATTGCACTGCTGCCACACGATTGGTTGATTATATAATCGCATGATAAGTAGGTGTACAGGTGTTCCTAATAAAGTGGTCAATGAGTGATATATATATGTAACAAAGTCCGTTGTATGACGGTTAAGGAGGATGGGGGAGCCGGTATCACAGTCCATGTGAGTCAACTTTTAATACTTGTTCAATCAAACAACAACAGAGGGGCTTTTCAGCACACACACATCAGTATTGGCTTTTCAGCACTAAATCAAAACACTTTCTAGAACACACACAAAGTCTCTGGTCTGTACCTCTCTCCCTGTTTCTGTGAACTGCCCATCTTTTATCTCCCCCGACTCTCACTGTGAACATAGAAATGGTAATTAGTTACAATTCATCTCAGGTGGATGTCCTTACTGTTTTCTCTCCCCAGATGGGCGCTCGACCACGTCATCACCTCCACAATATATAATTCTTCTAAAGCCATATGGCAGCTTTGTGTCAGGAACAAAACTAAATTTAAGCCATTGTTCACTGAAAATCTTGTAGCTCTAGCTACAGTAGCCCTAACATCCCTTAAAAACATATATATAGAGAGAAATTCTAATGATTTCCACTACAAATAACATTAAGAACCATCAGTTGATAACTATTAAAACCATTACCAAATGTTTTATTTTATTATTATTATTTATTTATTTATTTTTTAGTGTGTTTTGGGCCTTATAGGATTTAAAGGGTCATGAAACACTACAGCACATTTTTTGAGATGTTAACAGGTATATATGTCTTGCACACAAGAGCAGAGAATGTCAACATTCGTTATTTTTAATTTCAAGAGGAAAGGGGTTAATTTAGGGATTTTTCAGACTATTTTCATCTTCCAGGTTTGAAATTAACATCTAGTCAACAGGTTAGTTTGAGATGAGCAAATTCTACGCAGAACCGATCACCAGTGATCAGCGGAAGGTGCATGCCGGTTAGAAATCTGTCCGACTTGCTGTGATGTCATGGAGATGTATGCCAAAAAAGTCTTGTAAGAGCTAGGCGGCGAAGTTGGATTTTTCCAGCTGCGCAAACTGCAAGCACAGGGGAGTAGCTACGTGGTGGCCATGGGTGGCCAGTGCCACCCCTGATTGAAGTTTGGACACCGCTTTGACCACCCCTGTTGTGCAAAGCACTTTTGACAACACTGACAGACAGGTGACTTTTTTCACCGCTCTATGACGCAAAAAGTCTGCGCTATTCAGGCTGAACAGCTGCGAACCGCCCACACAGCACAAACCTCTGTGTGTTGAGGTGTGACGTCATATCATGACCATTACAGTGTATGGGATCAAAATCCCGCCAAATGTATTGCAGTCACGGATCCAAAAATAATAAGCGTGAATCAAAATAATAAGCGTGAATCAAAATAATAAGTGTGAATCAATAAGCGCAGATAAAAAATAATAAGCGTAAAAATAAATAAAAAGTGCAGATCAAAAAATAACAAGCATGAATCGAAAATATATAAACACATTTAAAATATGCTGCAAAAAAACAACAGAAAAATTAAAGCAAAGTCAACAAAATCAAGTTTTCTTTGGTTATATTACTGTTTTTTGTGCTCTGACAATTATTTTTTTTTTTTTTTACTTTTGTTTCCAAGTTCTGCGCTTAATTTTCCAAAACTTGTGAGTAGAGTTTCATGTAAATCAGGGGGTGTTTTGCATCCCCATTGGTCCACTAGTTCTTGATCGACAGCTCGTCCTCAAGCCAGTTATTCGAAGAGGGGAGGTGACGTCACTCCAATGCAACTCCGACGGCTGCTGCTCAATATTATATTATTTGTGGTTGATAGATATGCTGCTTGTGTCTGTTTTGAGTATTTTCTGCCAGCTCTAGGAAACAATGTGTTGTCTGAGTAGGCCATTATCATAGTCTGTTAACACATGTATTGAGTCAGCTGAATTTAGTTAGCAGTCTTTAATTTAGGCATTATTTAAGACTCCCTTGTTTGTAGGTTATTGGCTGCATATAAAAAAAAATAAAAAAATCAACAACAACAACAACAAAAAACAAGGCTGGGTTGGTGTGGATGTTTGATGCATGTTTTTACTAGCTGTACCAATGTAGTCGCGAGTTCAGAAACCAACTTGATTCACTTTTCCACGAAATAAAATCCAGATCCCAACACCAAGCCCTATTACAATACTGATGAATATAGGAATTCCTGCATATAACTGGACATTTTTTTTATTTTATTTTTTTATTATTATTATATAAAAAATCTAAAAGGTGTGCATTATTGCTGACACCTACATGAGCACTTTGCAGTTGGTTGTATGACTGTAAGTCATTTGCTTAAAATGTTCCTGAAGTTGTATACTATATGTTATGGAAATGTTTCGGATTTGTATGCTCCAGTGTTGCTGTATCTTTAGAGACCATCCCTATATCTGCGACTATTTGTGAATCAAGAACATCCAAATTCAAGTAAAAACATGCATCAAACATCCACACCAACCCTGCCTTGTTTTTTTTTAAATATGCAGCCAATAAATTTTTTTCCTTCTTTTGTATGGCACTGGAAATAAATTGATAACATTAAATATCCTTGTGTACATTTGTGATCTATCAATTCTGTAGAGTTTATAGAATTTCTGTCTGTAGAATTTGCTTTTGGTACAGCATGTCACAGTCAGTAGTGAAATTTTTTGGCCACCCCGATAAAATCACTGGGTCTTACCTGGCCACCCAAATATTTCTGGCTATGCCCCTGTGCAAGCATGATGGGAAACAACTTGTTGATGACATAGCTTAATGCTCATTTGCTTAAACAACTGTGATGAAAAACAAATAACAAAAAAGCACTGAAAACATGTAAAGTTTTAAAAGAACTAAAATGTATGTAAAATATTGTGTCTGGCAATTTAACTTATATTATTATGGTGAATACTTCTAAAAAATATATTATTTTTTTTATCTCTAATATCATGTTTCATGTGTATAAATTATTTGTGAATATTACCGAAGCTCTGACAGTGCGATCTCTGTATGGGATATGTGATTTTTATCAGATTTCTGAAATATCTCAAATGCGTGTCTTTATTAAACTAATAATGGATGGAAAGACACATCTTATTGGCAAAATTAAATAACTGGTAAATTGATTGTCTTCTTCGTTATATTTATTTTCATTTTAAAGCAACATAATTTAAATTATATCCACTTTATGAGCAACAGCACATGAACGTGAATCCCACGATATCTGCCTTTGATCTCGAAGGTGTCTGATCCAATACAAGAAGTGAGAATTGTCAGAATTTACAGCTCTTATTTCACTCCTCACCTGACTGCAGCCAGATACTATTTAGCACAGACAGGTCAGAATGGGAGATATTGGAACATCCAATGGTCACCAATGGACAACGGATGTAGTAAGGAAGTCCCACCTTCAGGTAAAGGAGCCAATCACCTTTTAGAGACAGACATCGCCTGTCAATCAACTCAAGAACGCACATGCGCATTAGCTATACAAGCCGGGAAAATAATTGTTTTTCAGCATAATCAAAGAAGGTAAAGAAGCACAATTTATGAAATCAGTGTAGTCAGATTTTACTGCTGATTTGTAATACAACCCTAATGCCGAAAAAGTTGGGACAGTATGAAAAATGCTAATAAACACAAAAAAGGAGTGATCTGTAAATTATATTCAGCCTTTGCTATTGTCATGATTCACTGTTGTTTGCCTTGTGTTTCTCCCGTCATCTGTTCCTCCCGGACTACATTTCCCATAATTCCCTGCCCTCATCACTGCCAGCTGTCCTTGATTGTTTTCACCTGTCTTCCATTAAGTCATTATCCATTGTGTATATAATGCCCTGTTATTTGCTTGTTCTTTGTCGGGTTGAGTACATGGCTTGGCATAAATTACAGATATAAATGAACAGTGTGAGTAATGTATTGTGAGCTTAAAAAAAAACAGTGTATAATTTATTAGTGCATTCTGTTACGTGCAATTGTGAGAATCTATGATGATGTTATCAGTGACTGGATCTGACAGTTGTTGGGTTCACTCCCCCTTCTCCACTCACTTCGCTGCGGATCATGCCCACTTTGTGTGTATCATTTAAAAATGTGGTGAGAGCTTGACTGTGCTGAAACAGGGGGTGCTGTGACCCTTTAACGTTTTGTATTGGTTACCATTACTGATATGTATTGGTCCCTAAAGGTATCCACTAGACATAACATGCCACCTATTGAAGCCAACACATAACCAATAGAGACCCACAGGGACCATTATAGTTTCCATTAAAACCAATAAAATTCTCATTATAACCATTAAAACCATTAGAATTTCTGTGAAGGTTTATATTGTTTCTTTTTTTTTTTTTTTTTCAGTAGGGATGGTGCGATTCAGGAACAAAACATTCTTTTGAGTTGGATCTCTTTAATAAATCAGTTGATCTGGTTTACAGAACCAGTCTGAATGATTTGACTGTTCAACTTAATAACAACTTACATTTTGGTCTTTTCCCTGACTTAAAGATATTGTATGTTTTCAGATGGCTTAATGTATATATATATATACACATACACTGGGGGCAAAAATTTGGAATAATGTACAGATTTTGCTCTTATGGAAAGAAATTGGTACTTTTATTCACCAAAGTGGCATTCAACTGATCACAATGTATAGTCAGGACATTAATAACATGAAAAATTAATATTACAATTTGTAAAACAATTTCAGAACTTTTTAAACTACTTCACTACTTAGTTCTCATCAAAGAATCCTCCACGTGCAGCAATGACAGCTTTGCAGATCCTTGGCATTCTAGCTGTCAGTTTGTCACCCCACACTTCCTGTAGCACTTACCATAGATGTAAATGTCTTGTCGGAAACTTCTCACGCACCTTACAGTCTAACTGATCCCACAAAAGCTCAATGGGGTTAAGATCCATAACACTCTTTTCCAATTATCTGTTGTCCAATGTCTGTGTTTCTTTGCCCACTCTAACCTTTTCTTTTTGTTTTTCTGTTTCAAAAGTGGCTTTTTCTTTGCAAATTCTTCCCATAAGGCCTGCATCCCTGAGTCTTCTCTTTACTGTTGTACGTGAAACTGGTGTTGAGCGGTTAGAATTCAATGAAGCTGTCAGCTGAAGACATGTGAGGTGTCTATTTCTCAAACTAGAGACTCTTATGTACTTATCCTCTTGTTTAGTTATACATCTGGCCTTCCACATCTCTTTCTGTCCTTGTTAGAGCCAGTTGTCCTTTGTCTTTGAAGACTGTAGTGTACACTTTATGAAATCTTCAGTTTTTTTGGCAATTTCAAACATTGCCTTCATTCCTCAAAACAATGATTGACTGATGACTTTCTAGAGGAAGTGGTTTCTTTTTTGACATTTTTGTCCTAATATTGACCTTAAAACATGCCAGTCTATTGCATAATGTGGCACCTCAAAAACAAACACAAAGACAATGTTAAGCTTCATTTAACGAACCAAATAGCTTTCAGCTGTTTTTGATATAATGGCAAGTGATTTTCTAGTACCAAATTAGCAATTTAGCATGATTACTAAAGGATAAGGTGTTGGAGTGATGGCTGCTGGAAATGGGGCCTGTCTAGATTTGATCAAAAATGACTTTTTTCAAATAATGATGCTGCTGTTTTTTTTACATTAGTAATGTCCTGACTAAACTTTGTATAGATTATACTTTGGTGAATTAAAGTACCAATTTCTTTCCAAAACAGCAAAATCTGTACATTATTCCAAACTTTTGGCCCCCAGTGTGTATGTGTATGTGTATGTGTATGTGTATATGTGTGTGTATATATATATATATATATATATATATATATCCAAGGCCATAACCATGTCTTGAACATTGGTTGAGGTCACAAATATAATGGTCTTCTTTGGTCCTTTAAAATTGTAAAGGTTCTGAATGCAATAATATTCTGAATAAAGGTTTTAAATGTGAAAAGGCCCAAAAATGTATAATTTTTGGTTTAAAATGTATTTTTTTTTCCACACAGTTCACACCGTACAAGACACCACTGTGTCTACATTGCTAGCAATTTGCCTGTTTTAGTTATATTTTATTTATTTTTTTGTGCTGGATCAAAGAAAATACGAATACAATTTGAATTTCTTTTCATCACTGATGTATCTGTAAAATGACTATGTCAGCTGGCTAGCAAAAAGAAAATACACAAAATTATTTACTGCCATCAAGTTGTCCCTCATTGTGTTTTTTCCCCCAGCAGAATCTTAACACAATCTTTTCTTCAAGAACCCGAACACTGCTCTTTTCCATACAAAAACAATTCATATTGAGCACTACTGTCAAGGTCCAAAGAAAAAAAATATACCATAAAAGTAGTCCATACAACATAAAGCTGTTGTGTGGCCCCAGAAAGCTTGGAATATAATGCACCAGTCATATGGACTACTGTTATGATGTCTTTATACTGAACCTTTAAAGAAAAGTAACAGCATGTGGGTTTTCAACAACATAAGGGTGAGTAAATGAGTGAGTAAAAGTAAATTTTCATTTTTAGGTGAACTACTCCTTTAACTGATGGCTCATACTCAAAATAAAATGGTCTCTTTTATAAGAAGACTCTTAGGAGATGCTGTACAAAATTCAGAATGGATTAAAACATAAAGAAATTATTTAGAAAATCTTAAATTGATTTTAAATTATTACCTAATAATATTTGGATTAAAAATACATAACACTGTCTTTGCCACAGCCTAAAAGCACAATAGAAGTCACAGGACTTACCATGTTCTAGTTTTAGTCTGAGGGTGAAAATGCTCTACTTTGTGTTATAGATCATTTTCTAAGACAATATCAAGTGAATTTTCTACTTCAGAAACTTGCCAGATAACCACATTCATTAATTTCCTTTACAATATACACATATTCGCTCTTTGTCTTAAAAAAAAAAAAAATGGCTCCGTTAATGTTTTCACATTCACAATTATGAATGACATACGAATCACGTACTCTACGTGACATATTTTTAATTCAATACAACAAATTCGCCAAATGGTGAACAGTTTGCACCACTGGAAATTACTGTTGATCTGTCCAACATTTCAATCATAAAATAGTGGGCAAATATTGCATGTTTAGTTATATACTGACATCTTACATGACACAAATACTCTTAACCTGAACTGCGTGCGTGCTGCTTGGCACTGTAATAATCCACAAGGTTCTCACTCAGCTTATTAAATTTGAGTCCCACCTTCATCAGTTTGATTGGCTATCTCAAATTACATTGACAAGCGGTGTTGGACTACTGTGCATGCTAAAATTTTTACTTTTTTTAAACCATTATGTTATTCTCGCAAAAAATGAATGACAATTAAACAGCGGTGCATAATGAACTGCAACAGAACAGCAACAAGGATATCAATTATTGGGGGGGTGGCAGCCTGGCTATATCTGATTATTGGAGGGGACTTGTCCCCCTCAATGTATATTGTGGTTACAGCCTTGTATATATCAAGTATGAGTGGTATGACTACTTTTAAGATATCTTTATGAAACTTTTTATGGTGCTTTTGTGTCCTTTTAAAAGCATGAAAGCTCCAGTCCTCATTATTTGTAGTTGGATGGAAAAAACGAACAGTGCATTCTTCAAATTCTTCGATTCTTTGTGTTCCACAGAGTTAAGTCACAATATAGGTTTGGGATGAAAAAATAATGACTATTGAATGATAATGAATTTTCATTTTGGGTGATCTAATCCTTTAAAAGCGATCAGGCAGTGAGCACACGCACAGAGCCTGGACAGACACCTTAGGAAGAGTTGTGCAGCACCTATCTGTCAATGTGATTGATAATCTTGTTCGGCAGACAGAATAACAACAACAGAAAGGGAAAAAGAGGAAGTAAGGTGGCTTGACAGTAATTTGTATGTACAGCGGTGGCCATGCTTAGGTTATGCAGGGGTCCACGTTGGGTCAGGACTGGGCCTGTGCGTGCAGTCTCATGGGATAATTGGAGATGACAGTTGCAGGCGGCGGTCTGGTGGACGCTGAGAGCTCTCGAACCGTGGTATGGCAAGTCAAGGAGGTGTGGGAGTGTGATGCGATTTAGGCTCCTACAGACGGACAGTGGGCAGTCACGTTGCATTCTGAAAATTAAATCTGCAGAGAAATACGACTCTTATGTGTTTCAGATTAGGTTTGACTCACAGTCAAAATCTGTTATATGCTGGGACATTAACTAGCCAAGCCTGACCATTTTCCATTTTGAGTTCTTTGTCAATACCTGGTGATCTGCCTTATGTCAAGATATATTCTCTGACTTGTTTTCAGAGTAAATATGTTGAAATAAGTATTTTTCTTAGCGATTACTTTTTTTACTAGTTTAAACCTAATTTGTTTAGAAGTCCACTTTAAACAAGAAAAACTATTCGTTTTTCTGAAAACAAATCTTAGTCTCTAACACAATTTTGCTTCTCAAGTAAATTCATCTTGATTTGATATTTTTACTGGAAAACAGGTAATAGTTTTTTGCTGTGTATTCTGCTGCCTCACTCCCTACACAGGGAGCTTTCTCTTAAGGCAGCATCTAAACCATCATAGAACCTCAAAAGTGACTGCTTATATAGGCAGCAACTCAAATAGCACTCAGTACGAGAGACTGGACTAATTGTTCAACACATTCTCATGGCAAAATCATCAGGATTCATACGACTTTTCTAAATTTGGCTAATTTGTATGATAGCGTATGACTGCACTTGAATTCATAAGACTTTCACTACAGCCAATGATGTTGCTGGACATCGTTTCCATCTAATATGCAACAGTTACTTGCTTCTGTCACACACAACATCTTCCTATCATGTTCACACACTCTACTGATTGGTTACCTTTAGATAAGGGGTTTGGGTAAGGGTATAATATTAATAAGCATGTCCTTAACGCCTCGTGCGTGGAACCCGCGCTTACTTCCGCATTAGACATCCGGGCATTTGCACGTGATGAAATCGTACAAATTTATACGAACTAAATTGTCAGAAAACATACGAAATAGCCAACTCGTAAAATATGTATGAATTTTCATGAGATTGTTTTTAATAGAGAAACAACACTCTAAAATATACATTAAAATATTTAAAATATCAAATATTTCGAGAATAAAGCCGTAATATACCGACAAGAATTAAGTCATAAAGTTTTGAGAATAAAGTCATGTTATGAGAATAAAGTTGTAATGTCTTGAGCAAAATCTCATAGGAGGCATTTAACGGGATAAAGTTTCATAAAGTTTCAAGAACAAAGTCATACTATAATGAGTTTAAAGCAGTAATATTTTTAACACCGAAATAAATAATCTTATATAAGGCATTTTACAAGAATGAAATCATAAAGTTTCAAGAATAAATTAACATTATGAGATTAAAGTTGTAATATTATGAGAATACAGTCATAGCATTATGAGAAAAAAATAATAAATCTAAGAAATTAAAGGCTTAAAATTCCATGAATAAAGTAGAAATGTTTTGTGAATAACCTCATAATAGGCAGTTTACGATGAGAAAGCCATAAAGTTTTGAGAATAAAGTCATAACATTATGAGATTAAATTAGTAATATTTAAGGAATAAAGTCAAAATTATGAGGTTAAAAATGTTATATTATGAGAATAAAGTTGTAGCATTATGATATTAAAGTTTTGAGAATAATATCATGATGTTATGAGAATAAAGTAATAAAATCAGGGGAAGAAAAACATAAAATTGCATGAATAAAATAGAAATGTTTTAAGAAAAAGCATGCTTATCACATTAAGAATTGGCCACTGAAGCCTTTTGGAACAACCTTTGCTATGGTAGCACGCCTATGGTGCCTTTAAGTGCTGCCTTCATAGGCAGCTCACTAGGTTTTGCAACAAAGCAATGGGCTTACATGATAAAGCCCATTATAATATCAAATCACAAGGTCATGCGGTGGATAATTGCAGAAATAAACTCTCCTTTAAAAATATTACCATCATATTATCAGAACAAACATCTGCCTAGTCATTTCATGAAGTCTGTGTCTCATTTTCCATGCATTAGGGAATTACGGGCCATTGGAAGATGAAAAGTGTGACTGTGGACTGTGGTGAACATGGGAGGTTCATATTTTATTCACTTATGTAGTTACTTGTGGGTCAGTGTGACAGCATTAATGAGCTGTCATTAGAGAGAACGAGAGTGACTGTGTGTGTGTGTGTGTGAGAGAGAGAGAGAGAGAGAGAGAGAGAGAGAGAGAGAGAGAGGGAGAGCAAGTTCCGAACTGATGAGGTGTAATAGAAAATGGAAAAGACCATCACTAATGTCTCACTGGGTCTAAAAAGACCATCATCCATGAGGAAGGAAGTTATGGCCCTTAATTTTTGAGGCTGGATGCTCGGAAAAAGCCCTTTTAATGCTTCTCGTGTCAGTCATCTTCACTGTATATAATCGACATTGAACTATGCAACTGTCTACCTCACTTATTAAGTAAATGATATAGAGATGCCGTGATTTTATTTCTAGTGACAGGGAACTATTTTTTTTCACTCTGCATGAGAAAACAAGGACAAAAAATGACAGCGGTAAAATGCTCTGGCATGCCTCGTTATTAGATTTGGTCACTGCCAGGTCCGCCACACAGATGAAGGATTTGTTTTAATAAACAAACAAACCTACTTATCAGCATTACTGTAGATGCTGCATGGAAATCTAACACATAAACAAGCTTAGCATGACTTTGTCTCATTTTTCCCAGAACAGTCCTGTTCACCCATCCGGTGTTAAAATACTTTCTTCTATCCCAGCTTAAAATGCAGGGCAACCAGCCTAGCCCCAACAATGTTACTTAAACAATGGCGTGAGTTGGGGACGGGACTATCTGACTGTTTGAACAACAGCAGGCGGGGGTGTATTCGGAAAGCTGTTTTAAAAACATTGTTTATTTTTGCAATTCCATTCGGTGGCACTAGTGTCGCAGAAATGACATAATTCAGCTTTAAAGTTTCCATCTTGCAAGACTGCTTCATGTTGTTTGGCTCCATTTTTCGGCATATAACTTAATTTATAAGCTCGGATGGGCCCGTCAGCAGGAGAAAAAAATAATTTTCAACATGTTAATAATTACAGTCCTGACCAACACAAAATAGGTATCGTTTTAAAGCTTGGATGTTGCACTTTACAATGCATGTAGGCATTATGAAATGTGTTTATAATTTTGTACTGCACATATCATTGTAATCGTTAAAAACATCACACTGACCAGATAACCAGGTGTCATATGGTGTTGGAAAGCTCTCAAAGAGTAGAATACAAGCAGCCTATTTGTTTTACTCACAGACAAAAATATAGCAAGTAATAGCTAAATATACCAATCTTGATACCAATCTGTCCTTTGAAAATCAAATTTGTAAGAACAGCATTCTTCTACCTGAGCAATATTGCTAAATTACAACACATGCTCTCTGTTGCTGATGCTGAAAAATTAATTCATGTGTTCATGACCTCAAGACTAGATTACTGTAATGCATTGCTGGGAGGATGTCCAGCAAGTTCAATGAATAAACTTCTATTGGTTCAAAATGCAGCTGCCAGAGTGCTGACTAGAACCAAGAAATATGATCATATCAGCCCAATTTTATCATCATTACATTGGCTACCTGTTAAATTTTGTATTCATTTTAAAATTCTGTTAACTACATACAAAGCTTTGAATGGTCTAGCTCCAAAGTACTTAAGTGACCTTCTGACATGTCCACAAAAGGAGGTAGATCCTTTTCATATTTGTCTCCTAAACTATGGAACAGTCTCCCTAAAAGTGTTCGGGATGCAGACACACTCACTCAGTTTAAGTCTAGACTAAAGACTCATCTATTTAGCCAGGCATACACATAATTTATCCATCAACTCACAATTAGGCTTCTTTAGTTAGGTCTGCCGGAACCAGAAACATCCATCATGATCTATAACTCTGCATAAAACTGAATGGCATCTATGCTTATATTATTCTATTTGTTTCCATGTCTAATATCCTGAGGTTACCAGAGCCTGCCAGATCCAGCTCTGTTCCTGTTTGGTGTTGGACTCCACTGCTACGTGTCGCTGAGAGATGACGACAAACTACAGCCGGTGCTAGCCAGACATCACTTCAGTTTTCTGACTTCAAAGGATGAACTGATGCCAACTCCAACTGTAAGACATCGGATACTTCCTATGCCACTGCCTGAACCTTGGACTTAGGATAGACTCCACCGAATCTCACCGAAATGACCTGCAGGTTGAACTGCAATGCACCTCATTATTTTTCAAGGTTATTTTTCTCCATTAACCAGCATCTTATGGAGTTTTGTGTTCCTTGCCACAGTCACCTTCAGCTTGCTCACAGGGGTTCTAAATACAATTATTATTTAATTATTTAATTTCTATACACATTTTACAATCATATTTAATCAAACTACACAATGATCACTGTAATACATTATAGATATTACAGTTTAATTTTTTTGTTTTTGTTAATGCATGATTTTCTGTAAAGCTACTTTGAAACGATATGTGTTGTGAAAAGCGCTATACAAATAAAAATGACTTTTCGTGTAAACAGGTGTTGCTTATATGCCGCGGTTTTGCTTATAACTTCACCAAAAATAAAAGGAACATAAAATATCAAATACCATTACTTAGAGGAGGCTATTGTCTTCAAAATGAGTTCACATGCAGCGTAATCAGATGCAGAGATCATTAGATAATCCACATGAAGCACAATGTGCACACAGCACACAATATGCTATCTGACTAAAAACACATTAGCTTTCCTGGATCAGATGGCTTCATCGGAAATGATGTAGTATATTGTCCAGCGTCATGGAATGCTAAACCAATTGTATTAGGATTCAGATCACTGCAACCAGAGATTGAAGTCATCCAAATATGGGCAGAGAGGATCTATTCACTCTAATTATATATGAACACCAGGAGATGGTGCCAAGTACATGGCACAGACTCAATGATGACTCAAATGTCACAAAATGGAACTGAAAGAGATCTCGTTACTCATGCTTGTATGCTTTGGAGAGAGAGCATACCTTTAGTCAGTGTTGTATTTGCATGTGTAATTAGTTCTTGTGTACAATTATTATGTTTTATTTGTCTGGAGAGGCTTTTAGACACCTGGAGACATTTTTGGACATTGGGTTACATTTTGTTTGTAATGCTATAACTTTTTATTGCTTTGTCGTATCAACACAAAATTTTACTCGGTCACAGATTGGGAACAAAAAACGAGTTTTTCAAAGCTACCTTTTGTACAAGCTGAGATAAATAATGTCAAATAAGAAAAATATAAATACAAAGTTATTGTTTGTGATTTTTCAGCAGTTTATTTGGCTGAGAATCTCAGAATTTATCATAATCTATATCATTATTATTATTATAATAATTATTATTATTAAGTTTTCTTTAAAATGATTCCAAACACTTGACCCTCCTTGTTTTGTTTTTAGTATATTTATAGAGTCATACGCCTTCAATTTTGGGTATGCCACTGAAACCAAAAAATCTTTAAAAACACCCTCTGAGTTTAAAGGGTTAAATACAGTACAAATTGTGTAGTTAATTCATTAAATATAATGACATGTATGTTGGAGTTTGAAATCAAGAACATTCAGTGACAGAGTTGACACCCATTTCAACATTCCGTCAATGGAAGTCTATAGGATTTTTGGGATATTCGATTGTCTGCTACGAGTAAACTGTAAACTAAATTAGTTAGAAAAGTCACAACTCAGTCACAATACACAAGGTCTATGCCAAGTTTGATAGATATAGCTTTAAAGCTCTAAGAGGAGTTAAAAGCGATAATTTTGACCAAGTCTGTAAAATGGCAGTATGTTGCTTTGTCAAGCCAACTGCTACCTTAATTTAAATTAAATTCACTAAATTTGCTACATCCATTCAAATTAAATTAATTAGTTTGATTATTTAATATAATCAAATTAAATAATTGATTTGTAATTTAAAAGGCATTCCCAACTCAAAGTGAATGGCACACAACCCTGCAGGACACATAATGTATTAATCCAAGACATAAAAAACAAGCCATCCAACAAAAAAATATACAAAACAGGAAATAAAAATGTGCAAAATCTGGCCCTTTTTTGTACTCTAATATCCACTCTGCCTTATCTTTTCATTCTCAATGACCTTTTATAGCAGGGGGTGAAGATGAGACCAGGGGCCACTGGCAGCAGCCCGCCCCATGCAGACCAGACAAGCTGAGTAACAATACCACTCAGCCCTTTCACCTCCCAGTCAGATCTGAGACACACCTCATCCCCAGAGGTCCGGAACTCCAGGGAGTTGATCAATCACAGGTACAACACATTAATCTGTCTTGACACACTGGCTCTCGTAATGGAGTTCACCTGAGATGCTGGGATGCAATCCAAAAACCTGCCGCAGTGATGAAGCTGGATTGGCAGCGCAATGTTTGCATTTAGAGAAAAGAAAGTTAGCCAAATTTTGGTAATTACAATCCTTCCATATTTTTCAGGTTCAATATTCGGATTTGCAAGGTCTGAAGGTTGTACATAAGCTAGTCATAAAATCAACATAAAATCAAAATTGACCCTATTTACTTTCTTAATAAACATTCCTTGTCCTATTATGTGTATGATTCATCAGTGTATGTTATTCCAAAGAAAGAAAAAAAGTTTGTCTTTGCAATCCTTCATATAAATCCATATAAAAACTTACCCCACCTTCTTGGCCATGTGAACCAAAATAATGTTTAGCTATAGCCAAAGAGCTATTTAGAAATCAATTTAGGCCATGTACACAAAAATAAATTTTTGTTTGAAAAAGCATTTTCATCCACCAAAAACTGACACTTTAGAAAACGCTCTCCATCACTGCATACATTGGAAAACAATGACTTTAGGAAACTGAAAACAGAGATTTCAAATGAAAATGCAATAGTATGGACATGGCCTTAAGCTACTGTTTTATGCAGCCATTATCAAATTTAGCGATAGTTTATGCAGGTTCACATAAGTTTTCTTGCCACTGTATATACTGTATATACAGTGTTGGGGAGTAGCGGAATACATGTAACGGGATTACATATTTAAAATACAAAATATAAGTAACTGTATTCCACTACAGTTACAATTTAAATAATGGGTAATTAGAATACAGTTACATTCAAAAGTATTTTGATTACTGAAGAGATTACTTTGCATTTTATTGTCATTTGTTTCATTTAATATTTAGTACTTTCAGATGGAAAACATTTATTCATATTAATGATGCAATCCAAAGTGCACTTGAACAGCGGTGAAACACTTTCTTATGAAGTGTTACATTCATACGAGCAGACAGAGAAGTAAGTTTGAAGTAAGTGTGGAGCAGAAGAAATAGAAATAAACTTTGTGTAAATTGTTAGCTTTATGCTAAGCTAAAATGCTATTTCTAGCCATTTTACATGCACATGTTACCAGGCACGATCATATTTTTTTATCAAGAAAATTCAAATTGGATAATAATTTCCAATTTCCTTTTTTTCTAGTAAAACATTTGATATTAGGGCAAAAATTTTATTCTTGATAATTTTTTGTATTGTTTTCCTGTACAAATATCTAAAAATCCTTAAAACAAGATCAATTTGATTAATCTTGTTTTAGAAACAACATTGTATAAGATATTTAGGTTTTTCAGAGAATGTATTTTTAATGTGTATTTTGTCTTACTGTACTGGCAGAGTTTTTATAGTCAAAACAAGTGAAAAAAATCTACCAGTGCTGAAGAAGTAATCCAAAGTATTTAGAATACGTTACTGACCTTGAGTAATCTAACGGAATACATTACAAATTACATTTTATAGCATGTATTCTGTAATCTGTAGTGGAATACATTTCAAAAGTAACCCTCCCAACCCTGTGTGTGTGTGTGTATATATATATATATATATAATATATATACAGTGCATCCGGAAAGTATTCACAGCGCTTCACTTTTTCCACATTTTGTTATGTTACAGCCTTATTCCAAAATGGATTAAATTAATTATTTTCCTCAAAATTCTACAAACAATACCCCATAATGACAATATGAAAGAAGTTTGTTTGAAATCTTTGCAATTTTAATAAAAATAAAAATCACATGGACATATGTATTCACAGCCTTTGCTCAATACTTTGTTGAAGCACCTTTGGCACCAATTACAGCCTCAAGTCTTTTGGAGTATGATGCTACAAGCTTGGCACACCTATTTTTGGGCAGTTTCTCCCATTCTTCTTTGCAGGACCTCTCAAGCTCCATCAGGTTGGATGGGAGTGTCAGTGCACAGCCATTTTCAGATCTCTCCAGAGATGTTCAATCGGGTTCAAGGCCGGGCTCTGGCTGGGCCACTCAAGGACATTCACAGAGTTGTTCCGGAGCCACTCCTTTGTTATCTTGGCTGTGTGCTTAGGGTCGTTGTCCTGTTGGAAGATGAACCTTCACCCCAGTCTGAGGTCCAGAGAGCTCTGGAGCAGGTTTTCATCAAGGATGTCTCTGTACATTGCTGCATTCATCTTTCCCTCGATCCTGACTAGTCTCCCAGTTCCTGCCGCTCAAAAACATCCCCACAGCATGATGCTGCCACCACCATGCTTCACTGTAGGGATGGTATTGGCCAGGTGATGAGCGGTGCCTGGTTTCCTCCAGACATGATGCTTGCCATTCAGGCCAAAGAGTTCAATCTTTGTTTCATCAGACCAGAGAATTTTGTTTCTCATGGTCTGAGAGTCCTCCAGGCAGGCTGTCATGTGCCTTTTACTGAGAAGTGGCTTCCGTCTAGCCACTCTACCATACAGGCCTGATTGGTGGAGTGCTGCAGAGATGGTTGTTCTTCTGGAAGTTCTCCTCTCTCCACAGAGAAATGCTGGAGCTCTGTCAGAGTGACAGTCGGGTTCTTGGTGACCTCCCTGACTAAGGCCCTTCTCCCCCGATCACTCAGTTTGGACGGGCGGCCGGCTCTAGGAAGAGTCCTGGTGGTTCCAAACTTCTTCCATTTATGGATGATGGAGGCCACTGTGCTCACTGGGACCTTCAATGCTGCAGACATTGTTCTGTACCCTTCCCCAGATCTGTACCTCGATACAATCCTGTCTCAGAGGTCTACAGACAATTCCTTGGACTTCTTGGCTTGGTTTATGCTCTGATATACACTGTTAACTGTGGGACCTTATATAGACAGGTGTGTGCCTTTCCAAATCATGTCCAATCAACTGAATTTATCACAGGTGGACTCCAATCAAGTTGTAGAAACATTTCAAGGATGATCAGTGGAAACAGGATGCACCTGAGCTCAATTTTGAGTGTCATGGCAAAGGCTGTGAATACTTATGTACATGTGATTTTTTTCATTTTTTTATTTTTAATAGATTTGCAAAGATTTCAAACAAACTTCTTTCATGTTGTCACTATGGGGTATTGTTTGTAGGATTTTGAGGAAAATAATGAATTTAATCCATTTTGGAATAAGGCTGTAACATAACAAAATGTGGAAAAAGTGAAGCGCTGTGAATACTTTCCGGATGCACTGTATACACACAGTATATACAGTGGCAAGAAAACTTATGTGAACCCTTTGGAATTAGCTGTTTTTTTTTTTTTTTTTTTTTTTTTTGCATTAATTGGTCATAAAATGTGATCTCTATCACAGTCACAAGTATAGACAAACACAATGTGCTTAAGCTAACAATACACAAACAAATGTAATCTTTTTTGTATTTATTGAACACATCCCTATAAACATTCACAGTCCTGTGGAAAAATTAAGTGAACCCTTGGATTTAATAACTGGTTGATCCTCCTTTGGCAACAATAACCTCAACCAAGCATTTCTGCTTTCTGTGGATTAGACCTGCACAACTTTCAGAAGGAATTGTGGACCATTCTTCCTTACAGAACTGCTTCAGCCTAGCCATATTCTTAGATGTCAAGTGTGAACATCTCTGTTGAGGTCATTCCACAGCATCACTATTTGGTTAAGGTCTGGGCTTAGACTGGGCCACTCCAAAAGGTAGATTTTCTTCTTTTGAAGCCATGCTGTAGTGGATTTAATTGGATGTTTAGAGTGATTGTCCTGCTGCATCACCCAAGTTCTACTGAGCCTGTTTAATGTTTTCCGAATAGTAGACTCATGAACAGAGATGTTAACCAGTTACAATGATTCCTTCAAGTCTTTAGCTGTCACTCTTGGGTTCTTTTTTACCTCACTGAGCATTCTGCGGTGTGACCCTTTGAGTCATCTTGGCTGGACGGGCACTTCTATGGAGAGTAACGTCCTGGTTACTTTCATAACCTTCGTTCCCTGATGGAGGGAACGAGATGTTGTTTCAATGTAGTGAAACTAGGGGTCACTCTTGGGGGCCCCAAACACCTCTGATCTTTGAGAAAAGGCCAATGGGAATTGGTGAGTGGAATTTGCATGCCACTCCCCGGACATACGGGTATAATAGGAGCTGGATTGCAACCACTTATTCAGGTTTTTTGCTGAGGAGCTGAGACAAGGTCCCGGCCATTTCAGCGGGTAGTTCAGTGTTGTGGCAGGAGGGACACCACGTCTCGTTCCCTCCATCAGGGAACAGAGGTTACGAAAGTAACCGGGACGTTCCCTATCTGTCACTCACTCGACATTGTGTCAATGTAGTGACACTAGGGGTCCCTATACAAAACGCCACAACTAGCTGAACTGTGTTATGTGAACTGGTGGTGCGAGACGGGCAGACCATTGTGTGCCTCGTAGCCAGCGCACCCGGCCGTCACGTAACCCCCCTCAATGCTCTTATGAGCATCGTACGTACCCTGCACCTTGGGGACAAGTCAACTGCCCAAAAAATGGGGACCTCCTGCCCCAGCTGTGGCCTCTTCTCTTTCTTCTCCCCAAAAGGAAAAATCGTTCAGCTGGGGGCCATATAGCGTCCGCGTCGGGGGGGTGTCACTCCCAAGGGGAAGACACCGTGGAGACCACAACCTGCCCGAGAGGGGAGGAAATTGTGTGGAAATATGTCACATGGTCTTCCCGAATCTTGTCGGCAGTGTCTCATGTGGAGAAGTCCCTGTGGTAGGTCCTACCCGGGGGAGGAGCTCTACGAACACGGTGACTGGGAGCAGATGGGCATCTGCCCAAGGAAGACACGGGTTCACCAATGGGGGAACCGTCTCACGGAAGATACATCACACGGGGTTACATAAGGGCAACCAGCGCATGTGGAGCACCTACCCCTGTACAGGGCCAAGTTAGCACATGTACTGGGCCGGCAACGAGTTTCTCCACAAACTCACCTGCCACAGGGCTAAGGAGGAAGGTCATCCAGGGTCCACGACTTCGTGAACACGACTGGGGGTAAAAAGGGTCACATGTCTTCGCCTCCAGGAGGGGAAAGGTGCTATATGCAAGCGGTATACCCGGCCAGCTGTCCCGCAACTTACCTGCTCGTACCTGACAACACACGGGACGAGACCGGCTCAACCCGGAGATTGTAGAACCTCGCGAAGGTATTGGATGTTGCCCAGGAGGCTGCCACAATCCTAGTAGAGTGTGCTCGTAGCCCCAAGGGGGGTGCCACATCCTTGGTGTGATATGCCAATGCGATGGCCAATGAGCGATCCTCTGTTTGGAGACAGCGCTCCCTTTCCGATGTCCTCCAAAGCAGACGAAGAGCTGCTCAGAGCGTCTAAAGCTCTGCGTGCAATCCAAATAGATGCGCAAAGCATGCACCGGACACAGCAATGACAAGGCTGGGTCTGCCTCCTCCTGGAACAGCACTTACAGGTTCACCACCTGATCCCGAAACGGGGTCGTTGGAACCTTGGGCACATAGACCGGTCGGGGTCTCAGTACCACGTGAGAGTACTGAGAGGCCAGTAGGGTGCCACTAGGATGACCTGCTCCTCGTCCTCCCTGACCTTGCCCAGGGTCTGTGCAAGTAGGCTTACTGGGGGGAACACATACTAGCGCGGCCCCCAGAGCCAGCTGTGTGCCAGTGCATTTGTGCCGAGGGAAGCCTCAGTCAGGGTGTACCAGAGCGGGCAGAGGGAGGATTCAGGCTGAGGTGCCTGAGCACCAGGTACCTGTGCGCACACAACAAGTCTCAAGAGTGAGCTAGAGCCAGCCTGTTGTCGAGACAGTTGAGGATGCGGACGCCCACTTCCCTTAGCGGGGCAAGGGCTGCCTCTGTAACTTCCGTGAAGACGCGAGGCGACAGGGACTGACCGAAGGGGAGGATATTGTACTGGTGTGCCCGGCCCTCAAAGGCGAACTGAAGAAATGGCCTGTGCCGAGGAGAAACCGATATGTTGAGTACACGTCCTTCAGGTTTACCGCCATGAACCAATCTTGATGCCGGACGTTCGCTAAAATGCGTTTCTTCATCAGCATCTTGAACGGGAGTCTGTCAGAACTCGCAGGTCCGGGATTGGCCGCAACCCACTGCCTTGGTACGATGAAGTAGGGGCTGTAGAACCCCTTCTTCATCTCGGCTGGAGGGACAGGCTCTACCGCGTCCTTCCGCAGAAGGGACACAATCTCCACGGGGAGGGCAGCGTCGTTCTCACCCTACACTTGAGGTAAAATGGACGCAGCTGAACCCAGGCGGGTGCCTGGCGAACTGAATTGCATAGCTGAGTCGAACGGTCCCGGTCAGCCATCGCGACGGGTTGGGGAGCACAAGCCACGCCCCCAAGCTTCGGGCGAGGGGGACCAAGGAGACAATCGTGTCGGACATACCGGTGGGTAGGGCAGAGCCAGAGGCGCCACATTGAGGGGGCTCGGACCTCGAACTCGTGGCCATGCTGAGTCTGGGGACATCGAAGCACTTACCTGGCTCTGGGTACCCACCATAGGACCGGTCAGTGACGGGGGAGGAGGGAACCATCCTCGTAATCGGACACAACCACCCGGGTGGGTGTGTTGTGCCACCGCTGGGTGCGCAGAGGTGGGAGGCCCGCCTCAGCAGCGTTCTGCCTGCCATAAATGTGCAGTGTCTGGCAATCACAATAACGATGGCCGAAAACACCGGGTGTGTGACCCAGGATGGACTGAACCAGCCCGCTCTGATGCTGCAATCGAGAGCTCATCCGCTTCGCGAGCCCCGAATGAGAGCGCGAACCCATCGCAGAACTCAACTGGGGCAAACGAGCGTGCTGGGGAATAGAAGGTCTGTGGGGGGTTACCCGGCGGAGCGGCTCCCATTGTAATCCCCAAATCACTCCCAGTGCTAACCGACGCGGCCTCAAACCCGTAGGTAGAAGGACCGCGGCGGGGAGCCGCTGGAGTGGCTTTCCCTCTGAGGAAGGAAAGCCGCGACATTGCCATGGTCATGTTCTTGCAGTGAGAACATATTGTAGAGGTGAATGGATCGGTGGAGGAATTCAGCTCGCTGAAATACAACCGCTCGGCTCCGAAGAGAAAATCTGAATGAGTGGTTACAAGCCAGCTCCTTTTATACCCGTATGTCCGGGGGAATGGCATGCAAATTCCACTCACCAATTCTCATTGGCCTTTTCTCAAAGATCAGAGGTATTTGGGGCTCCCAAGATTGACCCCTAGAGTCACTACATCGACACAACGTCGAGTGAGTGACAGATAGGGAACCACAGTACTAAATCATCTCTATTTATAGACAATTTTTCTAACTGTGGACAGATTCACATCTAAGCTTTTCAAGATAACTTTGTAACTCTTTCCAGCTTTATGCAAAGCAATAATTCTTGGTCTTCTGAGATCTTTTTTTTGTGAGACATGGTCCACATCAGCAGATGCTTCTTGTGAATAGCAAACTCAAAATGTGTGAGTGCTGTTTATAAGTCAAAGTTGCTCTAACCCACACCTCCAATCTCGCTTCAGTAATTGGATGTCAGGTTGGCCAACTCCTGACTCTAATTAGCTTTTGTTGACGTAGTTAGCCTAGAGGTTCACATACTTTTCCTAACCTACACTGTGAATGTTTAAACCTGTTGATGTGCATATATATATATATATATATATATATATATATATATATATATATATATATATATATATATGTATGTATGTATGTATGTATGTATGTATGTATGTATATGTAATGCTTCATTCTACTAATCTAATATTATTTATGAACTGATCATTAAGTTTCTCTATTGAACTTTGCAACCAACCTCATATGAGTGTATTTGCCCTAAATTTAGCTCGGAGCATAATTATAGAGGGTGATAATTTTTAGTGACATTGTCATTGAAATGTCCCAAAATCATCATAATCTCACTTCATTTCTTGTACAACTCAATTACTATGCCTGACCAAGATTGAGTCAAGATTGAGTGCTTCCTAATATGATCCACTGATTTTTATGAGATCTTCACATTTGCACGTTTTTTAAACTCCTGTTTTATCGAATGGTCTCTGGTGGCCTAAATGACTACACGGCACATTTTTGCTGCTCAGAGACAGAAACTGACAGGTCTGTAATTACTTGTTTAATGAACCAGACCTCTTAAGACCTGTGGAGAGTATTATACAAGACGTTTCAACATTTTAGCCATCACAAAGAATCATCAAAATAAAAACAGAATGAAGGATGTAATCACTTATTTATCCTTCAATAGAAGGAGCAAATGACATGCCATTTAGTACGCCATTTAGATTAGCCAGCTATATGAATATTATGGCGATATTTTGCCCCATTATGCATTACATGGAATGGTCCCTCCCTAATGTGACAGCCAGACTGAAGCATGAAACATGTCTAGCTTTAGAAATAAAAGGACAATACCATGTTTTCAGACAGTGTGTACTATTAAAGCTTAATAGATTTCCAACATTATCTGAGGTAATGCTGCAAGACTTTGAAATACTGTTGGACAAATTCTGACTTTATACATGTTTAAGATCAATAAAGGAATAGTTCACCCATAAATAAAAATTCAGTAATTATTTACTCACCCTTGTGTCATTCCAGCTGTATTCTGTCATCTTTTCTATGGAACACAAAAGTAGAATTTTTTAAGAATCATACCGCAACTCTTGCCTTAAAAAAGGACCCCCACCACCACCACCAAAATAGCACTATAAAAGTAGGTTGCTTGACTTGTGCGCTCTATTCCAAACCATAGAGTTCTGTGAGAAACAGACAAAAAAAAAAAAAAAAAAAAATGTGTAGTTGTCTAGTATTGAATGTGAAAGGGTATGTGCAAAGTCTAGTCTAGTCTAGTCTAGTCCAGTCCAGTCCAGTCCAGTCCAGTCCAATCCAGTCCATGTTTTGTAGTTAGGGTTTTGGATTTCACGTTTATTTAATAAACTGCACTTGGGTTCTTCATCTCATCATCGTCTTCGTCATTGCCAGTTCCAGCATATGTTACAGGTCGCTATGAACTGTTCCTCTGTGGCAAGAGCTGAGTAATGATACTTTGAAAATGTTTACCTTTAATATAAAATAATCTAATATATAAAATAAAAATATAGAATAACATAAAATAATCTACCTTAAAATAATAGAAATATAAAAACAGGTTATGGAACAACATGAGTAAATGGGTCGTTGACAAATAAGGCTGTCCAAGATTGCAAAAATGAGAAATCATTTTTTGAAACGTGCATTAAAAGTTTAATGTTTGTGTCCATTTCGGTTTATAGTTGTGAGGGTCTAGAGGGGCCTCTGTGTTTTATGTTTTTGTTTTTTCACATAAAAACATAATGACTACCTGCATGTTAGTTACATCACCTGACTTTGATTTGCTGAACAAAAGTTTTCAAACATGAATAATATTTTAGAACAAAAATATGTTTTAAGCAATAACAATACAAGACTGTTACAAACTACTTAGACCAAAATTTAGTTTTTCAAGATTTTCAGTATTTAACAAGCCTATTATTATTATTATTATATTTATTTATTCAGTCTTTGGATAGTTACACCACTTTTTTACTTTAACCCCAGGAAAAATATACAAAAATATATATTTTCTTTTTTCAACTTTAAACTTGGCTATTCAAAGAATTTTACATTTTGTGTCTGCCAGTAGTTGATTTGTGTAAATTGCATTTATTTTTTTCTCCCCAATTTGGAATGCCCAATTCCCAGTGCTCTCTAAGTCCTTGTGGTGGTGTAGTGTCTCACCTTAGTCTGGGTGGCAGAGGATAATCCACGCATCTTATCACGTGGCTTGTTGAGCGCGTTAGCGCGTTACGTGTGGAGTCACTCAGCACGCCCCGGGATTTGAACTTGCGAACTCCAGGGGTGGTAGTCAGCGTCTTTACTCACTGAGCTACCTAGGCCCTGTAGAGTGCATTTTTAATGTTTTTGTGTTTACAAAAAATAATAGCATCACGCAACTGACAAAAATAATTTTCATTTTGAGGTAAACTATTCCACAAAAACATCTTCCACAATAGTTGAAGTGAGTGACTCCAACTAGAGAGGGCCACTCTGAATTCACTCATTGTTTTAGTCAGTGTAGCACTGAGCTCAAAGGAGGATGCCTATTTCTTAATGACATTGAATCAATAATCATGTTCGAGTGAGACCTTTCGCAAGAGATAGTGGTCTTCGAACAACACAGCACCAATCAAGAGAAGACGTGTGAATCATGGGACCCTCCCATAATTCATCAACCCCTTGAAATGGTTAGCAAATACACCAATAGTAAGAAGCGCTAAGAGAAAGAGACATAGAGAAATCATGTAAGAAAGAATGGGGGGGACAAAAGGGCATCAGGACCACCATAAATCAACATCCTTCCAAACTGTCACATTCATTCTGGGTTGACGTCCATTCAGCGCTAAATGGCAGGGAGCATGGACTTCATAAAATTCCTCGAGCTTACAGTCTGATGGCATGATATTACAGTGGAGTGATACTCCAGTCAATTCATCTTTATTTGGTGATATCTGCCATGCGAAAACTACTTTTCAAATATATCAGACGTGAATAGGAGTGGAGCCCGTATTTGAGATGGTGGAATATATGGTTTTTACAACATCTCCACAGAGCTAAGATTTGCCTGCATATATACAATCATTTTATCGACCTGCCAGGCTTAAGCTTTTAGTCTAAAGCAGCCGGTCTTAACAGGTTTAGAAAATATTGATGAATTAATTTTTAGCTTTAATCGACAAAAACAACACCCACACAACATTGATGTCCACACAATTCTGTTTAAATACTAACATACCGCATAGGGGCATCACTGCAGCATTTGTATTGTGTTTATTTAGAGCCCCACAGACAACAACCCCTGGCCCTTAACCTAACCCTAACCTTCATTTACAAAATGAATCATGGTTTTACTACAGTAACAATAGTATCACCATGGTAGTTTGCAGTGGCAAATTCTCAGGGCCAGCAAAGCCTTCTCTGCTGGCCTAACATGTCTAATAAATAAATATTGTTTCATCCTTTCATTTTCATTCACGTTTTTGCCTATTTATTTTCAGTCGCTTTCCACTTCTAATTCATCTAAAAACGAATAGCAAACAACAAATAGTTTATCCAATCAGAATTTATTCCTTGATCCTTACAAGCGAAGCATGACGGTTCACAAATCGCACGCCCAAAGCTGAGTGCTTCCGAAGCAGCACGTGAGTCTGAGCTCTACCCCGTTAAGCCTTCAGAATTTCTACAGAATCCCTCAACAGTTCAAGTGAAGAGGCATCTAAAGTCGATTGTCAGATTCATCAGCGAATCAGATTTATTTATTTGTTCTTGGTGGGTGTGGTCTTTAGGATATGTCCCAGTTGAGGCCTTCTAGCTGGCCTTGAGAGACGCAATCACGCTTAAAGTGATTATGTATTTTGAAAGCGAAGAGCGCGAGATCTAGCTGACAGGTCGGCTGTCACTGCCACATCACCACTGAGAAAGAGATCCTTATGGATTTAAAAACCTGAAATATAAACAGGAAAGGAGGGCTGATTTTCACTTCAAGTAAATTGGTATGTGCTTTTTGCATTGTTATAGCAACATCAGAAGTTTTCTAATTGTAAATTAGGCTGCTTGAGCATTCAGTGTCAGATCAAGTTTTGAAAAGTAACTGTGTACCCTTACGAAACAAAAATTATTGCAAGCAACATTTTGATCGCAAATATTATTAGACAGTTTTTTCCCTGGTATTAGACCTTCTTGGTTTTGGCTTTTGTGCACGGACGTGTTTTAAAAATGTTAATTGGTATTATTGTTTGGCTGCGATGTAATGTATGATGTCCATAGGCATAGGGTGTCTTATTAATTGTGAAACAGTGTTTTCTTAATGGCATGAATCACACTGAAGGCCAAGACTTAAAATGCACAGGCCGCCACTGGTAGTTTGTAATAAAATCATTGTAACCACAAAATTAAACATGGTTACTGTATTAACAATATATTACTGTAGTAACACCTTGGTTATCTGCATCAAAACCTTGTTAATTTTGGCTTGATAAAACCCTTCTCTCAACACCCCGACCTTCATTGTGACCAGGTGTAACCCAGATGTAAAATCAGAGTGAATTGTATTCTATGTTATAAGCTTAAAACTAACTAAAGTGCATATTTAACTAAAATATGTGAAGAAACTATAGACAAGTAACTAGAAACAAAATTTTATATTTATTATTAATACTTGCAAATACATGTAAAACATATTGCAGATAAACTTGACCAATAAGAGTCTGGATCAGCACTGCAAATGTGATTTATCCAATCAGCCAGTCTTGCTGTAGCCGCTGACTCTAGAGTTAACACAGAACAGACGAAGAAGCAAATAGCAACGAGATGCTGATCAACTGCGCTGTTAGGAATTTATAGCAGCAAAAGTCTGAAAAATAGAAAAGATTAGTATAATCTTAAACTAAAGCTCTAGAAAAAGAGAAGAAAATATTTACCTGAGAGTGAATCTTGATGTCCAATCGAGATAAAGCTGAGTGATGAAGTCATTTATTTCACTGTTCAAGTTTAGTTAATTATCGAGGAAATCTGTAAGTTTAATCGTTTATTCTAAATATAAATGAGGATCAGAAACGTAAACTTGTTTGTGTAAACTTAGTTGAGAAACAGTGTTGTGTAAATGCTACCACAAGGCATTTAGAGCTAAATCTAATGCATGTATTGTAAGTTAAGAAAGTAAGAATAACTGTCTGAAATGTTGGGAAAATGTTTCTGAGAATGTTTTCCTGCTTTGTGCAGGCCAGTTTTTGTATATATATATGTGTTTTGTTCGAGTTGGACCACGTTTTCAATGAGGATAGTGAACATTTCATCGTGGATGTTTCTGCACGAACTTTCTGGAAAGTTTGATGGTGAGCAAAAAACCCAAGAATCTTATCTGAACTGTGAATATCTTCTTTTCATGGATTTCCGAATAATCTTCAGTTCATCTGTACTTTGAATTCATTTGACAATGGAAAGGTCAAGGTATTTGTGAATCTGGACATTTATTGAATGTTTGTTCTTGAAGAACTTGGAATTTAGTACATTTGGTAATTCAGTTGATTGATTATTGTTTGTTCAATTGTATAATTGTTTATTTGAATTGTACAGGTAATTAATAGGTAACTTTGTTTGGTTTTATTTACATTTTATTGAATTTATTTGGAAAAAAGAGTTATAAAACATTTAAATTGGGTACCAAAATAGGAACTAAAATTGTTAAAACATTTTATTAGCTTAAAATAAACTAAATAGGCATAATTAGATTAACAGAATTTGAAGGAAAGAACATTGAATATAAATCTCTAATTGTGTTTATTGTATTATTTTATTTAAGATTTATTTGTTGTACTGTCTATTGTTTTATCTGTGAAGTTTGTTATTCAAGTTAATCAATACAAATCAGTTATTTCACTTAAGACAGTTGTTGAGTGTGTATGTGTACCGTTTGCCTCCTTCACGTTCCCTGGTTATCTTCTGATTGGCCCAACTCTTTGCCACCCCGGGTGCCATCACACATGCTACCCATACTACGTGCATACCACATGCTACACAAATCACTGTGAGGAATCACTTTTATTTATTATTATAAGTAGTATTATAGGAAATAGTGAGAGTGAAGACATGGGAAAAAGTGTGGAAAAAGGCGGGATTCGAACCAGGTTCGTCATCATGACAATGCGTATTCAGCTGTTGTTACACCCTGAGACACTACAGCGGCATGTGAGGGTGCCGTTTGTCGTAAACTCCTGTGTTTCTACCAGACTATTGGAGTGCAAATAGTCACTCCATTCTCCATTCTCTTAACACATTAAAATCTAACCCGTTAACCAGTTCAACATCACTGCCCCATTGCACGGAAAATTCAAATATGCCCGCCTTCATTTGACCAGCAGTGTTGGCCACAAAGAAATGTGTCATGGCTGACTTTGAGCTTGGTCTCAGCAGTGGTGGGCGAGTTAGTGTAAATAGCCTTTGCCAACAAGATGTGGTATTTGCGCTTAATGTAAATAGACACTCCGATAAAAACATCTGTTGCGACTTCCACGTCTTCTACCTCAGTGGAAAATTTAGCATCAGTTTAGTCTGTTTTTTTGTTTTGTTTTTCTACAGAACTCTACATGGCGAAACATTTGTGGAATATATATATGCAAATACTGTAAAGATTCATGGTCAGTAAAAAATATTTACGGCCGTTAAATTACAAATTCGTCTGCTATTGGCAAGTATGACAAAAAGTTAATTACACTGGCCCCAAGAAGCTCAGTTGAAGCAAGTGCTGTCATCAAGGGCGACAGTTTATTCTTAACCTTCGCCTTCTCTCAGCTATTATTTCAGCAGCAGGTCGACTTGGTTTATAAAGACACCCTGCACGCCAAATCTATTGTGAGGTCATGAGCTGATTTGCTTTCATTCTAACAACTGACGTCACTCCTAATTGTCTCACTGACTATTCTGACTATACTGATTATTCTGTAATGCTATAGCTGCACATTGTTCTGTATACATTCTGTGCATAGTACAGTTTTCAGAGGAACAAGTCTGCAGTATGCACCTTGAGCTTACTTGCAATACAGACTGACATTATTTGCAGTTTAAATATTTCTTAAATCTTTAGCAATAAATCTTGGCAGAGGCAATTTGCACTATGTGAAAATAATGGCAGATGCTATTTACACTAAGTGTAAAAAGCAACAAAAAGTATATTATTTGCACTAAGTGAAAATAGTGGCAGATACACTTACACCACAATTATACATTACAGTATAGTGACATCACTGCAGCATTTTTATTGTGTTTATTTGGAGTCCCACAGACACCAAGTCTGACACCAATCCCTACCTCTAACCCTACCTTACAAATATTAACCATGGTTTTACTACAGTAACCATAGTATCACCATGGTATTTTTCTAGTAAAATCATAGTAACCACAAAATTAAACATGGTTACTATTAATTGCTATTAACAGCATGTTACTGTAGTAGCACCATGGTTAGAACATCAGAACTATATAGTTTCCACCAAAACACATGATTACTACAATATTACTACAGTAAAACATTGGTTAATTTTATCCAGATCAAATCCTTTTCTCAACTCCCCGACCTTCACTGTGACCAAATCACTGCGAGGAATCTCTTTTATTTATTACTATAAGTAGTATTATAGGAAATATTATGAGTAGAGACATGGGAAAAAGTATGTCAAGGGGTGGGAATCGAACCAGTATCTCCAGCGTGACAACACATACATATCCTGTCGTTACACCCAGAGCTACTACAGCAACACATGGGGGTGCAGTTTGTCGTATAATCCTATGTTTCCACCAGACTATTGGAGCGCAAATAGTCACTTAGTTATCCAATCTCTTAATCCACTAAATGTCTAACCCATTAACCAGTTTAATGTCTCTGCCCCATCGCAAAAAATTCAAATATGCCCACCTTCCGTTGATCAGCAAACCTCAAATAAATCTTAAGTTTGGTCTGCAACACCCTATATAATCACACAATTCCATCTGTAAACCACATGTTAGAGTAATACATATTATTGTATACTAAAATTAAGATGAAAACTAATGTTTTAAAACATTTTTGAACTGAAATTAAATAATTAACACAAAATGTAGGACTCTCGAACATGTAGATACATGAAACAAAATCCATGCTCAGAGGTGTTTTAGGCAATCCGATTAGAAACGGGACGATGCTAAAGTCAGGTGTGAATGGGGTACAAAACATGTGCCTGTGTGCTGCCAAGGCCATTTTGAAACACTCAATTGCATTGTCCTTGACATGTGGCTCTGTGGGATAGCTTGTTTTAAGTGCCCCTTTCTTGTCCATTAACCGGGCAGCCTGGGTGGGCTAAGTCCTGAAATAACATATCATTCACCTCACATCAACATTTGGCATTATGTTCACGCACAACCTCGTGAACTTAAAGGCCTCTCACAACTACTGATGCTGAATGCAGCAAATGTGCCTGCTCTAAAGGTGTCCATAAATGCAGTCATTATGTCTCCAATACAACTATCCATATAATTGAGTCAGCAATGAGCTAATACTTTACCAGAGATGGGGGCGCTGGGTACCCATGAATTCCAGTATGGAAGGGGAGGTGTAAAGGAGACTCTTGGAACTTAGGAACTTAATGGCTGTTTACACCTGCCAAACTGCTTGTTCATCTTTTTTCTTTTCTTTTTTTTTCTCTAAATGTCATTCCGACAGCCATGGAGGTTGAGTGCAGTCGGACCCGAATGCCCTGTTGGAGTGGGCTGCATGATTTTAATGGAGTTCGGCCCATGCCTGATCCTCCTAAATGGGTAATTGTGTAGACCAAAGGAGGGTGTCAGATGGACTCTGGCCAGCACAAAGAGTGCCTGAACTAAAGGGATTGAGAAAAAGCATTCTATGAGAGCTTGCTACAAAGAATAAAAGTTCCACAAGCTAAAAAGCTGAATCACTAACCTCGAAGAAATGCTCAGTTTTAAACCAAATTTAAAACATAAAGACACACACAACGCGGCCGTGTGCATCTCTCTCTCTCTCGAACTGGCACCTCCGGCTAGTCTTTATCCCCTCCCGGTTGATTAGCCCGATTCAGGGCCGGCCGAGTGTCCTCGCGGCCTGGCCCTTCTCCTCGTCACACTCCTCCATCGCCCGACTCAGGCCATGCCTGCCGGCCGGTCTTCCCCACCTTTTGGAGCCCTGGGAGAGATGAGGGGAGGGAAAGTGGAGAAGGAAAGAGTCATCCTCCGGTGGACGCCAGCGAGTCCTCTGGCCCATTGCAGACGGAACTGCTCCTCCCCTTCTTCGGCAGATGGCAGTGGTTCCACCAACTCTCGCTGGCTGGCAGCAACTCCTCCGTCCCCAGGCAGATGGCCGCGGCTGCTCCTTTAGCGGATGGCAGCGGCGAGGGCTCCGCAACAGCGCATCCCTCCTCCCTCCTGGGATTTGGCACCAATGTAATGATAAAGGACGGGCAAGGAGGATGCAGGAATCAGCTGAACAGTAAATGTAAAGTTTAATGATATAAATGAACTTAAACATAAACAAACACAAACACACATGCAACGCGGGCGCGTGCGTCTCTCTCTCTCTCGAACTGGCACCTCCAGCTAGTCTTTATTCCCCTCTCAGCTGATTAGCCCGATTCAGGGCCGGCTGTGTGGCCTCACGGCCCCACTCTCCTCCTCATTACATGTTAATAAAAATTTTGAAAAAAGAGTAAAAAAATACTAAACAATATGTCCCGATACTGGTATCAGAATTGGGTCCAATACAGTGCTCATGTACTTGTACTCATACTCTTAAAAATGCTCCAAAAACCAATACCATCTGATGTACGAATGTCATTACGTAAACATTCAGCGTACATATTAAATTACATATACATTATCATGTCATGTCATAGTTCATTAAACAGCAAAAGCTGCGATTTAATGTGATAAATATGTAGTTTGTATGTGCAGTGCTTTAAATGTGAATGCTTGTGAATGTGTGGAGCCCTTGTTGTGTTGACATAAAGACACAAAGTGCTCATACCACCTTATATAGCTCATTGGCTCATTCATGAAAAACACCATCATGAGCATCGCACACTCTGTTTGTAGCAGATGACAGCAGGCAGAGCGTGTATTCTCTTTTAAGCACTAATCATATACAGATTACATGTTTATTTAATTAAATATCAGCCTTTTGCGGTTTAATAATCACTTTGAGTCACATAGTTACCGGTGTTATGAAATATTTGGTTTCTGAGATTTTCGGTTGCACATGAATATTCGAAAATTTCACATTAAAGCGATACTGAAAATATAGTAAAATACAGCCATTAAGTACAGGTGCATCTCAATAAATTAGAATGTCGTGGAAAAGTGCATTTATTTCAGTAATTCAACTCAAATTGTGAAACTCGGCAATTAAATAAATTCAATGCACACAGACTGAAGTAGTTTAGGTCTTTGGTTCTTTTAATTGTGATGATTTTGGCTCACATTTAACAAAAACCCACCAATTCACTATCTCAAAAAATTAGAATACATCATAAGACCAAAAAAAACCAAACATTTTTAGTGAATTGTTGGCCTTCTGGAAAGTATGTTCATTTACTGTATATGTATTCAATACTTGGTAGGGGCTCCTTTTGCTTTAATTACTGCCTCAATTCGGCGTGGCATGGAGGTGATCAGTTTGTGGCACTGCTGAGGTGGTATGGAAGCCCAGGTTTCTTTGACAGTGGCCTTCAGCTCATCTGCATTTTTTGGTCTCTTGTTTCTCATTTTCCTCTTGACAATACCCCATAGATTCTCTATGGGGTTCAGGTCTGGTGAGTTTGCTGGCCAGTCAAGCACACCAACACCATGGTCATTTAACCAACTTTTGGTGCTTTTGGCAGTGTGGGCAGGTGCCAAATCCTGCTGGATAATGAAATCAGCATCTTTAAAAAGCTGGTCAGCAGAAGGAAGCATGAAGTGCTCCAACATTTCTTGGTAAACGGGTGCAGTGACTTTGGTTTTCAAAAAACACAATGGACCAACACCAGCAGATGACATTGCACCCCAAATCATCACAGACTGTGGAAACTTAACACTGGACTTCAAGCAACTTGGGCTATGAGCTTCTCCACCTTTCCTCTAGACTCTAGGACCTTGGTTTCCAAATGAAATACAAAACTTGCTCTCATCTGAAAAGAGGACTTTGGAACACTGGGTAACAGTCCAGTTCTTCTTCTCCTTAGCCCAGGTAAGACGCCTCTGACGTTGTCTGTGGTTCAGGAGTGGCTTAACAAGAGGAATACGACAACTGTAGCCAAATTCCTTGACATGTCTGTGTGTGGTGGCTCTTGATGCCTTGATCCCAGCCTCAGTCCATTCCTTGTGAAGTTCACCCAAATTCTTGAATCAATTTTGCTGGACAATCATAAGACTACGGTTCTCTCGGTTGGTTGTGCATCTTTTTCTTCAACACTTTTTCCTTCCACTCAACTTTCTGTTAACATGCTTGGATACAGCACTCTGTGAACAGCCAGCTTCTTTGGCAATGAATGTTTGTGGCTTACCCTCTTTGTGAAGGGTGTCAATGATTGTCTTCTGGAAAACTGTCAGATCAGCAGTCTTCCCCATGATTTTGTAGCCTAGTGAACCAAACTGAGAGACCATTTTGAAGGCTCAGGAAACCTTTGCAGGTGTTTTGAGTTGATTAGCTGATTGACATGTCAAAATATTCTAATTTTTTGAGATAGTGAATTGGTGGGTTTTTGTTAAATGTGAGCCAAAATCATCACAATTAAAAGAACCAAAGACTTAAACTACTTCAGTCTGTGTGCATTGAATATATTTAAAAAAAAATAATAATAATAAAAAAAGTATCGGTGCCCATACTCGTTCTCAAACAAACAGTATCGAACATCCCTAGTAAACACCCTTAACACTGTGCATTTATTTACCTTAAAATAGCCAGGGCCTATTTGGATAACATTTGTTAATGTCTGGCTGTAAATTCCTTTCAAAAATCTGGTTTAAGAACAAACATGACTTCACACCCTCAACTACCAATTAGATTTGGAACTAATTTTAGGGTTTACTTAGAGGTAGACCGATGAATCAGTTACTATCGGTTATCTGCTAAATCTATGCCGATACCTTCCAATCGTTTTATTTATTATTAGTATTATAATTACTATTATTCCTCATCGATAAATCTGGTAAAATTACATAAATATATATAAATATCTTCATCTGGTGAATATATAGGCTATAAAAGCTTAAGTTGTTAAAAACGTACATACAGATCATTATAACGGAGCCACGTCTCATTCATTTTTAAGTCCCTGGTGTATTTCGGCCTTGTTTATAAAAGTCCCACATTATGCACCAAATCTTAATTTTTCTTTTTATTATTGGAATTTTAGTTGCACAATAAACTGCTTTTGGGGTTTTATTCATTTTGGACACTTGTAGCCTCAATGTCTGTGCCCGTCTTAGTAAGGAAAGACTAAGACATCTTTGATCATTCTATAAATCAATTTTATAAAGCTATCGGCCAAATTTTGCATAAGAATACATTTAAATGTAATACATAAATAAAAAAATAAAAAAATGTCTATTCTTCCTTTTTCTCTATTCCTTCCCATTCAGTAAAGAAAAAATGAGTACTGCAAATATTGTGAATTTTTTAATTGTTAAACGGAGAACAAACTGACACCAAACTGATTTGATGATCTTCACGATTGAGAATGCTGACTCACAGCTGTATGTAGAACCAAACATGGTCAGGATGCTTATTAGCAGGATCAGCGGCGATTCACAATATTGCTTTTTACAAACACTACAGACCCTGAACAGTTGAGACATGCTGGTTTAACACATAAAGCATGGAGAATAATATCAAACTATTCAAACTTTCTTTAACAATTCGGTTTTCATTATCATTTTGTCTTTTGTTGAATAAGATTGTGCATATTAGCTGACAATACTTCTGTAACAATGGCGGTGATAATATATTTTTACGTTTGTATTTGACCGCAGCTAAACAATTTGCATAAATACATTTCATTTAATAAGACGCTATCAAATGTTTACACTGGTGGGTCATAATTTAAAAAGCAGTGTATTTGAACTCTGGATAGTGCTGTTGCAAGCGTCGTTGAGTGGATTTAAACTCAAAAAAGTGATCTGATGTTTCAGACTGCAAGGCCATTTTATCAAAAATCCATCAGAGGGCCAGATAAAGATAATTGGCGGGCCGGATTTGGCCCACTGGCTGCCAGTTGAGCCCTGCTCTACACAAACCTGAATTAAAATTTCAACAGCTAAACTTTGCTTTTTCATGGCAGGACACGTAATGGGTTTCTCAGTTTTGTGTCCTAAAACTCCTAGAATTCCATTAAAATATGCACACATGACACAATTGTTAATAATTAAAGTATAGAGCTATAACATGAATGTGGATAATATACATCATTTGATCTTCGAAGAATTTGGTGAGAAATTTTGTAGCTCGTTTTAAAATCTCTGACTTGATGAATGCAGACTCTGGTATCTTGGTATTTCCAAGCAAAGTTTGTGACAATTTTGAGACCTCTTCTAAAATTCTAGCAGGACTTAGAGCAGGACACTTATTCAAAAGTCTCCTTTTGCTCTCCATTTAATCTTTTTGGAGTCTCAGGGAAGCAAAAAGTGATCTCATTTGTGATTTTCCTTTGTACAGGAGGATTCTTGGTAAATGTACTGAAGAGATGCCTCTGCTTACCAGACTTCGGAGGCTATTGCTGTTAACATTGTTAGTTCTTTATCACTCTCTCACAATGGCACCATGGGGTTCTTTCTCTCTGTGTTGGAGTCTCTGCAGGCTTAACAGGCCAATTAGACACCAGCCAGTTTATTAATAAACACATCTGTGGGGAAGATGGGCCCTGTCTTCTCACCGCAGGTCTAAAGGAGCTGGCATTGGATTCTGACAGTCCCCCGCTGAAGCTGAGGACCGCTGTCCTTGCATTTGCCCTTTAAACTGATCTGAGCCTGTTTATCTGCACTTGAAATGATTAAGGTTTGTATTTGAGCTGAAAGGCTGGGAATATTGGCACTAAATCAGCATAAAAGGCACCATCTAACAGGGAACGTTCCAACAAATGCGACCAACGTTATGTAAAGGTTAGGAATGAACATTGTTAAAATAACGTTAAGGGAACATCTTTATGACATTATTAGGCCATGTCCACACAAATATGCTTTTGGTTGAAAACTCACTTTTCTGTTTCCTTACATCACCATTTCCCAAAGTGTGTGGTACTGGAGAGCATTTTCGAAAGTTTCTGGTGGAGGAAAAAGCCATTCCAGTGTGGATGAAAGGTGTAAACGTAGCAAAATGTTATGCTAACCTTTAAATAACATTCTACTGAAGTTAAGAAAAGTGGACATTTTCACGTTCCCACAACCAAAAATACATGGAAAACATCTTAAGAACATAAATGTGGTAGCTAGACAGCTCCCACCTGAAAATGTAATAGATTTAAAAGAGTTTTCAAATCGTGGTTTTTTAAATTATTTTTGCGTTTGCTTTGTTTTAGAAAGAAATCAGTTCACCCCACCATCACCTCACACACTGCCTGCTCACCTGCTTGAGGAGCGAGTGAGATTCAGCTGCATGTTCTCGTATATCTCGCACGAAAGGTTTTAAACATTAACAGACATTTCTGTTTCTGATTGTTAAAACAGATTGTTGATAACTTTGCAAATTTATTTAAAAATAAAAAACTGAAATATCACATTGACATAAGTATTCAGACCCTTTGCTATGACACTTGAAATTTAGCTCAGGTGCATCCAATTTCTCTGGATCACCTTTGAGATGTTTCTACACTTTGATTGAAGTCCACCTGAGGCAAATTCAATTGATTGTACATGATTTGGAAAAGCATACACCTGTCTATATAAGGTCTCACAGCTTAAAATGCATATCAGAGCAAAAACTAAGCTATGAGGTCAAAAGTCAGAGACAGGATTGTGACGAGGCACAGATCTGGAAAAGGCTACACAAAATTTTGGCTGCACTGAAGGTTCTCAAAAGCACAGTGGCCTCCATAATTCTTAAATGGAAGATGTTTGGAACCACCAGGATTCTTTCTAGAGCTGGCCGCCCGGCCAAACTGAGCAGTCAGGGAAGAAGGGCCTTGGTAAGAGATGTGACCAAGAACCCGATGGTCACTCTGGTTGAGCTCCAGAGATCATGTGTGGAGATGGGAGAAACTTGCAGAAGGACAACCATCACTGAAACACTCCACCGATCTGGACTTTATGGCAGAGTTGCCAGACAGAAGCCTCTCCTCAGTGAAAGACACATGAAAGCCTGCTTGGAATTTGCAAAAAAGCACCTAAAGGACTCTAAGACTGTGAGAAACAAGATTCTCTGGTGTGATGAAACAAAGATTGAACTGTTTGGCCTCAATTCTAAGTGCCATGTCTGGAGGAAACCAGGGAACACTCATCACCTGTGCAATACCATCCAAACGGTGAAGCATGGTGGTGGTATCATCATGCTGTGGGGTTATTTTTTTAGCGACAGGGTCTAGGGGACTGGTCAGGGTTGAAGGAAAGCTGAACGCAGCAAAATATAGAGATATCCTTAATGAAAACCTGGTCCAGAACGCTCAGGACCTCAGACTGGGCTGAAGGTTCACCTTCCAACAGGACAATGACCCTAAGCACACAGCCAAGACAACACAAGAGTGGCTTAGGGACAACTCTGTGAATGTCCTTGAGTGGCCCAGCCAGAGCCCGGACTTGAACCCAATCGAACATCTCTGGAGAGACCTGAAAATGTCTGTCCACCGATGATCCCCATCCAACCTGACAGAGCTTGAGAGGATCTGCAGAGAAGAATAGCAGAAAATCCCCAAATCCAGGTGTGCAAAGCTTGCCACATCATACCCCAAAAGACTTGAGGCTGTAATCGCAGCCAAAGGTGCTTCAACTAAGTACTGAGTTAAGGGTCTGAATACTTATGTCAATAAGATATTTCATTTTATATATATATATATATAAATTTGCAAAGTTATCAAAAATATGGTTTTGCTTTGTCCTTATGGGGTATGGAGTATAGATTGATGTGATTTTTTTTTATTTTTTTGCGTAAAGCTGCAAGGTAACAAAATGCGTGGGTCTGAATAAAAAATTAAAATGAAGGGGTCTGAATACTTTCTGAATGCACTGTATTTTTCCACTGAGCTCATCACATTGCAATGATGAACATCTACAAAAATCTGTGTTAATGGCATTACAATCAAGAGTTCTAACCTGACATGCGGAAAGTGGATTTATTTCCCTGTAATCAAATAAGCATTGGGTATACTTTGACCTCGATGACATAGTTCCTGGCACAATTTTTGGCAAACATTGAAAAAAGATTGAATGATTTTCATCAATCAAAGAGCAACCAAAGAGAGTGTTACCGTCAACCCAGAAATGTCAAAGTGTTCCACAGTTCTGAAGCAGCAGCGGGGAGGCTGGGTTTGAAAATGTATCGGCAAGGTATTGGTTTTCTAATGAGGTGCATATGAAGAAGTTTTTCTCTGAAAAGTAGAACATTTCTTTTTAATGTGAAAGTCAGTCTATTATATGAGGGTGGCACAGTGCCATTAGCAAAGACCAGGGAACTGGAGGTGTATTCAAGCTTCGTTTGTTCTTTCAACATGATCACACAGAAAGTCTGCATTTTGTTTCCGAGAGTTCCAGTACCCTAGGATTGGCAACATTTGCCAACTCACTGACAAGCGCCATCTCCTATCAGACATTTTTGCATCAGCTCCTGCGTGTTTACCTTCCCTTGTTGCATGACCAGTGCATTGTGTCAGCAGCGTGGGAAACCCTGGTTCGGGTTAATGAAACCAGAAAGTAATAAAGTTCGGACAATCAGTGACAAGAATGATTCAGAGGTTGAATTTTCCCCTCTAACATTAAACTTTTACTCCATTGATGGTTAGGTTTAGGTTTGGGGCTTGGGTTGGAGGGTATAGTTTATAAAATATGGATTAATTTTTTTTCTCCGCATAAGGATATTTATTGTCATGGCTACATGATTGCCATTTGTTCTGTCAATACAAACATAACCAATTACCAATCTTCTTTGAACAAATTATGAACTTATCATTTTAACTCATTTGGAGTGGGAACAAAAGGGGCGTTCACACATACAGTGATTTGCAGCAACAAAGCGACTAGAACTCATTAATTTTTAATGAGAGTTTGTGATTCCTGGTGACATAAGCAACAAACATTGGCACTGCAGTGTGGGCATGTCTAGTGAAACGTCAAAGTTTAACTTAATATTTTTAACTTTATATGGATAAGCAGCACCATTATACAGTGACGACCAATAGGAGTGAAGACATTAAAGCACATGCAATATCCTGTGAGATATTGCAGTCGAGTGTAGGCTAGGCAAGATGGAAAAGTTAATGATAATTTGAGTAATGCTACTGTTCTATATTATTTATTGCTGCCCACACACAGGGATATAATGAAAAATTATGCATAGAAAACTATGTCAGGAATTGACGGCATTCTAAGTTAGTTTGATTCATGTATTGATAATCGTTCTTCTTGTTCATGATATGATGCATTAAACTCTGCTGCAGTTTATATACTACTGTTTCTCCCTTCAGAGTGTTCATTTTTAGTAGCAAGAAAACACATTCCTTGACAAAATAGAATGACATCTTATTCTTAGCGGCATCACATCCTATTTGTGATCAGATTTTCAAAAGCTAGGATCAGTTCTACCCTGCAAACACAAAACACAGTAACTACACTTTGTCAAAAGTGAGTTATAAACAAAATTGTGTCGTTTTTATCCGTTTCAGGGTTGCCATTTTTACTGGCTCTGTAGTGAAGCCCAAAAATTCAGCAAAAATGTAGCCACCACCAGAAATAAAATAAGTACACCCCATAAGTGTACCGTGTAAGACGAATTGCATCTGCAAAAATGTCAGTCACTTCCTGCTGGCCAGTTTGTCCCATCAGCACTCTACTCATCCCTCAAATACACATAGCAAAACACTTTTCCTTTTCAGTGACTCCTATGGTGTGACAATCCTGGGCATGGTTTGTTAGTGCTGGAGTCTTATGCAGGAAGATCGGAGTGCAATGGAATGATTGGTGTCATTTTCTATCAGAGGGGGCCAGGAGAGAAGAGTATTGAGACAATGTACAAGCCAGGAGTCTCTGTACACAGGTGAAAATGGCTGTTATGTTAATTAGATTGGGTCTAGGGAGTGTAGTGTGCTAATGTTCAAGTAAACCACTGAGATGTCATAGGCCATTTAGCATTAAGGTAAAAAGGATGCCATCAACCTGGGTTGCACTGATGGAAATCATAGCCGTACGCTGGTTGACTGTGTAATGAAGCTTATGACCAGGACAAATTTAACTATATACACTCTCTGAACACTTTATTAAGAACACCAGAACACCTGCTTATTCATGCGATTATCTAATCCACCAATCTTGTGGCAGCAGTGCAGTGCATAAAATCATGCAGATACGGGTGAGGAGCTTCAGTTAATGTTCACATGAACCATCAGGATGGGGAATAAATGTGATCTCTGTGATTTCGACCAAGGTATTATTATTGGTGCCAGATGGGCTGGTTTGAGTATTTCTGTAACTGCTGATCTTCTGGGATTTCACGCACAACAGTCTCTAGAATCTACTCAGAATCATGACAAAAACAAAAAACATCCAGTGAGCAGCAGTGCTGCAGAAGGAAATGCCTTGTTAATGTGAGAGGTCAACAGAGAATGGTTAGACTAGTTCGAGCTGACAGAAAGGCTACAGTAATCCAGAAAACCACTCTGTGCAATTGTAGTGAGCAGAATGCCATGTCAGAATGCACAACATGTCGAACCTTGAAGCGGACAGGCTACTACAGCAGAAGACCATGTCGGGGACTTTATTAGGACCATAGTGTTCCTAATAAAGTGCTCAGTGAGTGTATATTTCTTCACTAAGAATGAATTGCACCTGCCATTCAGAAATCTGATGTATGGCAATAAATGCAAAACACATATACAGTTGAAGTCAGAAGTTTACATACACTTAGGTTGAAGTCATTAAAACTCATTTTTTAACCACTCTACAGATTTAACATTAGCAAACTATAGTTTTGGCAAGTCATTTAGGACATCTACTTTGTGCATGACACAAGTAATTTTTCCAACAATTGTTTACAGACAGATTGTTTCACTTTTAATTGACTGTATCACAATTCCAGTGGGTCAGACGTTTACATACACTAAGTTAACTTAGTGTATGTGTATGTATTTAAGTGTATGTATGTATGTGTGTGTATGTATTTAAGCAGATTGGAAAATTCCAGAAAATTATGTCAAGCCTTTAGACATTTAGCCAATTAGCTTCTGATAGGAGGTGTACTAAATTGTATGTGTTCCTGTGGATGTATTTTAAGGCCTACCTTCAAACTCAGTGCCTCTTTGACAACAAAGTCAAGGTATTGGAATGGCCATCACAAAGCCCTGACCTCAATCCGATAGAAAATTTGTGGGCAGAACTGAAAAAGTGTGCGTGAGCAAGGAGGCCCACAAACCTGACTCACAAGTTCTGTCTGGAGGAATGGGCCAAAATTCCAGCAACTTATTGTGAGAAGCTTGTGGAAGACTACCCAAAACACTGGTCCAGAATTATTTATTTCAGCTTTTATTTCTTTCATCACATTCCCAGTGGGTCAGAAGTTTACTGTAGTAAACAGTTAGTATTTGGTATCATTGCCTTTAAATTGTTTAACTTGGGTCAAACGATTTAAAGGCAATGATACCAAATACTAACTGTTTACTACAGTAAACTTCTGACCCACTGGGAATGTGATGAAAGAAATAAAAGCTGAAATAAATAATTCTCTCTACTATTAGTCTGACATTTCACATTCTTAAAATAAAGTAGTGATCCTAACTGACCTAAGACAGGGAATGTTTTCTACGATTAAATGTCAGGAATCGTGAAAAACTGAGTTTAAATGTATTTGGCTAAGGTGTATGTAAACTTCTGACTTTTACCAACTGTAAAAAATGTATGTTCATACAGTATATGGTTTTCACTGATATAAAAAATTCCCATACTTGTACATACAGTATATGCAACATACAGTATATTACAAAATACTACAAAAATTGTCTGCTTTCATACAGGTAACATATACTTTCCAAAATACTTTGGGAATTTGAATATGTACATATACGCTTAAATATATTAACAACAATTTTATATATACTGTATGTTGTATGGCCATATATGAGATTTCTGTATGATGATAGCATTGTTTATTTGCTTGTGCTGTCTGCATGGTATAAGTGTGTGATTCACTAAAGGAATTATGCAAATCAGATCATTATGCAAATTGGTCATTGACAAATAAGTTTGTCAGAGGTGATAAAAATTAGGAATCTTTTAAAAACAAATTTAAAATGCATGTCAAATTCATGTAATTTTTTTTTTTTTTTTTTTTTTTGTCCATGTTTGTCTAATACATTTTTGATAAGCATTTATAGCATTTTCTGCCAAAAAATAAATAAATAAATAAATACAATTATTTAATGACTCAAAAATGTCAAGTGGTGTAACTATCAAGTAAAAATGATTAAAATAATGTCCTTGCACCTGTAAACAACTTAGACATTTATTTATTTATTAGTTTTTAAACCATTTTTCAAAATAAATGTTTTTATTTTTATTTATTTTTTTACAAATATCATTAAGTTATGAGTCACAAATATCAAGTTATCTTAGAGTTACCTAGAGCCTTTTTTATATACAAATTTCAAAATATGTAATGTATATAAAAAATAAAATACAAAAAAAAAACTTCCTCTTTTGTCACATGACATGTTGGTTAAACCACCTGACAATGACTGGTGGACAAGCGTTTTTCAAACATTAATTTTTTCAAAAAAGCAGATACCACAAACTAAAGTGCCACAGCTGTTTGCTAAATTCACCTATCAGTTTTTTGAGAAATGAAGTTGATCTTGTATCCCAAAACATCCGCCACTTTGTTTCTAAGGATTCAGATTTCAGTCATGTTTCTTAATCCGAACGTACAGACACATTCACAGCTTCCTGCACACACACACGCATACAAATCACATATGGTTTGAAACACTGCTTTCCCAAACAGAGATAGCAGGAGAGATTTGTCCCGGTCTTCAATCACAGCTCTCAAAATGTGGCACTCTCATGTAGATCAACACTGCCTCCCAGGGACTCAGATGGAACTACAGACTTGCTTTGCTATTTCTCTCCCTCGTGGTTCACTACACTGGAAGAAGTCACAGAGAGACATGCTGAGCGAGAGAGCAAGAGAAAAGACTCATGAATCAGCACCCTGGCCAGCTGTTCGCATGGTAAGCCTACAAAGACGAGCGCAAGAATGGATCTGACTGCAAGTGCTCGCTAAACTTATGATGTGCTTTTGAGCTGTATATCAAACAAACAGTGAAACAGTGGGAGTACAAACTGAGACAGATGAAGAAAGAGGCAAATCAATATGGTAAAGATCGCCTCTTGGATTCTATGCAGTGGTTTGGTGGACTCATTAAATGAAACGGGTATAAACATGACATGAGATGGATGACTGACGCAAGAGGAGTTGGGGTGGGGGTGTGGCCTGCCGAAATGAATTGTAGGGGAACATGAAAAATATTAAATTAGTTTTGCACTGATTTGTCAATCACTTTGCACTGAGAAACTAAATATATTATTTTACATAAATCCTAAAATAAACCCATCTTTTCTGGTTTTAGCTGGTCTCCAAGCCTGGCCAAGGTGGTGTTTAGCTGGTCAGCCAGAAAGGCACAGAAAAGGTGCCCAAAACCCCTCTAAAACTAACAGACCAGCCTAATCAGCTTTGCCAGGCTCAGAGAGCTTAGGCTTTAGCAGTTTTTTTTTTTAAACAGGGATAACAATAGCCTGCAATAGCATTCATCTTAATTGACTAGTGATGTGCTAATATGCTAATGCTAATAGAAGGTCAGTCAGAGAGATTTTAGTCAATATTAACGGTTGTACAATAATTCAGACCTGTTCCAACAGCCATAGATGACAACTCTTGTCCAAAATCGAGTGTTTTGATGGTCTTAGCTGATTCAACAGCCTGGCCAAGCCAGTGTTAAACTGCTCTAGCTGGCCAGCTCCCAGGTTAGCCAAGATGATGTTCAGCTGGTTTAGCTGGTTGGTCAACTGGTCTATCAGCCTGACCAGAGCCAAAAATCCCAATAAAAAGTTAAAAAGGAAGCCAGCTTAGCATCTACTTAGCATTAGTAGGTCAGTCAGAGAGATTTTATTTTATTCAATATGAATTGTTGTGATTTTGATATGTTCTTACAGCCATGGACAACAAACCCTGTCCAAAATCATTCATTATGCAAAGGTTGGTCTTTCATTCCCAGCTTAAACTGAACTAAGTCTTATCTGGTTTATCTGCAGGTCTCCTAGCCTAGCCAAACTAACTACCTTTGGCTGGTTCAAGATGTTTGTTTGTTTTTTCAGCAAGGATTGCAATAGCTTGCAGTAGCATTTCTTAATCAACTAATGATTTGCAAAGATGCTAATAGTGAGTCACTCAGAGAGATTTATTTTTTTATTTAATATGAATTAATGATGTAGTTGTTCCTACATCAAATATCACTGTCCAGAATTAAGTGGTTTGCTGGTTTAGCTGGTCTCCCAGCCTGGCATAGCCGTGTTCACGCTAACTGGTCTCCCAGCTTAGCCAAGCTAATGTTCAGCGGGTTTAGACAGCTGGTCTCCCAACCTGACCAGTCTAAATCCATCAAAACAGACCAGTCTAACCAGGTTAGCCAGGCTTGGAGACCAGCTAAGCATTTTAGGCAGGTTTAAGCATTTTTTATTTTTTTAGCAGGGATAAAAATAGCCTGCAATAGCGTCATCTTAATCGACTAGTTATGTGCTAATATGATAATGCAAATAGCCAGTCAGTCAAAGACATTTTATTTTAATCAATATGTTTATTGGTGGCCCGCTAAGACCATGCAGCAATTTAAGGTGGTAAGCCTGAGGTGGTTTGCTGGTCTTAGCTGGTTTATGGTGGTCCAGCTTGTCTCCCAGCCTGACCAGCTGACAAATTCTCAAACCAGCTAACCACCATAGGCTGGTTTGGGGTAAGAAGGGCTGTCCTTTTTTTTTTTTTGTAAATCTTGCGACACTGCCCATGCAAATTTGTATGGAGAGCCACATATTAGAAACATTGTATGAGGTTATGGTTAAATTCTTGTTCCTGTCTCTCTCTTGCTCTCTGTGACCTTTAGCTCTAATCTACCCTTCAGCTCGATATGTTCGTTTGAGGCGTTAACACCATGGCCTGCTTCGGGGAGGGATCAAATCCAATTCACTCCGTTTAATGTGATCCCATCTTGCCATCAGCTAGTGGTGGAGAATTAAGTGCCATGCCAAGCTCAGTACAAATGTTAAGGTGTGAGTTGCCATTTATATACAGTATGTTTAATGTTGTACATGCTTTACTGCTACTATATAGAGCACAACAGTGTACGCCCACTTTTTCAGCCATCTTGGTTCCATTAGTAACTGACCTATTTATTTTTTCCATAGGGTTTTCATAAAATTCTTGATTGAAGAGTTGTAAGCCATGAACCAAACCAACCAGCTCCGAGGTGAATCACAACATTACAAATACTTAACACTATTGCCCCTATATTAAACAAAAAAGGCAATTTTCCCTAAGGGGTAAATTTTAACCTACATACAATATAAGAAACCATCATAAATTGGAAGATGTGTTTTTGGAAATAAAAGTGTCTTTATGGTACATTTTCTCTATTTCCATGTGTATAGTACTGTATATATAGTACTTTTTCTCTGATGCTTAAATTTGCCTGTTTCATCACAAACATTTAACAGAGGTTCGACCAGAGTAATGTAGCTTGCATTATTTATCTAGGTCTCAAGCATGCCACAGCTCTGTGCTGATTTTACAGTGGCATATTAAGAGAGAGTATGAAAGAAAAACGGAAAAAGAGATACCAAGAGAGAAAAACAGGAAGAGAGAGAGAGAGCGCAAAAGCAGCAACAAATCAGTCATACATGAGGAAAGCCCTTCAGACACAGTTGCTCAGATGAGATGAATGTGGCAGTTGTAGCAGGTGTCCTTTTGCTTACATGACACCTGACTGAGTACTTGAATACATGTTATTGGCTCAGCCTAAACATATACCTATGTATGTCATATCAGTCATCTAAACAGCTGCAGAAGCATTTACACACACTTTCTCCCTGAAATGACAGATAAACACACACAGCAGCTCTAACACTTTAGATTTATGTGGAAATTGAGATGAAGAGGTAGTGGGAGAAGTAAATTGTCAATCTACCATTTTACCTCAAGTAAAATATAGAGGGTGAGCTCAGAGGCTTCTAATTTCGAAATTAGCTTTTAAAGATACCATGAAAGCGCTTTTTTGGTTCCTGTGTTGACATATTTCCTACTGAAACAGTTTGTTTGGACAGGACATATCAAAGGACTTCATTTCAAATAGCTGAAAGGCTTTAGTTTACGTTACAGCTATGAGCTATGTTTTGCTACTTGCTAGTCAGAGGCAGGTGGCATTAGGGGGAGGGGCATTCTCATTCTGGAGAAAATCTGACTGGACAAAAATATGTGTAGTACAACTTGAGTCATCAATATACAGTATATGCTCAATTTCCAGAGTAATCTCAAATAAGCAAGTACTTTTAATGTAAGATTTTCAAAACCTGATAGAGGATCCATAAAAAATGCTTACAAGAGCAAGCAAATACTTGAATATACAGGATCCACACCATCCCTTTTACCATTCCGTAATGTACTAATGCTGTTTACATTTTCATTTTAGTCATAATTTTATTTAAGTTTTCAACCACAGTTGTTAGTTTCAGTTTTTTCATTTATTTTGTTTCAGTTTAGGAAAATGTTTTTAAATCAACATTTTTTTTAATCTTAGTTTTATGACAGTAACCCCGAAAATCTTGTCTTGGTCTCTCTCTCTGTAACTCTCTCACTCGTTCTTCCTCTTTCATCTGTCAGCGCTAATGAACAGATGTTGCTGGGCTGTTGAATGTAGGATGATGGACTGAGCCTCTGGCGGCTGGAGCCAGCTGGGGAAAAAGAGAGAGAGAGAGTAAGAGAGAGAATTTTATGATTTTCCAGCCTGTTGCGCCACATTTTGCGTGCAGTATTTAATCAAAAACTGAGGTCATACTCACTAGCCAAAAGAATCCTGTTTAACCAGGTGCTATCTGCACAGGTATAACATTGCACCATGAGTATTTGTTGGCATTTTCCAAACCTGTAGCTCTCTTCCTCTCTCTCTCTCTTGCACACACACGCACACACATGTTGGTACTCCTAACATAACGAGGTCTGTCCATAGACATAATTATTTTTATACTGTACGAACTATGTATTCTATCCCCTATCCCTACCCCCAAACCAAACCCTTACAGAAAACTTTTGGCATTTTTACATTTTCAAAAAACTTAGTTTAGTATGTTTTTTTTAAGCCATTTGAATTACAGGGACACTAGTGTGTCCTCATAAACCACAAAAACCAACTCTCTCACACACACACACACAAATAAATACAAACAGGAGAAAGTAAAGCCATGTAAAGATGGTTTTTATCTGTCAAAAAGTTGCTAACGCTGTCCTATCTGTGTCTGTTCTGCCGCTATCCAAAAGAAGCAATCGTACTAAAATTACCTCAGGAATGATTAAACTCCTATTTTAAACATGCAATTATATTTAATACAGTCACCAAAAGCTATATCCACATTTTGAGAATGAATTACAGTCACGTGCTAACCTACAGATTTCTTCTCCACAGATCCATCAGGTATGCTTTTGGTTTTTACAGGGATATTGTTTGATTTTTTGGTCCATTGGGTCGGATTGTATTCTCACCACAAGTGACCTGCTCCAGAGTTCATTTGCAATCAGACTGAGACTACTTAATCCAGGAGGTCTCGGACCAATTGTTATGGTACTGATCGATTGCCATGTTATTTACTGTAAATGCCTAAACAAAACGAACTAAGGGATAAAATGCATCTGGTTCTGAAACAAATGTTCTAATCAGGCCAGGGGTGAAAGCGCCCTAGGTCATTGTTATAGATAGATAAAAGCAATAGGCAAAATATCAGTATAGCACGGAGGAGGGCAGGGCCGGGCGGAATGACGGACCCCGCCCGGACCCCAGTCAGCACCAGAGAATTATGGGCAGCTGCCCTGTATGTGTTTGTGTGTCTTTTTATGTAATTAAATATTATTTATATTGTTAAGCCGGTTCATGCCTCCTTTTTTCCCATTTACCCCCTTTACAAGGAGATTGTGAAAGCTGAAATAAGTGTGTTAGATCAGATTACAAATAACAGTGTGTGAATCTCTGAGCCACTGAAAACTCTGTGCTTGACAGCTGTGCTTTTTCATATCAAACTCTGTCAATCATGTACATCACCATTTCCATTATTTGTCATTTGTGGCGAAGTCCTGTCTATCTGAGAGCTCGACCAGTCATTAAAGTATATAGAGAAGCCAGGCTCCCAAGTGGGACAAAAATACACTGTCTGAAAGCCCAATGTCCAGTAGGCAATCGAATGCAGATTTAATGCAAATAGCGCTCATGATCTCCTGTAAATTCCCAGAGAAGAACAGCATCTAGCAGGACCTAGAATTATGTGTTTAGAAGATCTCGTCCAATCAACATCGATCTTTTGCGCCATTGATTTGAATAGTACAGGTATAAACCATAGACTGCCTTTGAAGCAAAGTTTCAATGGGGCTCTAATGGGGCATCCAGTGATTTCCGGTGTAGTCTTAAAGTAATCCCCCCTGATATACATTTTCTAGCGATCATGGAAGCAGTAAATGCTAGGGTATACTTCGTTCTTCCACTTGCCTTTTCATCTCATGCACAGTCGTGCGCTCAGCCTTCCAAAGTATACTCTTTTGACCGTGAGCCAAACGGATGTGTTTGACGCATGCGCACTACGACTGCTTTGTGATACTCTTTTTTTTTTTTTTTTTTTTAGCACAGGTGATGCGCAATGATGCAAATTGTACACGTGTCTTTACGGTTGTGTGTAGACAGTCCGCGCATTCTGTGCTGATGACAAAATTTGCGTCACATGTACTGTGCACAAGATATACTGGCATGCAGAACACTGAAGTATACTTTGGTCTTAATTCATCAAATAACAATCTGAACTGGAGAAAACATTATAATCTGGCATATATCTTGATGTGCAGTGTAGTCGAGGTGCATTTTCAGCATTTTAAAAAAGCAGATTCGGATTCCAGGATCGCAGTGGCCACAAACCCAATCTTGCCCATAAAGTTACCTCTTTAGGGAATCAGGTTCCACAATCAAGTAAAACAACGCAGACAGCAAGTGCAAATGAATTATTATATTAGCAGGTGCAATTCAGTCTTTGTGAATTCCCCCCATAATTTTAAGCACAAACACACATTCTCTGTGATGCATCTCCCATCAGACCTGATAATGTCCTTCATCACAGCTGGAACCCATGTTCCCTGCTCTTTCTCTAGGAAAACGTGGAATATGGCCAGCCGCCCCATCATAAAGACATCAAGAGTTTGCAAAACCTGCAAAGCCTGCACAGATGCAGCTGGGCCAAATGATCTCGGACCCTGTGCTACTTCAAAACTGCTCTAGATGCATGTTTAGAGATCACTGACCCTGTCAGTGCTCCTCCGCACCCATTGGCTCAGATCTTGTTAGCTCTGTAGCTGTGCCTTTGAATGGTCTCATTTATATTTCACTCATGAAGGCATAATCATGTGCTGCTGTCATTCCTATTTACCCCATCATACAGTTTGGAGAAATTATCTCTGGAAATTAAATGAAAACAGATTGAGATGTTGTAAACGTGTATTGTGTTGAATTTGTCATTACCGGTGCGGTTTCTTCTAAGGGTGCTCTTGTCACTGAGAGGTCAGAGCAATTAGTTCTCACTTTCGAGCTCAAGAATACTCTCAGCTGAGCGGAGTGGCATGTTCGTTGACATGTTGATTTTCATGCACGTCTTATACTGATAATCAAATATTCCAGCTCACACACTTCCAAACTTTCTGTTCTGATGACTAAAACCTAAGGATATGCTAATTATTTATTTATTTATTGATACATGTATGTATTATGTATGCATTCATTTATTTTTTTTTTATAGTGGTTACTCACATCCTACTATTTCTTACTTCAAGAGAAGAGTTATTTTTTTAGAGTAGGTTTAAAGTCAACATGACATCAAAATTAACCCTATTTACTTTCTTGAAGGAATATTCCGGGCTCAATACAAGTTAAGCTGAATCAACAGAATTTGTGGCATAATGTTGATTACCACAAAAAGTAACTAGTCCCCATTTGTTATAATTCATAGCAAAACAAGTACATTCTTTTACATTTCTATTTTGCATTCCAAGGAAGAAATAAAGTCATACAGTTTGGAGCGACATTATGACAGAATTTTCATTTTTGGGTGAACCATTCCTTTAAAGGTGTCATGAAGTGCTATTTTTTATAACTGAATTATCTTCCCTGAGGTCCGCTGATAATGTTATGAAAGTTTTGCACCAAAACAGTAGCAATTTTGTAATAAATATATGTTTTTGGCCATCTGTCTGAAAAGCTCGGTTTTGGACTAAGGGCCTCCTTAAAACGTCATCGTAAATGCCCACTGTTCTGATAGGCTAACATCGCAGCCCCTCAAATTCAGTCTTATTTTTTGTCTTTTTTTTTTTTATTTTATTTTTTACAAGCAATCCATGCTGACATGAGCTGAAAAAATAAAATAAATTACACACATACATACTATAGGTGCACTAATGTGCACACCGAAATGGTCAAAAACATCCATCATCAAAGACGTCCTATTTTTACATACACCAACCATTAAAAATAGTGCAGATGGGGGCCTGGGTAGCTCAGCGAGTACTGACACTGACTACCACCCCTGGAGTCGCGAGTTCGAATACAGGGTGTGCTGAGTGACTCCAGCCAGGTCTCCTAAGCAACAAAATTGGCCCGGTTGCTAGGGAGGGTAGAGTCACATGGGGTAACCTCCTTGTGGTCACGATTAATGGTTCTCGCACTCAATGGGGCACGTGGTAAGTTGTGCATGGATCGCAAAGAATAGCATGAGCCTCCACATGCGGAGTCTCCACGGTGTCATGCACAATGAGCCATGTGATAAGATGTGCGGATTGACAGTCTCAGAAGCGGAGGCAACTGAGACTTGTCCTCCGTCACCCGAATTGAGGTGAGTAACCGCGCCACCGTGAGAACCTACTAAGTAGTGGGAATTGGGCATTCCACGATGGGTAGAAAAGGGCATAAAATATATTTAAAAAATAAAATAAAATAGTGCAGATAGGCGAAAGAACGCGTCCGTGACATGTTTGTGCTCAAAGCAACACAGACAGCAGCTGAATGAAAGAGAATTGCTTCTCCCTTTCAGAGTTGTAACTTGAAACCCCGTCTTTTAAAAGCGGCACATGATATGTGTCAAGCGGTCAAAGATGTCTGTCTAGTGCATGAATATATTAAAAAAATAATCCAAAATAGTCCAGATGGGTCCCCTTAGGTGTTATGTTTGGAACAGTAACCACACAAGGCCTGCTCCCTTGACTTGAATTGCGCGCCAGTGGGCGGGGCCAAGGGTGCAATGAAGCATGTTGTGGGATGTGTAAATACAAATAAGCAATGTTTCATGATGTCACGAACAGACAGATTTCAAAAATAGACGTTTCAGCAGGGTGGCAACTATGAATGCTCTTTTTAGACTGGGGAGGAAGATTTGAGTTCTGAAATTTACAGAATGTTTTTATAGTACAGTTACCTCTTATTTGTCTAAATATCAAGGAAAATATGATTCTCCATTTCATGACCCCTTTAAATTCTATGCTTTTTCTATTTAGAAACGAGCAGATGAATACCTGTATATAAGTGTTTAGAAAGTCTCTTCCTGACATACAACTGTGTTAATACAGACACAGTGAAGTATCCACCATCTCCAAAGGAGAGGATTACACAATCAGCAGGTTAAGCTGCATGATGATGATCCCAGATCAGCATATTGAGACAGTTCAAGCATTACTTACCTCCTTTTTCCCCTTTTGAGTCTTCAGCATACAAGAGGATCTTGACAGAAGGGAGTTCACTTGTATCCCTAATTCCCAATTCAATATGAAACGCAATTGCTTTGTTTCGCATAAAGGTCCCTGGCTGCCCCTCTTCTCTTGTCTGCAGTCAAAATGTATACGGAAACTCCCCACCATTGTAGGAAGAGACAGGGGGATAGATGTGGGAATACAGGGGGCAAGGTGGGCCGTTCTAGTATGGCGGCAAACCTGGAATGCGGGTCAGGTATCTGCAAAAGACAATCTGTCTCATAGCAACAGGGTTTGCTCACAGGGGCTGCCCATGCACCTCGGATAAAATATCCTCCCTTTGCAACCTAAATGCTTTTCAATACAATTTTGCAGCCTTCGGAAAACTTGAAGGTATGGTAAACACTAGAGTTTAGCCAGAAACACACTCTATGTGGCACTGGTCTGGATGCTCAAACAAACCTAACAAAATCAATCTATGAATGGATTAATTATAGTTGTCTCTGCATATTAAGCTACCTTTATGGATCATCTTTTGTTTAGCCAACACATTGCAAGCATGTGGTGGTAACAAACCTTAGTACTCAAGGGGGACGATAGAGTTACCCGAATGCTGGTGCCACTAAACCGTTTAGTACATTATTATTCAGGAAGCTAGCTGTAAACATGTAGAATTCAGCTAACTTTGCTTGGCCAATGCATTGCAAGAATATTCTCCCGTTGAACATACTGTACTTGTTCTTGTGTTGCTGTGGCGGTAACAAACCTCAGTACTTAAGGGGGCGATAGAGTTACCTTAAATACTGGTGCTCTGAAGATTCGCTTCAAACTGTTGCTCCGCCATTACAGTAGCCTTCCTGACCTGAAAGAGAAAACAGACTATAAAAGAAGGCAGATTAAGCTAATGTCCACTATAGCGCCCCTTGTGGCACGGCTGAGAATGCAACACATACTTGTGCTGCATTATGAAATTTGGTCTAACACATTTCGGCACACAAAATCGATCTTGTGTAGCTAGAAACATTTGTTTTCATGTACTGCCGTAAAGTATGTTTCGGGACTTAATGTTTATTTGGTGGGTCAAACATTTTAAGTAGTCCAATAATCTGCTTTTGAGAAGGTCTCGAATTGTAGAAATTGCAGTCCTCCACTGGGCATATCTAAAGAGCACTGCCTAGTTTTTAGATCTGTTAGATTTCTTAGATCTCAGAAGGTATTTAGAGAGGGTAATAAAAACTTTATTATTACTGCCAGATTCACTTCAAGCAAACATTTAGGGTGAATTCACTAAACAGTTGTGCCACATTTACAGCGCAAAAACCTGCATCTTATTCACTTACCACCTTTAATCTAGTTTAATCAGGCGCAATCAGCACTAACCGTTGTGTCTTAAGTATTTCAATTTAAGTCATTGTCATTAATTTCCATGCAAACACGCCTCTTTTCTATATAAATTAGGCTCATTAAAAATCGCACTTCATTCACAAAACTCTGTGCTATTTGCCCGGCATAACTGACATCACATTATTACCACTCGAGGAAAGCAGGTGGTAAATTGAGTTTTTATTTAAAATTTTAAAATATGTATAAATAGCGTTCAGCACATATTTTGTGGCCGTGTTTACGCCGTTGCCTGATCTGCATAATTCCTTTAGCGAATAGGGTGCTAAACCATCCACCACAAATCTCCTTCTGTTTTTCTTCCTGTTTTCTTCTACTTTTTACCCTGTTGACAAATGTTTGTCTCAACGGTTTTGTCTCAAAATCGTTCATAGACATGAATAATGAAAAAAGTGTAAGTGAAATGTGTTTTCAAGTTTCAATTCAAAGGTTGTGTTCCATATGCTATAAATAGTCCTAAATACACCTTTCGCAAGAATTGTTTTTCAAGAAATCAGAACTGAATGCATTTTAATGTATTTCTGGTACATTAACCTTAACAAATCTGTTCTTTTTTCAAACATTCCCTCCTTGAAAGTTCTAAAATATTTGTTAATGGAATCGTTAAATGAATAGATTACCCAAAAATTATAATGATCTCGTCCTCACCCTTTTATGGATTACCTTTATGCTGCCTTTATGTCTTTTTTTGGAGCTTGAAACTGTTGGACCCCATTGACTTGCATTGTTTGGAAAAAAACACCTCTTATCTCCATCGAAATATCTTTGTTTGTGTTCTGCAGAAGAAAGAAAGTCATACAAGTTTGAGACTGCATAATGGTGAGAAAATGATGAGAGAATTCTCATATTTGGCTGAACCAGGATTGTTCAGAGGAACTGAAATTGAAAAAAAGAATTGTTAAATTCCTTACAATAGCCATCACTTGTTGTATGATTTTGGTTTTGATGCTGTTTCCAGATAAAAAATTTTTATTTTTATAAAGTTTTTTTTTTTTTTAAATTGGCATATTCAATTGAGTACAAACACGTTTTGTCTATTTGTTGTAAGATCTTGCTTTCTCGATTCTCATTTTTCCAGTTGTTGCTGGAGACGTACTGCAAAACAGTACTCTTACACGCAAACTATTTTATACATAAATGTTGTTTTTCCATATACTCTAGCGCTTTTGTATGCCTTTCCATTTGTTGCCTGAAAGGTACGACAAAACATTTTCCCTTTATATTTGCATCTGCACAATGCAGTGACACTTGAGAACCAAACAGAACTCTGAGCAGGTCACAACAAGAACTGTATATTTAGACACCAGAGCTTTTATGGTTAACATCAGAGGAATATTTCCTCATGGTCTGGTCATGTTTGGGTCAAGAAATCACCCATTGTGTATAGAATTTCCCTTTCCATGCATGCTTTTGTTTAAACCTGTCATGCAGTAGAAGACTTTTCATATAGAAACCCAGTAATAGCTTAAAATAAAGCTCTCATCTAAATCACTCAAAGCGACTCTTTTTTCACAAGAATGGTGCTTGGTTTAATGTTGTATCAGTATCACGAGAGAATGTCTCTTGAAATAATGATGCAGACATCTCAAAATCCATTAGCAATTTAGAGAGAATATGAGATGCGAATAAAATATTTATATGCGCACACAAACAAACTGAGACAAACACCCAATAACCCCCTCCTGCTTCTTAACTTTTAGATGCACTCTCAAAGGGCACACCACTGATAAGACTTTGGAGTGTGCTAATTCCTCTTGACAGAATATGACATCCAGCTATTTTTTTTTAATGTTGCTTCTCTGACCCTGATTATTGTCATTACCACCCATGCAGCTGACAACTAGACCTTAAGGGATATCATTTTATATTAAACCATGTATGGCAGGAGCCTGGATATTTTACACTTAAACGTCAGTGAGAGTGTGTGTGAGGTGGAGAATACGAGGGTTGGCAGATGATTTAGCTCGTTGAGTTAAAATCCATGCACCATCCATTTTTATACAATCAAAACCATATAGGTCATTATCATCGCCAATATTATGAACATCTGGACTCTTCAATGGTATAAAGATTGAACACCAAACACTGTTTTTTATTGTTTTTCTATGTAAACATGCGCTAGCTAGACATTTTTGAGCATTGCTCCGTGACTCGCTGTTATTTTAGCGTCTTGCGCACAAACGTTGTTTTTTCACCAAACTAGTCTCATAGAATGAACGTACTATAACTACATTTTTGCAAACTTAGTGTTACATGCCACTTTCTACGTTTTGCTGCAGTTTCCTGGTGAATTTAACACTAGAGCCGCTACAACGACTGTGTTTTATTCACTTTCATATTTTACAAATCATGGGTATTAAGGGGGGTGAAATGTGGAAATGTGTTTCGCTGTCCCCTTATGCATATCACAGCACACTTTTGCACAAAACAAAACACTTTTACTCTAACGCATCATTTGAAAAATGATAAATGTAAATGCTTGTATTAAAGACCCACCTACATTTACACACTTATTTCAATGTGATTAGCTTGCACGGTAGCTCACCTGATAGAGTGTTGGACTTTGGATTCGGAGACTGAGCCTCCAGCTAAGGATGCTCAAAACGAAAGTGAATATGAAGTGAAAGTGCCATAGAAGCCACATGAAATGACATGGTTGCTTCAGTAAATGTGCTTTTAATATAGAATTTGCTTATATCAGTTAGGTTTAGGTGTTGATTTAGGGTAAGGATTTCTTTTTTTTTTTTAGCTCTCATTAAAGTTTGAGATTAGACAGGTATGTTTTACTATGTTAAACATCCATCTAATATTCACCTTAAAAACCTCTTCTGATTACAACATCATTTCACTCGATTTTGGCACCCCCCACTGGATATTTCACTGGGAAACTGCAGCCAAACGAGTAATATTATATTATAGGCAAAAAAAAATTGCCATTGCCATGTAAATTTCATGAGATCAGGCTGATTTTACACGCTGTCTCAATTTTACAAAAAATTTACTTTTAACAACACTTCTTGAGACACCTTTTTAGCATTTTAGCGCAACAATGTGTTTGGTGTGAACATCTCCTTTTTGGGTGAACTATCCCTTTAAGCTGCCATAAAAAATTAAGAACAAAAGTAGAGAAAGTTTAAAACAAAAAAAAACAAAACACATATACAAATTATGTAATGTGAAAGCATTTCTTTAAAAATAATATTCTGGGTCAAAGCAAGATAAGATCAATCAACATTATTAAAATGTATATAAAATGTTGATTACCAAAAAAATGTATTTTGACTTGTCCCTGTTGTTCTTAAAAAAACAAAAAGCAAATAATCTGTGTTACAGAAAGGCACTTACAATGGAAGTTCAATTTTACAGCGTCATTGCCATGACAACTTAACACCGTAAACAGTAATTACGAACGATTTAAACAACCATACAGCTCAGGGTAATACAAAAAAAGTTTTAACATAAGAAATAATGTAAGTGCTTTTATAAAATTATAAGCTTCACATTTCTGCCTTTAAACCCTCAAAAAAGTTGGCCCCCTTCACTTCCATTGTAAGTGCTTTGTTTAAACTCATTAAAACAACAGTGGCTGTTTTAAGAGATGTCCCATTTAAGTACTTCTGTACCAGATTGAAGCTCTTTTTTAATTACATACAGAAGTCATCTGATGTGCCGGAGAGTTTTCAAAGCCTAATATAAAACCACATTAAAGCAAGAGTCACTTCCCAGTGCGAGAGAAGAAAACACCTCTGGACCGTGGCATGGGTCCAGCTGACCATGGGTGACTATATTTTCTCCCAAGCTCCCACATGTCCAGATGTGTCCAGCTGAGAAGAGGCAAGCTCATATGTGAGAGCTTAGAAATCCGCCAGTGCTGCCCGGATTTTTCAACTGGATTACAAATACGATATCTCCTCAGCTGCGGGGCGTATTTGTGACATGCAGATTGCCATTTTCTCGATTCAGCTGTCAGGTGAAACAAGGAAATGTAATTCAAAAGGGGAAATGTATTTGTCCACCCACCACAGTAAAAATTAGATGTAATTAAACATGCGTTAATAACATATAATTATGTTATTATTGCGACAATATCCCTGTCATGCTTGGAGCAGGGAAAATGTGGCTTCTTCAGCAGTTTTGATGCAAAAATAGTCAGCCTTCAGAAGTGTGAAAGTCTGTCTTTCAGAATTAATTGAAGAAAGGCACTTAATTTAAGAAATGTCCCAAGTAATTTCTGGAAACATCCTTCTGGGGAGAAGGGAAAGTCTTTATACAATGCTTCTAAGGCAAGCACTGTTATGATATTCCTCAAATATTCTACTTTTCTACACAAGAAGGATGCTACATTCAAACTTTGTTTTGTAGATCATTTCGGCCTTTGATGTGCTGCCTATTTTTGTTATTTGTAAACCTTTAAGATTCAATTTTGAAAATCTCTTTGAATTACACTGATAGAATGATGAGCATTCAAGAAGTAACTAAAGGGCCTTCCACATGACTTATGTGAAGCGCTGCTTTGACATCAACATGACAAAAGTTTCAGATAGCATCACAGAAGGGTGAGTTTGTGAGTTTGCCAGGCAAGAAAGCAGTAGGTGTAGACAGTAAACATTGAAAACATATTTCGAGAAGAGAAAAAAAGCCCTGTTCATTGCTTTGATAAACTGATTCATTGCAGAATGTAATAAGAATACTGGTTTACATTAAGGTCTTATGATGTTCGTGGTGAATTTTGTTTAAGAACTGAGGTCTGTGGATGCTTGGAAACAATTAGGTTAATATGTAGAATAAAAAAATGACAGTTTTAAAATATTTCTTGATGCTTTGTACTCTAAAAGACATCATTAGTGTGGTTAAATGTGAAAATCACCACGGTGCAGTTAGACAGTTGGTCACTGCAAAAACAGATTGTCCGGTAATCATTGGTTGCTGTTTTGAAAGGTCAGTGGCAATGTGGTCAAGGTTGAAAATGTTTGAACTTTGAGTGCAGCATATCAAAGATCAATGGAAGCACAATGCCGACTCTGTCACTTCACTTTATAGAGTTCAATGTATTCGCCAATGCTGATGCGAATCATGTGGAAGTCTTCTTTGGCGACATTTAAGACGTCATTCTGATATTGTCATGCTGAATAAATTTAACCATTTATTGCCACCTTTATAATGCAAAGACAGTGCAGCATTGTTTTAATTCTCAAAAAAAACAAAAAAAAAAACATTGATGCACACAGAGTGTTATGACATCTGCGAACTGGTTCTGATGCAGCGTTTCATTTTCAAAAATTTAAAGCCTATAACCAAAGCTTACCTAAAACTTTAAGCTAAACTGTCTCATTTCTGCACCACTAGATGAAGTAATTAAGTAACTGATCTAAATAAAGTTTAAAGTAAATGAAAACACTCCTCCATCTGTCATTGGTTGGCCTCAACCAATGTTGTGAGTTTAGGGCGAGACTATCTATTTTGACAACCAATGGAAGACAGGCAGGAGTTTTCTGGAATGTTTGAAAACAATTATTATTATTTTTTATTATTATTTTTTATTTTATTTTTTTTTAATTTTTTGCAATTCCTTTTGGTGATGCCACTGGCACAGAAATTACATTCTTCAGCTCTAGGCTGATATAGTAGTATTTTGATATCAAAAACATTATTGTAAACTTCTTTTGTGGCACTGCAAGCATTGGTATTTGTGCAAATCTAGAATTTTGCTTTCTCCACCAGCTCAGACAAAAATGTAAGGAACAAACTGAAGGAAAGCAGTTTATTGAGGTGATGAGGACAAGAGAGGTCAGCGTCTCAGCCGCGCAGCTTGACTATTGGACATTTCCCTCACTTGGAAGGACAACTAGGGTCAGGATTTCAAACATCAAAAGAGCAAGCTGTGCTTGCCATCGTGTCCCATGGATGTCAGATGTGCAATTCCCAATTAACCGTCAGAGCTGTCAGAAATTATCACAGATGCCCCATTTTTCAGACCGTGGAAGCCTTCCTCATTGTCTGGCCAGAGAGGCACTGTGTTTACAGAGTAGTTCAAATATTTCCGTGCCATTTCGGGGGTTTTGACCTATTGGACATCGATTGGACACCCATTGGATTTATTTTCATCCTTGCTACAATGCTTTCAATTCAAATAGTCTTTTTTCAAGCCAAAACGATTTCTTCTTAATTTCCTTTAACATCTGGTGGTATCTGATCTAGACATGTGCTGTATCTTGTGTGATTGTGTCTTGTATGTCTAGAAGGTATGTGATATACATCACTGATTCCTGCACATGCTATCCATCATGTGCTGCCTAGTAGTATATATGGTCAACATTTGTCCTTGACTGAGCTCTGCATGTTCGTTCCACTATAGCTCAACCAAGGGGTCAATGTTTGGCTGGTCCAGCTAGCTCCTGCTGACAGATGCTGTAATTACACCATTCTGGGAGCAAAACACATGTTTCTTCACTGACGGCCATTTAAAAGTAGTCATGACTTTCATTTTGTTTACTTTTTAAAAAAGTAACACTGGTTTGGTCATGCACCAACTGAGTTCTACCATTGAGATGAGTAGGAATGCTTACAGATAGCTTTCTTCAGGTATTCTAGATCTCCCTGAGTTCAACAGCAGAGATGTTCTTTTCCATACCACCTTAACCGTCTCTGCATTGACATGAATAAGGACAACATATGGGAAGGAAATGTTTCGCACCAGAAGAAATGGGTCTGAGAGTAGCTGGAGACGTTTCTCCCAGCATTTCTCCAGATGACTGGCATTAAAGTATTATGCAGTGCCACGACAGATCGGTGAGAGGACGAAGCAGCTGTTTCTTAACTAAACGACACAAGGAGTCAGAGAGTAGTTCTGTAGAGGTGTCAGATGTGCCATTTGAAATAAAAAACCATGGGCAAGCCTGCTCAAGCGGTTTTAAGCAATGCTATATGAGGAATGACATTTGCGGCAAGAATGTTGTATTCTGTTCAGGTGTGATTTTAAAGCTGGATTTCAGTCACCAATGGATATTAATGCAAGTAATTGTTATTAATTGTTTACTATTGCTATTTTTCATACTTAGGGGCTATTGGTGGGATGATATGGTCTCACAATTCGATGTATGATATGAGGTTTATGATTCGATATAATCTTGATTTGATGTAACAACACTTAAATGAAATAGCATGACAGAAAGTTATGCTTTTTTTTTAGGAAAATGCAAATTATAATTTATCATCAAAATTAAGGTCTCTAATAGTAATACACAATGTAAATGCTTTAAAATATATATATAGTTTGCGAAAGTGTATTATAATCACATTTTAGCTTTTAAAAAATGTAAAAATTTTAAATTCTATCAATGTTATTTAATTGCATAATTAATAATGATATGAGCAGTCACTGTTTAAAATCACGTGTACAATTTACAAGTTTTTACATTAAGTTTACATTCATTTCTATAGCAAGGACTGAAATCTCTTGAAGAATGTCGCCAGTTCAGTGCCTCAGAAGTGTTTTGGTTCAGCGCACATTAACAATAGAGGAGACGCATGATTGTTTTACCGCATCCGTTCTATGTGCGATTCAAATAAATTTTCCTTTTACTTTTTGATAAACAACTGACTGAAAAAAAAAAACTGAGTCATTAAAAGACACATTATTCAATAAAAGTAGAGTGCCGGGATCTCATCTTTTGATGGACACACATTACAGAATAAATGTTCTGTTTTATTTCTAAGGAGCTTTTAAGTACTTACCAAAAAAGACAAGGCAATTTTCCAGGTACTCCAGTACTTAAATTGCACTTTAAAATCTTTATGCAGTGCAACAATGTAACAGTACGGGCAAGGAGGGGGCGGGAACTGGCTGAACAGTAAAGTTTAATGGTAAACTTAAAACCAACATAAACAAATGTGCAGCGCGGCCGCATGCGTCTCTCTCTCTCGAACCGACGTCTCCGGCCGCCCCTTATCTCGCTCTCCCACTGATCAGCTGATTCAGCGCCGGCCATGCTCCACCACGGCCCGACCACACCCTCATCCTCGTCACACTCCTCCCCTGCCCGATTCAGGCTGGGGCGCCACTGGTCTGACTAACTCGCCCCCCATCTCTGGGGGGGGGAGTCGCTGCCCTTCCGGCTGTTCTGTCAGCCGGTGGCCCACCCCACCTCCTGTGAACCTGGGGGAAGAGCATCCTCCGGTGGACAGCAGCGTGTCCTCCGGCCCCTGGTGGACGGAACCGCTCCTCCCCTTCTCGGCAGTTGGCCGCGGTTCCTCCGGCTCTCGGCGGCCGGCAGCGACCCCTCTGTCCCCAGGCAGATGGCCGCAGCTGCTCCCTTGGCGGATAGCAGTGGCAAGGACTCCGCGACAGCGCATCCTTCCTCCCTCCAGGGTTTCGGCACCACTGTAACAGTACAGGCAAGGAGGAGGCAAGAACCGGCTGAACAGTAAACAAAGTTTAATGGTAAACTTAAAACCAACATAAACAAAAGTGCAGCGTGGCCGCGTGCACCCTCTCTCTCTCTCTCTCTCTCTCTCTCTCTCTCTCTCTCTCTCTCTCTCTCTCTCGTATGTGCTACGGACATGAATGATACCTCAAATTGTGTCAAACAATCATTCCTAGTGGATGATAAAAAAAAAAAAATGTTTTTTTTAAATGAAATGACTCAAGCCATATCTAGGAATCAGAATACCATAGACTTGGGGAAGGGCTTTTCTGACTTAGACCAGCAAGCAACCACATAGCAACCACCTAGAATACCTTAGAAACTGCATAGCAATGCCCTGGCTTTGCATAAGCAAGCATCACTCACATTTTCTCAAAAGGTGATCTCCCTGCACTATAATTGCAAATACTCAAGCATACAGTATACAATCTTAAATTGTACGAAACCACCCAGAAACCATATTGATTTTGCCTTTAACTTCCAGAACAACCTCTATTTCTTAGAACATTACTGAGGGAACTCCGTAAGAAAAAGCCAAAGTTAATGCAATCTAAATGGTTATTCATCTGCAAAATGAGGTATTGGATCGCCTTCTGTACACTTTGAAGCCATAATGGGATACACAGAGGACAGAAAGAATGAGAGATACAGAGAGAGGGTGAGAGAGAGAAATTTGAAGTTCACATAAAATTCCATCAACAAATTTGAACAGCATCCCGTCAATGGCCAAACACTTATGCAGTGTCAGTACATTCGTGCTTGATGTCTCTTTCCTTTCATTCTCTATATGGTGTCTGTGTGTCTTTCACCCCGTCTCTCCATGCAATTATGTGCACCCGTGCATTGAGGAATACAATGTGCAAATCGTGTGCAGCAGGCCTGGAACTGTATAGTATGTGATTGCGGAGCTGGGTTAGTTCAGTCAATATCGCCCTATAGAGTCAGAATTGTTGATGTTTGCTTTTTACTGTCACTTGCTTCTCAAATGTCCGTGAAGGAGATTTTCCCCCTTCTTGTCAACACAATGTAGAAATAGTACATATAATGTCAAATCTATTTTCCATCATGCTGCTACTTTAAGGACTTTTGCTTTTTCCTGATTTAATTGCAGCTGTCCCACCTGGGAATTTAATGAGGTGTCTTTAAATGCAATAATTGCAAGCTGCAATATGTTTTCTGCAAGCGGTTGTGCCTATATAATGAGCTTGTTTTGTGCTTGACTCATTGATTTACTGTCCAATGTCTGGGAAATGTGAAAGGTTGCTTCAAGACCCCAATAATCTCACATGTGTCTCCTCTATATTGTTCTAGAGAAAAGAGCTCAATAATGTCAAACTGTATTTGCCAAGATACTAAAGTCTGCCAAAAAAGTCAGAGATTTCATTATGAACTCAAACATTGCTTATCAAATTCTACCAAAAGCCAATTATATGAGCCATGCTGTCAACATTGATTTTATAGCTCTACATGCTCACTTTGTCAACAACATATGTATGTCTCATTTATGTCTATATTTATTTCTCCTAAGGAAATTTTTGGAGAAATATCTGAGATAAAGGTGATACTAAAATGAAACATTACTGTGAACATTATGTCTCCCAAGCTATTAAAATTTTCCTCATGTACGTTGCTCAGATGTCATGTTCTATTTTAAGCATCACTGTTGTGTAAAAACATCAAATACATGTCTTAAAAAGAACACATTCACATATATTAAAAATTGTAAACATCTACTGAATCTGAACATCCGTTTTAACGATGTATTGCAGATAAGCAAACGCTATAAAAGTTACATCTCCCAGATAAACACACACATTTAATATACTGTACGCCTCAGTGATATACGTGTCCCTGCTTTTGCTGTTTTCGAAAGTGTAAAATTTAGATGTGAATTTTCTAGACTGGAAACTACACGGTAAAAAAAAAAAAAAAAAAAAAAAAAAAACTGTTAAATTTACGGTAAAAAAATGGCAGCTGTGTTTGCCAGAAATTCACCGTAAAAAATACGGTAACCACGCTTCAGGCTTTACAGGATGTAATTTTGATGCCTGAATATTTCACAGTGAATTACAGTTTATAATATTAACTGATAGAAACTTTATTCTTTAAACTTCTGAAACTGTAAAAAATCTGCTTTTCACTTTATATTTTATTGTTACTCACCATAGTAATTGCAGAAAAGCACATGATAACATGAAGTTCATCAATAGTGGCTTTTCCAAGAGCAATGACCAATAAACATGTAGAGACAGTGCTCAGTGTCACTCGCACAAACAATAAACACCATCAGGTTAACACATGTGAAATTAAAATAATGCATTAAACATTAACTAAACTACATTAAATATAACACAGAACACCCCAATGTACATAACATCCTGGTTACTTGCATAACCTCCGTTCCTTGATGGAGAGAACGAGATGTTGTGTCGATGTAGTGACACTAGAGTCACTCTTGGGAGCCCGAGACACCTCTGGTCTTTTGATAAAAGGCCAATGAAAATTGGCGAGTGGTATTTGCATGCCACTCCCCCGGATATACGGGTATAAAAGGAGCTGGTATTCAACCGCTCATTCAGGTTTTATGCTGAGGAGCCGAGACAAGGTCCGGCCATTTCAGCGGGTAGTTCAGCGTTGTGGCAGGAGGGACACAACGTCTCGTTCCCTCCATCAGGGAATGGAGGTTACGCAAGTAACCAGGACGTTCCCTATCTGTCACTCGCTCGACGTTGTGTCGATTTAGTGATGCTAGGGGTCCCTATACAAAACACCACAACTGGTTGAACTGTGTTACGTGAACTGGCGGTGTGTGATGGGCAGACCACTGTGTGCCTCGTAGCCAGCGCACCAGGCCGACACGTAACCTCCCCCAACATAGTTATGAGTGTCGAACGGCCCATTGGGGACAAGTCGACTACCCAAAAGATACCCAAAACCAAAGAGACAGGCTAACCCAGTCGTGGCCTCTTTTCCCCTTCTTTTTTTTCCACTACCTAAAAAAGAAGGGGGATTATCCGACTGGGCCACCAGGTCTAGTTGGGGGGTGTCCCTCCCAAGGGGAGGACACCGCGGAGACCACACCTTGCCCAAAGAGAGGGGGGGATATTTAATAGGAAAATATATTAAGTGGAAAATACGTCACATGGTCTTGCCGACCATGTGGAGAGTCTCATGTTATATCCTACCCAACGGGGGAGGAGTTGCTACAAACATGGAGACTGTGGCAGAGGGGCTCTGCCCAAGGATGATGCAGTTTGCCAACAGGGAAACAAATTAGTGGAAGATATACATCGTATGGGGTTACCTTACAGGGAACCGCCACATGCGGAGCACATACCCCAGAACAGGGCTCTTAGTTAGCACATGTACTGGGCTGGCAGTGAGTCTCTCTGAAAACTCGACTGCCACGGGGCTCGGAGGAAGTCAACCAGGGAACATAGTTTGTGAACACTACTGGGAATTAATGGTGCACGTCTTCATCTCAGAGGAGGTGAAAGATGCTACGTGCAAGCGATACACCCGGCCAGCTATCCCGGGCTTATCCGCTTGTATTGCGTGCCACTACCTGGGACGAAACCGGTTCCACCTGGAGGTTGTAGAACCTTGCAAAAGTGTTGAGTGTTGCCCAGCCTGCTGCTCTGCAAATGTCTGTTAAAGAGGCACCCCTGGCCAGGGCCCAGGAGGCCGCTACACCCCTGGTAGAATGGGCTCGTAGCCCTACCGGGGGCGGCACGTCCTGGGCGTGATATGCCATAGCTATGGCGTAAATGAGCCAGTGGGCGATCCTCTGCTTGGAGACAGCACTTCCTTTCCGCTGTGCACCAAATCAGACAAAGAGCTGCTCAGAGATCTTAAAGCTCTGCGTGCGATCCAAATAGATGCGTAAAGCGCACACCGGACACAGCAACGACAGGGCTGGATCTGCCTCCTCCTGGGGCAGCGCTCGCAGGTTCACCACCTGGTCCCTAAAAGAGGTCATGGGAACCTTGGGCACATAGCCTGGTCGGGGTCTCAGGATCACATGAGAGTAGCCTGGACTGAACTCCAGGCACATTTCGCTGACAGAAAACGCTTGCAGGTCTCCTACCCTCTTGATGGAAGTGAGCGCAGTCAGGAAGGCAGTCTTCAAGGAGAGTGCCTTAAGCTCAGCTGACTGCAAAGGCTCAAAGGGGGCTCTCTGTAGACCCTGAAGAACTACAGAGAGGTCCCATGAGGGAACGAGGTGCGGTCTGGAGGGATTCAGCCTCCTGGCCCCTCTCAGGAACCTGATGATCAGGTCGTGCTTCCCTAAGGACTTACCATCCACTGTGTCATGGTGTGCGGATTGGAAAGCGCAAGCCACGCATCCAAGTTCTGCGCAAGGGGGACCAAAGGGACAACGTCATCAGACGTACCAGCAGGTGGGGCCTCGCGGCGGGGTGGAGCTCGAGGTTCCACACCATGTCGTGGCCGTGCTGAGTTTAGGGACATCGAAGCACTTACCTGGCTCCTTGTGACCTCCCCCGGAACAGCCTGGGACGGGGGAGGAAGAGGCCTGTCCTCGTAACCCATGGAGACTGTCACATCGGGGGCAGATATGTGCCACAGCTGGGTGCGCAGGGGCGGGGAGACCGCCGCTGGAGCGCCAATCCTGCAAGGAAAAACCCGTGGATGGTGGTTGTGATGACAACCGTGCACACTGGGTATGTGACCCAGGGAAGGAGGAAACCGCTCTTTTGCTGAACTGTTGGGTACCACAGCCACTTGGGCATGCGGCGAAATCAAATAAAAAGGCAACAAAAGATTCTCCACCCGGCCCTCCACCTGGGGATGGAGTGGTCTTACTACCAGCTCCAATGCATTGGGTTTCATTGACCCTGGGTCACCTGTCTCAGGGGTGCTTTTACAACCTTCGTGGCCGGCTGTGAGATGGGTGGCATCTGCTTCCTGCGGTGGGCTCCACGCCAGGGCCGGGCTGAAGGGGCGGGCTGCGGCGGAGCCAGTGCAGTCACTGCAGGGGGACGCCCTTGGTGATGAGCAGACAGGGTGCGGGATCTTGAAGTGCACCGGGGCAGGATATACCAGATAGCCTCCATCTGCTGCTTCACCATCGAAAACTGCTGGGCAAATTCCTCGACGATGTCGCCGAATAGGCCAGCGTGGGAGATGTGGGCAGCAAGGAACCGTGTCTTGACCAGGTTGACCAGATTGAGCCACAGGTGGCGCTCCTGGACCACTAATGTGGACATCGTCTGCCTGAGAGACCGCGCCGTTACCTTCATCGCTCGGAGAGTGAGGTTGGTCGCCGAGCGCAGTTCCTTCATTAAATCTGGGGTGGAACTACCCTCGTGAAGTTCTTTTAGCGCCTTGGCTTGGTGGACCTGCAGGAGAGCCATGGCGTGCAGGGCAGAGGTGGCTTGTCCAGCAGCGCTGTAGGCTTTGGCCGTCAGGGATGACGTGAACCTACAGAGCTTGGACGGGAGCTTTGGGCGTCCACGCCAGGTGGCGGCGCTCTGCGGGCATAGGTGCACTGCGAGCGCCTTATCCACCGGGGTAATCACCATATAGCCCCTGGCTGCCCCGCCATTGAGGGTATTGAGGGGGGGGAACTGAGAAATGGGGACCAGTAAAAGGTGCCTCCTATGATTTCGTCAGCTCCTCATGCACTTCCGGGAAGAAAGGCACTGGAGCGGGGCATGGCTGCTTTGAGTGGCGCCGCGAGCCCAGGAACCAATCATCGAGCTGCGAGGGTTCAGGGGAGAGCGGAGGGTTCCACTCTAGCCCGATGCTCGCGGCTGCCCGGGAAAGCATGTCCGTCATCTCTGCATCAGCCTGTGACTGGGCAATCGACCCCGAAGGGGGGAGCCCAGCTGAGGCTTCTGCATCCGACTGGACAAGCCCGCTCTCCAATGCTGTGCTCGAGAGCTCATCAGCTTTGCGAGCTCCGAACAAGAGGTCGAACTCACCGTGAGACGAGCCGGCGGACTCATCCAGAAGCCCGATCGGGGCAGACGAGCATGCTGGGGAATGGGAGGTCCGCAGGGGGATACCCGGCGGAGGCGATCATATTGGAGTCCCCAAATCGCCCCCAGTGCTAGCCGCGCTGGCCTCAAACCCATGGGTAGAAGGATCGAGGCGGGGAGCCGCTGGGGTGGCTTGCTTTCTTACAAAAGCAAGCCGCGACCGCAACATTGCCATGGTCATGTTCTCGCAGTGAGAACATGAACCATCCACGAACGCTGCCTCCGTGTGGGTCGTGCCCAGACACGAAAGACAGCGATCGTGACCATCTGAAGTTGAGAGGTAATGACCGCAACCTGGAATAACACACAATCAGTGTTAAAAAAACATATCTTTAAAAAGACGTTCCGTGTGTGCCGCTCTTTTAGAGAAATATACTCTTTCAGAAAATATACTCTCTTTTTTTCTGCCGAAGCACCCAGGGGCGTTCTCTGCAGTGCACCAGTGCAGAGGAGGGAGAAACTGCTGAAATGCGCCGTCAGATCCAGCAGAGGTGAATGAACAGTCGTGAGAATTCAGCTCAATGAGCATGACCGTTCAGCTCCGAAGAGAAAATCTGAATGAGTTGTTGCATACCAGCTCCTTTTATACCCGTATTTATGGAGGAGTGGCATGCAAATACCACTCGCCAATTTTCATTGGCCTTTTAACAAAGACCAGAGGTGTTTCGGTCTCCCAAGAGTGACCCCTAGTGTCACTACATCGACACAACTTCGAGTGAGTGACAGATAGGGAACTGATATTAAAAATAAGAAGAAACATAACTATTCCCATAAAATATAATGAAATGTGATGATTCACGCAGGGAATTCTGGGAACACCCGATTATTGTCTTTTTACTGTAATTTTAACAATAATTTACCATAAAGTACATGTACTCCCTTGTTAAACATAACATACATTTTTTACCATTAATTGTATTGTAAAATCATACTTTTTACATAAAAAAAGGTCATTTTTACAACATTTTACCGTACATGTATTGTCTTTTTAAATCTATTATCATTTTTTGTCATATATTTTAAGGTAACTACCCGTTAACCTATTTACTGTAGCATTTTCACAGTTTTTTACCATTAACATTACGGACAAGTGTAGCTATATTTCTGTTTTAGGAACATATTGCACATAACTATTCAAATGAATCTTACTTCATATTAAAAATTGAAACTAATTGCAAATGTATTCATTGGAGTCAGATCAGACTATTTCAAAGGACATCTGTGCCACTGATTCTTTTAGAAGGGGGAGGCTGAGAACACGATCTAGTCCGTCGACATGGTGAATGACTATAAAACTGCCTCCTCGGAATAAGCAGCTGCCTTGTATGTATCAAAGAGGGGCAAACATAATCATTTACGGTAATGACAGTCATTTGAAAAACTCTCCCTATGTATTACAGCCACGGGAACTGGATTAAAGCCACTGAGCCGCAAACACTTAGAACAGTAACATATTCCATGATGATAAATGTGCATTTAACTGGTAATTATTTAACAGTGAGTAGCTATACCTCAGTGGTGCTTGTTCTTCAAAGCCAAGTCTTATTTTCTTTTTTCTCTTTATTCTTGTCACTTTTTATGTTTGGAATGGAATTCATAGCCTACCAGAGGTGCAAAAACCATATATGCAATGCAGGCAACGCATAGGGGCACCTTAAGGGGTGCGCCGTCGGCACACCAAAGGGGCACGGTCAGGGGCGGGTTTTATTTCTGAAGCCCCAAGCAACCGACCAACGTCCGGGGCCACACGCAATTGCGTGGTTTGCGTGGTGGTTAAAACCACTACTGAGCATATTTAGGACAACTTAGGGGGTGTCGATGTAGGTATCTCATACATACTCGAAAATGAGAAGTTGCACCTTTTTAGCTTTCTACTATACTGTATATACACTGTATACTGCCTTCTATTTGATTAAATCTAGCCCACCCGCTTCAAGGTTCGATGTTTTGTGCATTTTGTTATGCTATTCTGCGCACTACAATTGTACAGAGTGGTTATCTGAGTTACCGTAGCCTTTCTGTCAGCTCATCAACAAGGCGTTTCTGTCCGTAGAACTGCCACTCATTGGATGTTTTTTTTTTTTTTTAATAGAGATCAGCAGTTACAGAAATACTTAAACTAGCTCATCTGGCACCAACAATTATGCCACAGTCTAAATCACTAAGATCATATTTTTCCCCATTCTGATTGTTGATGTGAATATTAACTGACGCTCTTGACCTGTAACTGCATGATTGTATGCAGGAATGTAATGAATTACAACTACTTTCGTTACAGTACTTGAGTAAGTTTTTCTATTTTTTCTAAATTTTTAAGTAAAAATAAATAATAGTACTTTTACTAGTTGATTAAAAAGTAATTATTTTACAGTTATTTTTCACCACAATTACAAAGTAGAAAAAATACATAATATTTCTGAATTTTTGGTAAGTTTTTTGGGAAGAAGAAATTGGCAAGTTATAAGAGCTAAATCTGATTATAAACTAAAACGCGCTGTGCGTGGCGTGACGGAAACCCAGCATCATGAGCACAGCAGCTTGCATAATCTGCTCTAGCTTCTCCAAGACTTTCTGCCCTGTCACTATACAAGAACTGTAATACTGCATATTTCATTTGATTCTGGAAATTAGGCGTTCATTCAGGTATGAGGGAACCGTCTGAACACGTTTAACCACTGATCAAACTTCACTTGTTTTTAAGGTAGGCAAAGTTTTAACTGTGTCAAACATTAACACAATGTAGTTTGACATATATGTGGGGGTATCTTGCTACTATATGTCTAAAACAAACTTTTGAAATACCTTAGAAAAATACAGTGCCAGTAGTGTCGGAAATTAACGGGTGACTCGTATGTCCTCATATGTATTTGCATATTTAATGCAGCGAGTGGCATCCAGTTACTATCTCAGAATACACACACATACACACACACACACAAAAGAAAATGCAAAAAGAAAATTGCAAAAATAATGATTGTTTTAAAATTGCAACAAGTTTCAAACACTCCCTGCATCTGCATCTGTTTGTAAAAAAAAAAAAAAAAAAGAAAAAAAAAGAGTCAATGTTATTATTTTGCCTATTTGCTAAGAAATTATAAAATTCGATCAAATAATAAGCCAAGAAAATGTTACAAATTGTTGATCATATTGTGTACATTTCATTCATCACACTGGAAATGGAAGGTCAGTTGATCAACACTGCATTTTGGGAAACAGTATTTCACACAGTGTGCTCTGTTGAGCCCTGCAAATTATGGCAAATATAGCAGGTTATACTAGTTTTTCCATTCATTCAGATCATTTGCATACTGTGCACACTATGCACACTGTAAAAATAGTACATGCAGTATGGTAGTTGTCCATTCCAGCCTCTGTATCTGTCTTGTTCTCTTTCCATCTTTGTCTCACTGTTTCCCTTCCTCTCCATCTCTCCTCTCTCTCTTAGTGATTCCTCTGTCCTGTACTCCATTTCTCTGCCAGTGTGTATTGATCTCTGGCCCAGGGATTCTCAGCAGGATGGATGACACTCAGCCGCAATAATGGCCGCCGTTTCTTGTCCCATTCCGGCAGTGCTAAGCGTCACATCAAGGAGCGAGTGAGAGTAGGAAAGCCGGAGAGGGAGTGAGACAGAGATATAGATAGACAGTGAGAGCATGAGATGAGAAAGTGGTACAAAAGTGCCACTGAAATGAAAGCTTCCTCCATTATCAGGTTACACCAACATTCGGCCAGGCAGTTTAATCTCACCGAACGGGGGATGTGTTTTACAGACTATACAAGGTGGAAAGGGGAATAGGGTTTATCAGCAGGTCAAGTTCAGGTGGCGTTCATAAAAAGGTCAGGGTGAATTTTAGCTGGGCGGATACTCGTGCTTGACAGATTAAAAGGATTAGGTTTATTTGATTTGAATGTACCAGAAATGACCTTTTTTATTATTAAATTATTAAATGATTTTCACTAGCATTTTTGCCTTTATGGGTGCATTTTTTCAAACCACATACTGTAAAACACCCAATGTATTGTCCATTTATGTAAAATTCATAAAAATTAATAATAATAATAATAATAATAATAATAATAATACTAAAACCATCACCAGATAGTCCTAGAATAGAATATTATGAAAAGGTAAAAAGTAAAACAGGGCATTTTTTGCAACATTTTAAATATCTGGTATCACCCAAAATGAAAATTCTGACAGAGGTATAGATATTTTGTAGTCAGCAAACATTGTCTTATATAATGAACATTTAAAGAGAAAACAAGAAATGTATGAGATCTTGCTGTATGATTAATGTTAGCAGATGAAAGAACGAAACAGCTTGATTTAGCTGTATGACCTCTCTGACCTTGAACTGGACATTGCTAGCTAGATCAAAATAAACACTCTTGGAGTGAGTGTTTATGTGTGTTTGCGAGTGGGCCTGCCACTGATGCTCACAAGGCATCAAAGTAACGATGTCAGCAGGGTTGTTCAGAGGTTATCCGGGCAAGGTCAACTTCAGCGGCACTTTTCTCTCTAAGCAACATTGGTAAACCGCATGCATGTGTGCCTGGGCAACTAAGTGAACAAGACCACATGATTTCATCCAATAGCACCATGAGGAATAGGTATATGGCTGATAAGACCCATTGGGAGATGGATAAGGTTTTTTTTAATGATTTGCAACATTGTAACTTATAGGTGTCAGGTGCATTTTTCCTGAATTAAATTAATCATGCTAAATGTATGCATGATTCACTCATGTACGTGTCATGGCACTGACAGATGAGAAAGAATAACAAAATGTCAGCATTTTGCAGACTAATGTTTAGCTCTTTATGAAAAAATGCACATTTAAGGTGGTATAAACACTGCTTTAAGTAAGAAAAAGATCAGACTCTTAAAAGCTCAAGGACTCTTCTGTCAGACTAAATTGTTTTACACCAAGTGCATTGTGAGACTGTGTTCACTCAAGTTCATATAGTTGACATAGTATTCAACTGTATTACTATCTTAACAATTAGCTATTACAATTTAATTAAAAGCATTGATTGGTCTTGCAAATCAATTTTTTTCAACATCAAAACATCAAAACATCAAAATCAACACTATACTTTCTTAATATACATTTCTGATCTAATAATTCATTGGAGCACGTTATTTAAAAAAAAAAATAAATAAATGTCTATGCCATCAATCATCAAAATGAAATAGCTTGCTATTTACACTCTTTGCTTTACGGTTGGCATCACAAAGTCTTATTTTTTAACTTCATCAATTACTGATAGATAAAATGAAGTCTGGTCAAATACAATACATTTGAACTTGAAAATATGTCACATTATGGTAAATTAGGATACAAGTAAAATGGGTTGCGAATGCTATTTCATGTTGACTTTAAAGGAATATTACAGATTCAGTGCAAGTTAAGCTCAGTTTACAGTATTCGTGGAATAATGTTGATTTCTGCAAAACGAAATATAATTCTAATAATAATAAATAATAATAATATCTCATCCCTCTTTTATTAAAAATAGAAAAGACAAAAAGTGCAAAATTTGTGGTTACAGTACAGTGCTTACAAGAGAAGTGTGAATGGGGCCAGTCCATAAATGCTCAAAATTACCTTGTTTTGACAGTATGGCCACAAGATGTAAACAATACACATTTACTTAATCCCAATAATAACCAAAAAAAAAAAAAATAATAAAAAAATAAATTGCATTATGTGGTACTTTTAACTGTAAACAATCCCAAAACACACAAAGGACTCTTAATTTGAAATTACAGAGACTTGGCTCAGTTAAAATGCTCTATATTTAAGTAATTTCCAAATGAAGCTTTTAATAGCCTATATACTGACCAGAAGAAGAGTCTGTATATATTTAACCAGATGAGATTTAATGTGGAATAAGGTTTACTATCATTCACAAAATATGAAGTTGGAGACAAAATGTATGTGCTGATAGGGCACGTTTTCATATAGTCGCATATTTCTTTGCATGTCCTTGCTTCAATTTAGATTACTTGATTATCTAATCAAAATAGTGCCGGCCACAGAGGAACACACATTTTAAAAAAAAGCTATCTGAAAGCTATATAGATTTTGGCCGATAACTGATAGTTCCAAAAAGCAACTATCGGCACCGATTAATCGGTAAAACCGATATATCGGTCTACTTCTAATGATTTTAATATGATGACTAAGCTTATCTGTCTAAAGTTATATCCAATATTACAACTTTGTTGCCATGACAACAAAACCCTGTAATCCCGATATAGACCTTATTCACGCTAGCGCCATCTTTGATTTGTAAAGGGTTGAGCAACAGAATTCAAAATTAACATAAAAGAATCTCAAACTATTTTACCTAATGACGCACTTGCAACAATTCTTGTGTTTTATAATGTGTCCCAAAAACCACAGCCACACAGCTCCCCATACACAGCAGAATGCACAATTACATTGTAATACAAAAGTTTCTACAAGTTTGAACAGGCACATCAGCCTAATAATGCAGTGTTTTATCCATACGCCGTGAGGTAGTATGCAAGACAGCACCAGAGAGAGATGGATAACAACACTAGCTTAGACAACAGAACAACTTGGAATTTATGATTACTTTCTTAACAAGCCAAAACATAAAATTTTGAGAACGAATTACTGAATTATGGATATGTTGTCTGGGATGCAAGTGATGCATATGGTCTCAATGCACAATGATTCTGGCTGACAAGGGTCTCCTGGTTTATTTAGATATGCGCTAAAGGCTGTAAATCTCGACACTCTGAAATATAGAACGTGTTGTGTATGATCACATTTCAACACGCTTCTAACGCCAAAATATGGAAAGGGAATTAACTTACAGATGGAAACAAAGCTAGCTGATTTGATTGGATGTCAAGACAAATCTGGTTTTCATGTGAACAAATCTCATTCAAAATTGGAAAACACTCCAAATCAGTCATGTATAAGGTTCCATGACGGTTAGGATGCTGCCTTAGGAGGCAGTTGCCAATGTAGGCAATAGGCAACAAGGCAGCTCACTAGGTTTTGAAACAGAGCTTCAGTCTAGGCCTACCCTCTGTTAAGATCATTTTTTTCCTTCAGTGATCTTGTGAGAAACCAGGCCTTTATAACAAAGCACTCAGTGTGTATTCGTATTCCATAGTCAGCTTTAAAAACTGCTGGCTAGGCATAGGTAAACAGAGCTCTTAATTCTGAGTGTGTATGATTGATGACCATAGAGGCTGCTGGGCTGGAACACCAAAATTCCATATGTTTCATGGAATGTGACGTATGGCGCCCCTGCAAAGATGTATAGAAACATTCTTTATGTTGCACAAATGACTTTCAGAAAATTGTCTTTGGATGAAGTCTTGTGATTGGGTTTTAGACTGGAGTTAGATTGAGGTTTTGGAGTTGAAGATGTCAAGGTCTTTTATAAAACTGTTAGGTCTGATCCTGGATGCTGACTGGTCAATACAGCGTTCCAGCCATGGTACAATACATACTGTAGCAGGTATGGTGTAAAACACTTTCCCATCTTGTGTATATCACTGCGCAGCTCTGGCTTTTTTGGGATGTGAAATTATATCTTCTGATATCTTCATATCTTCTAATGCTTTTTAGCAATAACAGCATATATCCTACCTCCTTATAAATTCACCACAAGTGGACGGGACAAGTTTCTGAACACCAAATTGAGTGTATCATTTTTGTGTGGCAATATTGTTATGTTTTAATATGCCTCCCAAAACAACTTGTTATCATCTAGGACTCAGTATATGCCACCAAAATATGTCATTTTATTTAATGATCATGACTCGGCATTCACATCGCCCCAGCAAACACCAACAAATTCCAACACAACATTATTAATCACTGTGCCAATTAATCATCTAGTCCTGCTCTAGGAAACATCAACATAGATTTATCAAATTATTTTTAGTATAAAATTATAATTTTCCCATAGTATAACTAACATTGTATATTTTAGTTTATACATTATAAAAATTCATGGAGCCCATTTATCCATACATCCATTCCGTAATTCATATTATTTTTCATATTATGACGCCTATGACGCCATACCACTTTTTACCTTTACATTATGCCGTGAGAGCCGATGAAAAATGGCACTGAATGTTGGACATGGGAAACGCCTTCTGATAACTCTAGCAGCGTTTTATTGTTTGCGCTAAATTTTAAATCCTTAACATCGTAATCTAGATATGAACAACCGGAAAATTCCTACTGTAATAAAGCCATTTGTTTGTTGTGGATACATGATGCGCAGTAGTAAAGTTTGGATTTTCTGTGCAAATTTGTGGAGATTGCAGACTGGATTATGAGTAGAATAATCCTCTGTGGCTGTGCAGCTCGAGTACAGCTGGTAACGTGAGTAAATAAGTTGCAATGGTTCCCAACCCTGTTCCTGAAGGTCCCCCAGCACTGCACATTTTGTATATCTCCCTTTTCTGACACACCCTATTCAGGTCTTGGAGTCTCCACTAACGAGCTGATGAGTTGAATCAGATGTGTTTAATTAGGGAGATATCCAAAATGTGTAGTGTTCAGCAACAGGGTTGGGAACCACTGACTGCTTATACCGTTATTTTTTTCTGGATGATTTTTGGAGAGATTTTCTGTCTAATTATTGTAGTGCTATGATGCTTTTCTGAGTTTGCTTGTGTGCTGGGGATACATATTAAAGCGTGGATCTGGACTTTTGGTTTCGTTGAAAATATATTGAATTGAACTGAAATTGTGTCTTTTGTTTGTGTTTGAGGATATTAAGTTCTGGATATTCTATAACTGGTGCTGAACATTTTAACAAATTTAATTGTTGTGAGTGTGTTAAAAGTGTCAAATGTTAAATTCTCCTTGTCAATTTTTATTACATATTGTAGTACATTCAGCTTTTTTATTTTTAATTAAATTTTCATGATACAGCCCCTTTAAATATTCTACTGTGAAGCTTTAATGTGTTTCAGTAAACATATATGAGTTTTGGAAATTCGGTTTTGTCTGGAACAGATACAAAAAAGTATCATATCAGTTAACTATGCAGTAAACACTGCAATGAGCAGCTCTGAGATATTGATAAGGGTTTTTAGGCAAACCGATTGTGTTTTGGGTCATCTGAGTTTGATACTTTGGTCTGATCTTTAGATTCTTGGTTAAGCTCAGTGATGGGCAGTAGCGAAGCTATTAGTTTAACTACATTTCTGAGTAGCGAGATGGTAGATTTGCTAGTTTTTAAATCAAGTAGCTTTTCAGTAGCGAAGCTATATTTTTGCTAAGGTTGAGAAAACCGTTGAGAAATGCTACCGCTACATCATGCCTTGTACCCGGTGTTTACTATTGCCAGTTTTGAATCAAAACTAAAGATGTCTGATCACAAATTAATCGCTCATCTGAGTAAGTTCTTTAAAATGAATTGGTCACACATGATAGGATAGCAGTCTGAATCGGTTCGCGCTGATGAATCATTTGTGCATGATCTCGTTTGCCAATAAGCTCACGGAGTATTTTATAACATGGAAAATAAAGATAACGCTGGTTGCAGTGGATCTACTATCAACTGAAACTAAACCTGCAAATGCGTCTTATCATTTCCCAGTGATGAAGAAGGTCTATATAATACGTTTGCAGCTTGTAAACGACTTCTTCTGCAGGTAAATGCATTTTCCAACCAAAAGAGTATCAATAGACGTATTAGCCTACATGAAAACACATAAAAAGTACCACGCCATTACTTGGATGCACTATGTTAATACAATGGTAGGCTATATGAATATGGTTATCATATAGCGAAATACCTTGGTATTTTTTTAATTACCTTGAAGCACCATGTAAATACAGTAGTATATGAATATGGTAATAATACACCAATTTACCATGGTAGTAACATGGCATTCTTTGAAGTACTTTGAAGCACCATGCAAAGACAGAATGGTACATAAATATGATAATTTTATATCAAATTACCATGGTATTACCATCTGATATCCATCAGAAATCACATTGTTACTGCCCAGATGTGCTCTCTCTGTCTCTCTCTCTCTCTCTCTCTCTCTCACACACACACACACACACACACACACGCACACACACACACACACATAAATTTGGCCTCTGATGATATATCCTGTAATTCTGTGTCTAGCTGCTGTATTTCTGTATTGAATAGATGAAAATATATATGAATTGTATACTGTATGTACGCAGAGTTTTTATACAGGAATGTGCAAATGAAATTGTTTAAATGGGTATGGGTTTGTAGAGGTAGTAGACTAAATCTGAAAAATAAAATGTAAAAATAGTGACTTTAAATGTTGAACACATGGGTTTGTATTAGTAGCATGACTAAATATGAATTTACATGTTTTTTGTTTGTTTGTTTTTTACGTGCACATACTGCTACGTATTGCACCATACTGTATACTTGTATACTATATTGCACTAAATTGTAATATACTGTACCAAGGCTTTGTTAAACATCATGTGAATAAGTCTTTTAGATGCTTTGTCTATGACAGTATGCTCTGTGCATGTGCAGTTGAAAAAAATATGAAGTAGCTTAAATTTAGCAAGCTACTTTTGTTGTGTATCTTGTAGTGTAACTTGCTACTTTCTCTGAAGTGTAGCTTTTAGCTTAGCTTAACACATTTTTCTGTTGAGTAGTTTGTAGCTTAGCTTGCTACATTTTTTGAGTAGCCCGCCCAACACTGATTAAGCTGGAAGGTCCTTTGTGTCTCCTGAAGAAAACAATGAACCCTCAGGGATGGGTTGTGTGGTGACACCGCTTCGTCAGCTCCAATGTTTGAACCTTCGAGGCTGTTCATTACTTGTGGTTACTCTGGTTATTTTGATGTCATAAGTAAATTTGACAACACAGTTTTTGCTATGGAAAAACAAAGCTTTCTGGTGCACAATGAGGATAGTATCCAGTTGGGAAATATGGAGGCAATTGTAACTTGTATAATATATATATATATATATATATATATATATATATATATATATATTCTATATATTTTCCTTCATAACACATCTCTTATCTTCTAGTCATCATTTAATATATTTAATATAAATATATTTATATGGAAGAAATTTTCTGTTACAGTTGCCCCCGTCTCCCCTTCACACATTGTTTTCTTTCTATCATTAATAAAAACCCACAGATTGATTTATCGTTGTGGTAATTGGAGAGCCCAGTTTGCCCTGGAAGAGCAGGTTTCTTCAGCGCCAACACAGGCTTTAGTTCTTCACAGAAATGAGTAAAACCCAATTACTGAGTCATCTTTTTCACATTTACTAAGCTTCAGTCAGACCACCTACACAGAATTAGTGTGTCTCCAGGAAACAGCCAAACATACGCACACATTTGTCTTATTTATGTTATTTTAAGGTTAATGGAACATTAAATGAAGACCACTTTAATAAAACCACAATACCAAATTACAAACTGCAACACTCAATAACACTATAAAAAAGTAAAAGGAACTCAAGGCTAATCGTGCTTGGCGCTAAACAACAAATATTATGTCCACTTTGGACATAATGGGGAAAAAATGGACAAAAGACAAGTGAAGCATTTTATGAACAAACAGTAAATAAATCAAGGCTTGTTTGTACAATGCGACACTAAGGAAAAAATCTAACTATGCGTTGTTCGTCAATTGAAGACAAATTGGCCATTTCTTGTCTTCCACTTTCCATCAGTTCAAATTAGGATCAGCTGGCTAACCGAATTGCATCTGAACTTACAGTTTACCCTGTTACTTTTGCTTATCCCAGCCTCCTTTGTTTTGCCAGCTCCAACATTGCTTCCTCTGAAGTTCAATCTGATCAAATAAAGGAGGGTATAAGAGATGCTGTCTCCAGTGGATGAGGTATAGCGTCCACAGGTAAATGCTTTTTGAAGAGCAACTGAAGGAGAGATGCCATGTGGCATTTCAGTGTTTGACCCCGCCGTGAACTTTATTCACAGGAAGACTCCATTTTGATTACTTTTTGGGGGCTATCTTATGCTCTGTCATCTGGGTTGCCTGTACCCTTTATAGCCGTGCTGTTTGTCTTTGCCAATTTGTTGGCAGAAGGTTAGCTGTGATAAAGACCACACCCACACTACAACATTTTCATTTGAAAATGCATTGATTGTACTATGTTTACACTTACACAGTCATCCACACTGAACAGCATGTTCGTTCTGAAACTTAAGTGTTTCAAACTTAAAATTATTAGTGTGAACGTAGCCTAAAAAAGGAGACAAACAGAATAGAATTCATTTGTTGGCAAAATGTTTGCTGTGAGTACATGAATTTATTTATTTTCAAAAGTTGTTTTGCTAACACTTTAGATTACAGCCCGCAATTTACAGTGTAAGTAAACCGAATTTACAGTGTACCTTTTTTGTATTAATAATGTAACTACACAGTACGTACTTGTAGGTATAAGGGAACAATATGCAAAGTTTGGGGAATAAAGGGGTAACAACCTAGAAAATTACAAATAATTTATACTGTAAGTATTTTACAACTAAGGGGTAACTATTCTAATATTACGTGGTATATGACCTTATACTATGCTAAACAACAATCTTACTTTGAGAGCAATTAAGCAAGAACATACACAGCACATATAGGCTACTGTAGGTATTTTTTAACTATGGGGTACATACTCTATTATTACAGGATACATGAGTTTTTTTGGGGTTTTTTTCTTCACTACTGTCATCTGATGGAGTTTTGCTTCCTTGCCATTGTCGCCTTTAGCTTGCTCATTGGGGGCTTAAATGACTATTAATATTCAGAAAATATTATCAAACTAACTGTATTGATACTATCAGATGAGAACACAAAACTTGAACTGAATTGAGCTGAATAATTACATTACCGTCTTGAGCTGCTTTATAGCTGAAATTGAAGTATTTTTCATAATTGATGCATTTTGAAACATTACTGTTATTTTTCTGTTTATTACTGTGAAGCTGCTTTGAAACAATCTGTAGCCTATAGTATAAAGTGCTATATAAATAAATGTGATTTGACTTGACTTAACATGATGGAGATATTACGTGGTATATGACATACTATGCTAAACAACAAACGTTTGGGAGCAATTTAGAAAGAACATTTACTGCATACCTTTTTGTAATAATACATAGGTGTTATATTATAATATATCTATCTACATATATATATATATATATATATATTATAATATAATACCTATGTATTATTACAAAAAGGTACACTGTAAATTTGGTGTACTTACGCTGTAAATTGCGGGCTGTAATCTAAAGCGTTACCATTTTTTTATATATATATAATTAGCATTTATTTATAAATGTCATGAAGTAAAAGTGTCTTACCTCTGAAAATCTGTGGACGGAATCACACAAATCTTCTTAAGAAAAAGTTGATGAAGTTCTTAGGATAAAGAAGTTCGTAAGAAGGTATCTAGCTATAAACGTTGGCCATTTATGAAAAAAGGTAAGAAAATTCTCAAGTCTTTTTGGCAGTACAAAATATTTGTATGTTTTTTTTTTTCTTCAATTAACAAATAAGAAGAATATACAGCAGTAGTTAAGAAGAATTGCATTCTTAAGAATTTTCCGTGTCCGTTTGAGGCTACGTCCATATTAGTCTGGACACATTTGAAAACTGCATTTTAGAAACTCTCCGTCCACACTGCCGTTTTCAAGAATTTTCTAAAAGTTGCTCATCCACACTGAAATGTACGAAGACTCTTAAATCCCCTTACAGCGCATGCAAAAAAATCACTGTTCCATAAACGGTCTCAGGGCTCCAGACCAAAAAAAATTACTAAGGAGCGTTTTAATGATAAACAAGCCCAAAATACACATGGGACTACAATTTTGAAATGTCTGCGCTCCCAGTTGTGAACCCACTGATGGCTGATTCGCTGAGAAAGTGACTCAAATTCAAACTGCTAACCTGAGCTCCCGAGTTTTAACAAGTTATTTTCAGGTGATTCATTATAAAGACCTGGTTCAGGAGAGTCATTTGTTCATGAATCAGATATCATGGCTTGCGCTGTGTTTGTTGTTGCGTGCAGCCAGCGAGCTCATTTCATCAACAGAAAGCGTGAAAAGCGGCACGAGACACACTGGTGCTCTAAAGATGTATTCAATAATTCAAAATATAATATCTGACGAAACTTCATATGAAAGCAAACATCCAGAATGTCACCAATGGCCGCTAGATTTTAAATTATTGTCACAATAATTTATTTTTGATTGCATTTGTGACCATTTTAGTCGCAGTCTGGAGCCCTTGGTCTGAAACGCAATTGTCCTTGTGTTACGTTGTCAGACAGCAATTCCAAGTAAACCTCCCGTCACTTTTGAAGGAACGTGTGACGAAGAGAAGGGCGGGGCCGGGCCGTGAGGACACACGCCCGGCCCTGAATCGGACTAATCAGCCGGGAAGGAGATAAAGATGAGCCGGAGGTGCAAGTTCGAGGTAGAGAGAGCCACATGTGGCTGCTGTGTGTGTGTGTCTATGTGTTTGTGTTTACATTGATTCAAGTTCATTTATGTTATTAAAAGCTACCTTTACTGTTCAGCCGGTTTCCGCCTCCTCCTGCAATGTGAAGGTTGTGCAAAGTAACATTAATCTTTAACAATGCTATCGAAGTGAATATCAGGCACAACAATGCCACAACAACATAGGCTGCCATCTTGATGTTTTGGGTTGAATGGATCACATGACTGCGTCACATGACATCAAATACGTCATGCATTTTCAAAGTTATCAACTTCGGAGAGCAGTTTCGAAAAGTTCCATTTTCGATGTCAAAAATGTTATGTTTTGGTTGTAGGGCATATTTGTGAATTTTTTATAATTGCATTTTGGTACTGATCATTTTTTGTTAATATAAATATGTAAACTTTATGTTGTGTCTTGATTAGATTATTTTTCATTATCTGTGTGGGTTTTAGAACTTTTTATTAAATGTTGTACCGTAATTGCAACCAAATGCAACGTGAAACATTGCAAAAACATTGTGTGCTTTCTGAGCCCCATTTCCTCCTCTACTCTAGATTTCATCAGCATTTCCCTCAAATTGGCCGAAACCAAACACACCAATGAAAAAAGATCTGGCTGTGAAAACAGATGAAAAGATGCATTATCCTGCCAGTCTATTTTCCTCCTCTACATTGTTTAAATTTGCATAGTAACCTGCAGCTCAACAATGTGGAACTGACGTTGAAATCAGTGTATGTCGGAGACCTGAGGGAGAAGAGAGGAGGTCACTGTGCATATATGCTCTTGCTGATAGGCAGATGTATAATTGTATGTACAGTCACCACCACTCTGATGCAGTGCAAAGGTTCGGCTGCCTGCTGTTCTACCAGATCACACCTCCTGAATGTCTAATGCATCCACTTTCTCTCTGTCTATCTCTTTCTGGCTCGCATGCTTTTTCTCTTGCCTGGATTGTTCACATCAAGCTTTTCCTGTATAATTTATATAATTTATCCCATATAATTGCTATAATTCAGTGCAGAGGTAACCATCTCTCACACCCACCGGACAAAACAAACACACACTCATGCACTTACAACACATCTCTGCAAAGCTTCTTTATCATGGTAGGGCAAGATTCAGAATTTAGGAATTGGTTCCCTTTTAATTCATGAATTAGAATTTGAATTGGCCACACTTCACAGGATGTTGAAATGACAGGCAGTGGAATTTAGTGGATTGCAGTTCAAAGAAATTCAATGTACTCACACAACAGAGGAATTTAATCAGTCCTATATAAGTTTGCAACAATACATAAATTATTACATTCATTAGGGTTTCCATCTTGTAAGCCTGCTTCATTGGCTCCATTGTGAAGATCTGTTGGTAAATTAGAGCATTCTGGGGAATGGTGCTCTGCACCTCAGTGCTGAATAATATATGTAATACCTAACAATAATGTCCTTAATATATTTATTATATGTTTAAAATAATATAATTAATTCCATATACTGTATGTTATTACAGTATAATAACAATTTGTTATGTTATTGACAAATTTATACATGGCATTTCTAACATTGACTATTTATAACCAATATGTTTTGTGTATGAAAACATGTTTATGGGTATTTTAAACTTGTAAAATAAAAGTTTTAATGATAAACTGCTCATGTAACAGTGTTTTTATTTTATTTTTTTAATGTATTTTTTATTTTATTTTATTTATATTATATATTAAATCTACTTCTTTAAAATTCTTCAAATTGCAATTCTGTATCCCGTTTGCTACCACAACTCAAATTCAGGAACTGAATTGGAATTTAAAAGGCATTTTCAATTCTGAACTCTTCAACCCTGTTCCATATCTATAGATCAGGAATGCCAGAACCTGATTCCGTTTTCAAATGGAATATTTGTTGATAGAGGAAGTATTGGATTATGCCTCAAACTCTCCCCTCTAGTTCCTGCACACCAGCCAGGCAGCACCAGCCTTTAAGATGGGGTTTTATCACTACACCCCAGTCTCAAATCCCCCTCTCCCCTCACAAAGCTCCCCTCCCCAGGCTCCAACCGTAGTAAACCACCTCTTTTTGAACTGGATTCTCTGTGAATATCTTTGAGAGTAAAATAGAAGATTCAAACCACACCATTAAAGACTTACTGGCTAAATGGTGTTCAAATGGAGGTGGAAGGAGACTCACACTGACAGATATGCTGCAAGAACTTTGTGTTTGGAGGTATACATTGTATGTGTGTGTGTGTGTGTGTGTGTGTGTGTGTATTATATATATATATATATATACAGTATATAGTAAAAAATGGCGGGTATAATACACAACAAAAGGTATAAATATTAAAATACACACTGTTTCAAAAGTATAGCCACAGAATATGTTAATATAAGACCAGTAATAGAATAACATTGGTATAATGTCAGTGAGTAGAACAGCAGTCCCACCGCATAATGACCATTTAGACTTAACTACAGGTCAAATAATATTTTTTTTTAAGTGTGTTTACAAATATACACTCTTCTGCTTTTAAAGCCTCAAAGTGGCTCCATTTTCTTCCAGTGTTAGTGCCTTACTGTAACTACGAAAAAAACGAAGGGATCAGTTTTTCTGTGGTGATGGAGGTTATGCTACAAATGCTGTCAATAGAGCTTGAATCGTATTGAACCCAGAACATTTCTTAAAGCACCAGTACACAGAGGTTTTTTTAAGAAGTATATAATAGAAAAATTTATTTATGTAACTTTTAAATGTTCTTCAATGTGTCATGCTGCAAAACCCTTTTTGGTTCTATTTTGAGTGTTTATATTTAATAGTATGAGTTTTTTGGAACTGTCAGTTTAAGAGTTTAAGAGCATCTACTGAAAGCAAAGTCATATTGGTTAATCATTATCATCATTATTATATCAATATTATACCATTATATCAATTAGAGGCATGAGTAGGTAAGCATATGTTGTGTAAGATTATCGCAGAAAGATCAAAGTTCTCTTGACTGACACTCTACTAAAAATTGGTTTTATGACTAAAACTGTCATCTTGTTTCATGTACAAAGGCTTGAATCCCTTGATGAGGTAGAATCTATATTTGAACTTGAACTTTTTACAAAACATGATCAAAGGCAAACAGTGGCTTTGGGTCTTTATCGCTTGAAGAATGTAACTATTGAAACCCTGAAGATTTGTTTTAATAATGCCCTTCCTCAAAGTCATCATCTTATAAAAGATACATCATAGAAACTGTTGTAAAGGTCAGTGTGAATTAGAAGAAAAAAAGTATGTTTAACCATGGTGGGGATGTAAGGGGCACAGCCCCCCTGCTAAATCTTGCCCTGAATTAATGGAAATAGTCCAGTTAATTCTCTTATACATATGCGATAATAAAGCAAACAGCTGCTATATAGAGTCCATTTACTCTGCTGAGCTATTAATAAATGTATATATATGTAATTTGTGCAAAATCCTCTACCTTTGTCTTGATCCCTACTCCCGTGAGATGTCTGGAAACCGAGAATGTGTCTCTAGATAGGAGACCCTGGCTAAGGCTTACCGCTCGGTTTGCAAGGGTACAATTGTCCCCTTATCTGACAGTTCAAGGAAAATACTAAATCTGACATAATTGTATTTTTCCTTCCTTTTTAATTCACCCTCCCTTTGGAAGTCCCCATCTGGGTCAAGGGCGCCAACAAGAGGGAAGTTGCCTAGAAAACCATAATGTAAAGCTCCCATTAACAAAAATATCCTAAATATCTTTCATATTTCACGCAATGACTCGTCCTATTATTATTCCCCTCAGTAAACCTACACAAAAAAGGTTTACCCCAGTATCATTGTTAACATATCGCTCCAGAGAGTGTCTTTCAAAGTTATAAAGAGTAACTTGGCTTTTTAGCAGAGGAAGCAATTGGTATTCTTTCCTGCACCAGGGCTGTGTTTCCGTGATAGAAGGTGTTTGTCAGATGTATTTTAGACTAAAGTTTAACAGTACTTTATAGTGGAAATCTGTGTACTAGTTTTCAGCTATATCATGTCTTTGCTTCAAGCTTCGAGCGCACTCGAGGCGAAAATTAAGTGGAGAGGTGCGCTTTCCCGAATCTGCCAATAAAAGGCCATTAGAGTTTATTTTTAGAGTGTGTGCATCGGTTTGTGTGTGCCTTTTTACTGGGTAAGGTTTAATTAAAAGCCGCACAACCACACAAGAAACGTAACGGGATAGTTCACCCAAACATTTTTATTTTATAATTGACAAACCCTCATGTTGTTCCAAAACTGTATGACTTTCTTTCTGTTGCAGAACACAGAAGGAGATGTTTTAATGAATATCACAGTCCGTCTTTGCAAAACAGTGGCAGTGGATCATGACTCACTTGAAAGCTTAAAAAAGGACGCGAAAGTACCATAAAATTAGTCCATGTGGCTCGTACGTCATGTTGCAAGTTGGTTTTGGTAAGAAACAACCTGAATTTATAGTGTTAATAATTAAGTCTTGATGTCTGTTGTACAATCACAGTGACTCGCGTGTTCACGTGAGAACTTGTGCTGATTTTAGCATTGAACAATGCAAGTTTTTGCACAAACATGCGTGCTACTGTGAACAAGCTTCTCTCATAGCACTCATCAACATGCAAAGTGTGTCAAATTTTACAATGAAAAATTACTTAAACTTTGCATGGACTACTTTTATGATACTTTAGGGTCTTTTTTTTTAAGGAATGTTCTGGTTTCAATACAAGTTAAGCTCAATCAAGAGCATTTGTGGCATAAAATTGATTACCACAAAGATTTATTTTGACTTTAGAAAAAGCAAAAATCTGCATTACAGTGAGGCACTTACAATGGAAGTGAATGGGGCCAGTCCGTAAACGTTAAAATATTCACTGTTTCAAAGGTATAGCCACAAGACGTAAACATTGTGCGTGTTAAGATGATTTTAATGTGATAAATCGCTTGGTAACCTTTTCTGTGTAAAGTTATAGCCAATTTTATAACTTTGTTGCCATGATGATGTAATGTATAAATAATTTATAAATTAAACAACTTTGTAGCTCAAATAATACAGGAGTTTTAGCAGAAGAGTTAATGTAAGTGCTTTTATAAAATTATAAGCTTCACATTTGTCTCTTTAAACCCTCCAAAAATTGGCCCCATTCACTTCCATTGTAAGTGCCTCACGGTAACCTCAGTTTTTGCTTTCAAAGAAAGGAGGGACGAGTCGAAATTATTTTTTGGTGGTAATCAACATTATGCCACAAATGCTCTTGATTGAGCTTAACTTGTATTGAACCTGGAATATTCCTTTAAGCATTAATGTGAGAAATTATCCACTGCCATTGTATTGAAAAGATGGCCCACAATATTCATTAAAACATCTTTTGTGTTTCGTATAAGAAAGAAAGTTTTCCGGGTTTGGAATGACACGAGGGTGATAAAATGATGACAGAATTTTAATTTTTGGTTGAACTATTACATTAAGTTATGCTTAAAGCGCCAACCTGTTGCTCAGACACTGTGATTTTGACATAAACCATTTCAGATATGAACGTAATAATATTCATAGCTGTTCTGGGTTCTTTTGTTTCTGATTACTAGGATCATTTTTATTCATGATATCTCGCCAAATTGTCCTTGGGAGGGAAAGAAGATTATGGCCGACCACTGACCCGTGGCTTGTGAATAAACATGACAAAACAATCACAGCTGTATTTATAAAATGCAAACCACTTCAACTCATGGGCCCCCAGGGGCCTCTGGAGTAAGTAATGGACTCGTTAAAAATGAATTGAAATAAAAATAAATGACATTGTCCCCCACAGTTTTATTTTACTGTATTAGCAGCTTCCCTAGTTCACTTCACAGAAAACGGCTCATATTAGACTATGAATCTTAGCATTGTGTGTTTAAGGTCTATCAATGGTCTTTTGCTCGTAAAACAAATATGAAAATATTGTGGTTGTTCTTGGATATGTAAACAGATGTACATTTAGAACAAATAAACAATGAGATTACAGAAAAAGAGAGGAAGCTAGAGTTTTATTGCTATTGGTGGATTCTGGCCTTTTTGTGTATTGAAAAGTTAAATGTAACATTCAAAACTGTAATGTTTGCGAGGTAAACAAGCATGACTCCAAATATGAAACCTTATTTGAACAGAACACCTTTGAAGAAACAATGAGAGTTGAGCATTGATCTCTAAAATGTGTTGAGACCAACAGAGCAGGCATTGACCTTTTCAGGAAAGCTTTGGTGATTTGCAGAAAAGGTTTTTGTTTTGTTTTCTTTCAGCCCATTTTAATCTGTTCTTTTTCCAGCAGAAGCCGTACAAGTTATAAAACAAAAAAAGGATGAAAAATAGTTATCTTTTGTTATTGTAACACATATTACAAGTAATATAGTAAGACAGTGTAAAATAGAAACAAAAAGCATCTTCTTTGCACTAAATGCAAATAGTGTTAGATAGTATTTGCACTCCTAATTACATACTAACACACAGTATCACTGCATTTCTTTATTGTGTCCCACAGACACCCTACACCAACCCCTAAACCTAACCCTAACCTTATCTTACAAAAATTGACCATGGTTTTACTGGAAACCATAGTATAGCCATGGTATTTTGTAGTAAAATCATAGAAACCACAATATTAAACATGGTTACTATATTAACACCATAGTACCGTAGTACGCCATGGTTAATTGCATTAAAACTATGGCTTCCACCAAAAAAACATGGTTACTACAATATTACTATAGTAAAACCTTGGTTCATTTTAGATGGATCAAAACTTTCTCTCAAGTCCCCGATCGTCACTGTGACCAAATCACTGCGAGGCAGTCAACCTTTATATTATTTTTTATTTATTATTATAAGTAGTATTAAAGGAAATATTAAGAGTGGAAACAGGATGGGAAAAAGTGTAACAAAATTGGGAATCGAACCCGGGTCGTCCGCATGAAAAAAAGCATGTCTAGGCCATCTTTACACATTACACCATTGCAGCAATACTTGGTGGTGCAGTTTGTCTTCAATTTATGTGTTTCCACCAGACTATTTGAGTGTAAATAGCCGTGCTGTGTGGCAGGTGCTATTTACACCTAGTGCAAATACTCACTCTGTAAAAGAATATAGGTAATATATAATAAAACTTAGTAATACATAATATATTTATAATACAAACTAGTAAAACTAGTAAAAATTCTTATCACTTTTGTCAATTTTATAAATTCAGAATAATAGCATTTCAAGAATCCTGTGTGTATGTGTGTTCATTTGTGTGTGTTGACTGATTGTTTCTTGCATCCTTTGTAATAATCCTTCACTGACACCTGTTTCCTGTGCCAAGTGTATAAATTAGCTCAGATTAGACTTAAGGGTCAATTTCTTCACATTAATTTGACACTACACTGACAGGCACAACCCTTGACAGATAATACTTTGATCTTGGACAATGGTACAGACCTTGAAGCAAAAAAAGAGGTAAAATCAATCGTTCTTTCTGGCAATCAGCTATAGCTCAGACAGCTAATGCAAAACATAATGACCTTGTTCAGAGATAAGCACATAAGAGATAGATGGAGAGAACGAGACAGAGAGAGCACGAAAGCGGAACGAGATGAAAGCAGACAGTAACTGACAGTGGTGGCTGCCAAGAGTCACTCGCATATAACAAGAGTTCAAACTGATTAGGGGCCTTCTTTAAAGGTCATCCTCCAATTGATTGAAAGTTGAATTTCTTTCAGTGGCCACGCCAACGAACCTTTTACCGCTTTGGTGTGGATGAAACGTAATTTATTTTTTCCTGGAACTTATTACACAGAAAAAAAAAGCATAAGGGAGCAAAGAAAACATAGATAACTACAGCAAATACTGTACATTGCACTTTAAAATATTGTGTGAAATGCGATAGCCATTTTGATGTGTAATGATTGAAAAGACACCACTCAGGAAGTGTGCATTGTTTTACAAAGCTATTCCTATAACTAAATAAATACAGTTAAAAAAGATGGCAGGGCAGTGGCATGTGGTATTAGGGGAGAGGCATTCTCATTCTAGAGAGCATTTTATTGAAAAGAAAAAAATTAATTGTATACGCCCATGTGAACTAAATGAGTCATCAATATTTTTGCTATTTTTCCTGTTAGATTGTAAAGTATACCTACTAAAAGTTGATTTTGTCATGTACACTGAAATCAATCCCATACTTCCAAATTATTGATAAACGGCATACCCCATCTGACATTTTTGCATAATTTAAACCACAGTCTCCTTTCCCTCTAGTGCCAATGATAGGGCGCTGCATAAGCAACCTCAGAGACAAGGGATCTGGTCCCATGGGAACCAGGAGGTAATCACGTTTACATAAACAATGGTAAGCGTGATTCGGAGGTTGTGTTTTCAGTCTAAAATTAAATTTTTACTCCATTAACAGTTCAGTTTAGGGTTGGGGTTTGGGGGTAGAGTAAATCAAATATTACTTTCTGTTGACTGTATTAATGATGATGATGGTAGTCCTTCGATTTTGAAGATGACACATCCTCTAGCATTTTTCAGCTGTGTGGGTAACTGCTCAAAATCAGCTCTGATGGGGTGATACTGCACCACTTGAGGTTCTTCAAGTTGTCCTTGTAGCGTTTGCATGGTCAGCCTCATTTGCACTGGCCCTTTTCTAGTTCTCCATAGAACAGTTGATTGGGGAACCGATCATCTTTCATTCAAATGACGTGGCCTGACCAGCATAGTTGAGACTTCAGCAGAAGGGCTTCGATGGAGGATGCGCTACTCGCTCAAGGACCTCAAGATCCGAGACTTTGAAAAATATATATATTAGGGTTGAAAACGTTTCAGCACACGAATACAAGATGCTTGATCATTTTAATCTGGGACATTTTGGACATATTTTGCATCAATTCAAGAGCGAACACATTTCCGTCTAGCGCTACTGGTAGCACATTGCACGAGCAAGTTCCGAGAAATGGGTTCTAGTCCCATGGGAACCAGGAAGTAATCACGTTTACATAAAAAATGGGAAGCGTGAATCGAAAGTTGTATGTTTGCTCTAAAATTTAATTTTTACTCCACTAATGATTAGGTTTAGGGTTGGAGTTTGGGTTAGGGGGTGGAGTTAATAAAATATACATCCCTGTTGTCTTTATTACATCATCTACAACCAAAAATACAATTTGCTTGTTTTTTTTTTGGTTTTTTTTATATTTCACCCGGAGACTGGATGTATCCATCCATTCAACAACACTTCTAGCTTTGTACACTGGAGCAGTGATTCGAATTTACAGTAAGGAAGTAAAGACCAATTTCTGCTGCAAAACTTTCAACCTATTGTTGCCAGATTTACAGTGTGACGAGTCTGTACACTAGCACAAAACTATTTTGTGGAGTCTTTAATTGTTGTATAATTACACACTAATGTTATAGAATAGAGGGATATGACAAAATAAAAATGTAATTTATACAGTGGGGTTCAAATGTCTGAGATTACTTGTGAAAATTGCTCTATTTTGCATTCTTTTCTAATCTAATGCTATTTTTTTTTATTATTATAAATTATATTTTCGGAATGAGTAAATTTCAGAATTTCTTACTATTTGGTATGTCGCCTATTTTGCATGTCCTTAAGCCGGCATGGACTCCACATGCTTGTGCAAAACCTGATTATCCATGTTATCCCAGCATGATTTGAGAAAGTTCTAAAGAGCAACTTGTGTGCTTCAACGGAAGAAAGAAAATCTGACCTTATTTTTACAAATGAGTTAACATGGTCAATGTCACAAGTTAAAATATTTTTTCTTCATTTTCCATCATAGGTTTAAATTATAATGATAATTTTTAAGTTCCTTAAACTTTTTTTCCACAATGAAAATCTTTCTCAAACTTTTCGATCCGACTTTATCATTCAAAACAAACCCATCATCTTACACATTCAGTCACCCTTAGAGCCTTCAATCAGTTCCCCAGTTCACAACCTATCTTTATTTCCATTGACAAGAAAGGATTGATCACTACCCATTCACGCAAATCTAATGTAGAAGACATACCGCTGTGCCACTGCTATCAGATTCTTCCCCTCTCCCATTGCCCCATGGGACAGCAGACTGCAATAACTTTATGTTTAACCTGAAAGCACTAAAAAAGATAGACTATCCCTATAGTTTGATTATGTAAGAGTATGAATCACACAACGACACAAAGTCGGCCATGGCTGCAGGTTGCCGGTACCCAACAGCACGCCTTGAGCACTCTACAGGGCAAAACACGGAGACTAATGGCGACCTTTAGGTAGACTAACGAAGCGAAAGCAAGAGAATTGCTTCTGTCAGCTTCTCTTTTCCTGCCCACATACACTCACATTAAAAGAGAAGGGGACATGTAGACAGTCCTTGAGAGGAAGGGTGAAGAGAAGGGTTGAGACCTGAATTTAACTGAATTTTACTTCTACCTAAGAGAGAAGAAGCCGGCTTGATTCATTAAGTTGACATTAAACTGACAGGTGAATTGTGGTGTTTGTTCTAGTGATGATGGGGAGGGTATTCCCTGAACATACAGAAAACAAACAGCATGGAAACAAAGTTATTCAAGTTTGTTCCACTTTGTATATTTTTGATACAATTAAAACACATTATGAAATTACTGGTCTAGGCTATATGAACATTATGCAATGATAAACACTTTATTAAAAACACTTAATTAAACAGTTTTTGACACTAACTTTGACATACAGAGCTCTAGGTGCTACACACAGACAGGACAGCACAGGGTTTGAAATACTTTACCTCATCTTGTTGAGTCAGAAAATTCATCAGAATGTTGAACAAGTAGAGAATGAACCGTTTTTTTTTGTTTTTTTTTTGTTTTTTTTTTCAAAGGAAGTTTGGAGTTCTGAAATTTACTTTTGAACTGTTTTATCTCAAGAGATCCAGTTAAATTTGATTAATCACGCTATGACCACTTTAAACCTTTGGATATTAAGATATGCCGGGTAAGTCCAAAATTATCTAGACTCAGGGTTGGAAACTGTTTCATTCCAAGAATCAGCTATGTGGCTTTTGTTTTGAAACCCAAGTTTTTATTCATTAACAGAAGTGTATATTCATTTAACCTCCTGAGACCCGAGCATGACTGCTGTGTGCATTGCACAAAATATTCTAGAGAATATTTTTCCAAAAATTGATGGCAACATAAGTTGTGAAATTTTAAATAATACCAAGCTATTGGATGTCATATATTTCCAGGAGTGTTGGTTATTCATGTTTTTGAGACGTTAAAGACATTACATCAGAAATTAGCATAATTAATTGTGATTCAAATTAATGGCCAGAATCATCCAATAACTGCCAACCATGTTAAAATAAAATTATATATTATAAATTCTGAATCTGTGTACTGATTACCATTGTCCCATTTCTGCCAAAAAAGCTGAGTGGTCCAAACATCATCTGCAGCCTGAACCTGAACGTTTGGCTGGATTTTAGGAGTGAATGCACTTACCTGTATTGAGAGCTATAGGATGCTCCCTTGCTCCATATATAGTGAATGATTTAACCTCCAGTCTGCTGTCTGTCTACACTGATCTCAGAACAGTTTGAAATGCACCTTATTTTCATCCTAACTCCATATAAAGCCTCTGAAAGCAACATTTTTCAGCTTTTGGATGAACCCATTGATTCATCCAATAGGAAGGAATAGGAAGGAAAACATGTGCTAAAGTACACATTAGTGTACACTGTGTTTAGCAGCATGCCATTTTTTGCAATAAATTGCTCAAATTTCAAAAATGGCATATCAGATTAAACTAGAGACTCTAATCTTTTGACTCAAACAGGTTTCAATGTAAAAACATAAATAGGTTTATAACCAGATATAGTTTTGTTGGCGTTTCTCCAAAAGACAAACTCCGCTGTGGTCAGCGCCATGTTGTTTTGTCACATTATTCCATGCATCGAAGGTTTAACCCTTTACTGACAGCACAGAGTGTTCTGAACAGAGATCAGTCGGTTTAAATGAATTTAAATTATGCATTGCGTATCGCAAAGTCAAAATACAATGTCCACACATGTGTACGTGGGTTTGCACAAGGTTAAACCACTCTTTACTTTGCACCATTAGGGATGAAATTATCCAAGGGTCTTGTTTGGGTGTGTTTATTTCACTATACTTTGAGGACAAAATTGTTTGCAGAAGTTTGCAAAATCTAACAACACCTCCCTTTGGTGACATTTGGGGATGTCCTCATTTGGAAAACGATCCATAAATATATCTATATTTTTTCTAACATTCTAAAAAAGGTTTTCTTTAAGGGTTAGTGTTTAGGTTAGGCTTAGTTTGTAATTATAATAGACTTTATATAAAAAACAACGGAAGTATATGATATGTCCTCATTTAGATAAGCTAAGTAAAAGTGTGCGTGTCCATGCATGTAGCCTAATTTACCCCTCATTCTTCACTGTTTTTTTTTCATACCCACTGGTAATGTGAGAAAAACGACAGCTTCGGGGCCTTATAAAATTGACCTTGATGTTAATGAGGTTCCTTAAGACAGAGTGTGGTCTCTTGCACTCACTAATGCACACACACACACTCACACACACACACTCAACATCATTGCCCTGTCAACGCCACCCCACTTACCTCTGTCAGTCTTGAGAGTGCATCATATCCCACACTTGTCACACTCATTAGTCCAAGCGAAAAGATTTACAACCCCCTTGATGTATCCCACAATCCCTGGCTCACATCTGCTCCATTTGATCTGCCATCATAAGCCTCAATCCGACATACTTTTTCCATGGCTGTTCAGGGCACACTTGAGAACACATCATCTGAAAACAAATTTATTTTCATCTATAGACTGAGGGTCAAATATCATCAGATGCTTTCAGCTTCTTTAATACAAGTGGGTTTCCAATAGAACTGTCATCCAACATTGGCGTTTGAAAGAGAAGAAAATCAAGTTGTCATTTAGAGCTTCTTATGAGCAATTAGAGCTTGGCAATATAACTAAATAAAGATATCTCAATATTTTTCAGCCTTATGATGATATTTGATATATATGTCTCAATATGTATGTATTTGCTCTGAAATGCCTTTTAAGGGAAGACAGGCAGCCATGTTTGCCAAGTAGATTTAAAATATTTTATGCAAAAAGTAAATATATAGTTAAGAATAATCAAGGCAAGGAAAAGTTATACAGTATTTAATCAGTTACATGTACATTCTTAGGAATAAAGAGCAGCAGTTAACTAGTTAACTATCTTTACAACACCCTTAAAAAACATAAAAGATTCCACGCAGGAACTTCCGTGAACTTCTGTGAACATTTTTAGGTGATGACACAAATTAATCCTTCAATCATAGTTTTTAATCGATTCATTGAAGAAAAAGAAAAAAAAAAGCACATGTAAACGATTTGCAATATTTATGATGTTGCTTCATTTTCATCATGAAAATCATCAGCAAAATCATTGCAAGTATATTCAAGGTATCGTCAGCCTTATAAGCTATGTGAAGTTTGTTTGTTTTTTGTCTAACAAGTAGGCCTATTGTGAGACATTTTAGCTAAAGCTTTGAGTTCCCCAGCATCATAATCTCAAATGAGCTTCAATGCCTGAAAGAAAGAACCATACAGTATGTATGTGAATTTTATACTGTTCATATGCTGTCTACCCAAAATGCACTATAATGAAGTAATAGTTTACCCAACAATGTTTCTTCAGTTACTCACCCTCATGCCATCCCAGATATGTATGAATTTCTTTCTTCTGCTGAACACAAAAGAAGATTTTCATATTTCAGCTCTGTAGGTCCATACAATGCAAGTGAAAGGTGGCCATAACTTTGAAGGTCCAAAAAGCATATAAAGGCAGCATAAAAGTAATCCAAACAACTCCAATGATTAAATCCATGTCTTCTGAAACAATATGATAGGTGTAGGTAAGAAACTGATCTTTTTTTAAGTCATTTTTTACTCTAAAGTCTTCTCCTGCCCGGTAGGTGACGATAAGCCGGGTAACAATCCAACGTGAGTTTTTTATTTGTACACACACATTTTATGCTTTATAGCGGAATGCTCTCCAACACACACTCTCGCTGTAAGCTCAGCTCTCTCTCTCCTCCGGCGGTCTGGATCGCCCATGAAATCACACTCCGCTCTCACTGCAAACACAAAACAGCTGTTAGAGGTGATTTCCCACAGGTGCCGACCCTTACCGTACTCACTCTCTCGGCCTTGCTCTCCACAGACGTCGCTTGGCCACGCCCCCATCACCACAGAAGGCTTCAAATACACTCCAATATATTTTTATTTTTTATTTATGCCATTTATCTGTTATAATAACATTGTACTTTTGAATATCTTCTACGAAAATGAACAATGTGCCAAGTGTCATTTATACAGCAATGGTGCTGATTAATAACAACTGCGCTTGAATGCGCGAGCTCGTTTACGTGTCGCAGGTGATTGAGTCATAAATGTCCCAGTGTTCAGTGGATCAGTACCCTTACCAGTGCCCGATTTCGTGTTCATGATATACTGATTCACAACATAGGGAGCTAGGGAGCTGACAGGGTAATAGTAAAAACTAGTAAAAAAGACTTAAATATTGATCTGTTTCTCATCCACACCTATCATATCACTTTTAAAGATATGGATTTAACCACTGAAGTCATATGGATTACTTTTATGCTGCCTTTATATGCTTTATATATATATATATATATATATATATATATATATATATATATATATATATATATATATATATATATATATATATATATCAGTGGTGGGCTGTGCATTTACAGTCTTTCAGTGTGATTCATGCCATTAAGAAAACACAGTTTCACAATGAATAAGACACTCTATGCCTTTGGGCATCATACATTATGTCGCAGCTAACTAGTAATACCAACTGACATTTTAAAAACACGTCCACGCACGAAAGCCAGAACTTGAAACGACACTTAATGCTCAAGCAAGCCTAATTTTAACTGCAGCATCACTGTTTTGTGAAATTAACATCTCCCGAACAGACATTCAAAAATCATAAATTTTCATATGAATCTACCAATGAGGTCTATAATACCTGGTTAGGTTATGTTAGGGTTAGGGTTAGGGGTTAGGGTTAGGTTAGGGTTAGGGTTAGTTAATTTTATAAGGCCCCATCTAATAATATTTGCGATTTAAATGTTGCTTGCAATATATTCCGTTTCACCAGGGTACACGGTTATGCTGCGTTCCATTCAAGTTGGATGTGGGATAGTCCTACTTGATATCTCCGACCATTAATGCATTTCATTCCCCGATATTCGGAACTGCAACGCTCCCGTTCAAAAGAGATTATAATGTTTTATACATCTGTTTCTGCAGGCGTTTGTTAAACAAGCTTTAATATCATGTAATGTGGAAACAAACTCGATATTAATCAATATTACTTAATAAAGTGAATGTTTATCACTTACTTTGTATATCTCCCTGAGTGACGACATGTTTGTGTGACATCATGCACCTGTATCTCATCTGAGCTGAGAATTTCTGCACGAGCCTACAAGTTGAAATTCTGACTTAAAGATGCATTCCAGTGCTCTTTTCCTAGTAGGAAGTTGTAAAATCCGACTTTCCAAGTTGAATGGAACGTAGCACTACTTTTCAAAACTTGATCCAACACTGAATTCTCAAGCAGCCTAATTTACACTTAGAAAACTCCTGATGTTGCTATAACAATGCAAAAAGCACTTACCAATTTACCTGAAGTGAAAATCAGTCCTCCTTTCCTGTTTAATAAATTAAGCAATCACACGGTCATGCAGAACATCTCGTGTTTTTAAATCCATAAGGATCTCTTTCTCAACGGCAATACCAGCAGTGATGACAGCCGACTTGTCAGACAGCTTGATCTTACGCTTTTCGCTCTTGAATTACGTACATCACTTAAAGCGTGATTGCGTCACTCAAGGCCAGCTAGAAGGCTTCGACCGGGACATATCCTAAAGATCACACCCACCAAGAACAAATAAATCAATCCAATTGTCTGATGAATCTGATGATCTGACTTTAGTCGCTCATTCATTTGCACTGTTGAGGGATTCTGTAGAAATTCTGAAGGCCTGAGGGGGTGGAGCTCAGACTCACGCGCTGCTTCGGCTTCGGGAATGCGATTTGTGAAACAGTTGTCACAGTTTGCTTGTAAGCATCAAGGAATAAATTCTAACTGGATAAACTTTTCATTTTTCTCTATTTGTTTGTAGATTTTTTAAGTGTGGAAAGCGATTAAAAATACATAGGCAAAAAGGTGATTGAGAATGAAAGGATGAAAAATATTTATATAGTTGGCATGTTAGGTCAGCAGAGAAGCCTTTGCTGGCCCTGAGAATTCGCCACTGATTTGTGTGTGTATATATATATATATATATATATATATATATATATAGTTCAGCACATTGTGTGGCAAAAAACGAAAAATAGAAAAAACTAGAATTTGTTTGAAAATGTGCCATGAAACTAATGTCACAATGCTTAAAATACCAAAACTATCCTTCATTTTCTTTATGCAATAAATATTTTCTTATTTTATTTTTTCTTTTGGTTTTTGGTGTGAAATATGACCTGGACTTCACCCTTTCTCATTTCACAAGAAATTGTATTCATTAAAACAAACCTTGAACCATCTGTTGTGGATCACCACATCTTCATGATCTAACCCTTACAGAACAAATATGTTTCGGTCTAGACCCTCTGTAGAGTAACACACAAAACTGAATTCCCCACAAACCCTGACATTTTGCCTCCTGACCATAACATCTGAGATGGCTCCACAAGGAGCCTAGAGCGTCAGTGCAGTGAACATTACCAGCCTTGGCAACAATTTTCAGGACAGAACAAGTCAAGTGTGTAAAGTTCAACAGAAACATCATAGAAAATGAACCTGGCCAATGACATTTTAATCAGAACGCTCCTGCCATGTAAAAATAGCGTTGACAGAGCTGTGTAATTTCTTTTGTTTGTTTGTTTGTTTTTTGTTTTTTGCCATTTGTATTGTATACACCATTTGCTGAGGTACTCGTTGTTCCATAGATGACAAATGAATATGTTCTTGTTCAGCTGAAGGTCAAAAGTAGTTGTTTTGGTAAAAGTCACTTTAAGCAGAACTGGAAGACGTCATGCAATAAAATATTTCTAGCCCTGCACCGACTATTTTTAGCTCAAACTACAAAGTATAATGTTCAGTTATTTAGATTCGATATTACTTTAAAAAGGTTAAAAACTTTAACAGTTCTGAAACTGTTTTGTAAAGTATTTAAAGTAAAAACTTATGTAAATGTTAAAGTGCAGCAAGTGTCCTTTCAATAAAACAGAAGTTGTAAATAATAAGGGCTGTCAATATAACGTTCCTTTAGTACATTTAATTATATTAAAAAAAAAAATATATATATATATATATATATTAAAAAAAGGGATATTAAAATAACACATTTAATCATCACTTGACCTGCTAAACCACACTTACTGTGAACAGGCAGCACATAATGATCAAGGAGCCATTCACACAAGACACGTTCTTGTTCTCATTAACAGCTAGACGGAGAGCAGCAGAATGGATCATAATACAGGAGTCTCACTTTTTTTTTTCTTTTTTTTTTTACCTGAACTTTTTTTTTAACTTGAAATGGCATTTGGGGGCATTTCTCTGGATAAAAATGTACAGTATATGTGATTATTTGTGATTAATTTAATTAATTAGCATATGTAATACTTTTTATATATATTTTTTTTTAATCAGTTGGCAGCTCTCAGTCACCATTTTTGTTCCATTCAGTGAAAGTGAAGGTTGACTGAGACATAATATGGGTTTAGCACAAAAGGAGGGTGAATAAATGATAACAGAAGTAAAAGGTTTTGGGGAACTATCCCTATAATAGGCCACTGTTTGAACGCAAAATACACAGGAAGCAAAAAAAACTAAAATACCAAAGGATTGAGAAATGGACATTGAAATAAGAGGCAAAGAGAGATCTACCATTTTTAATGGTAAATCTACTGTCCTTGTCACGGAGGCACTTGTAGATGCAAAGATAAAGCTTACAAAGTGACAGCTCTGATGCACTCTGCAGTGGTAAAAGGCAGAATACTGAAAAGCACAATACATCTGAAAAGACAGCATTTCGATTTTAATTTAACTGCCATTGGGCAGTTAAAATCTCCAGAATTTAGGATTTTAGTGCGGCAAAGCATCTGACTGTCCTCAAGGGTGATTGGTATCTTACTAACTATGCTGTTGATGGGCTGATACGCAGATAATGACACATGATTGCAATATATAAAAACCCCATTAGCTAGAATGCGGCGCGCTAAGAGCATCCTGTTTTCAACGAAGAGCTTTTTTTAGGATTAAAATGTTTTTAATTTATTTATTTATGGCCTTTTATTGATACAGAAAGATAACAGGAAATGACAAGGATAAGAAGGGACACAGTAACAAAAATAAATAAATAAATTAATTAAAAAAACAAAAAACATAATTAAGTCTCAGTAAAAGCTGAAATTCTTGAAGAAAAAATTGCCGTGAGTAGTGCGGAATAATGTTTTCTTTAAGAAAAATAAGCAGTTTTGTTTTCAACAATTAAACAATTTTGATTTAAAATATTATTAATATTTTTAAAAAAAACTTTTGTGCACTAAATAAAGGTGTTGGTTGGTAAGTAGGTTGTACGTTTCCATTTTGTTGTTGTTTAAAGTTTTTTTTTTTTTTTTTTTTTAAAGTAAAAAATACTTGTTCAGGTAATATGGAGTAACTTATTGATATTCATGAAAAATGTATATTTGGAGAAAAAAAATAGTTTGTATCTTGAAAAATATGTTTGAAACTTTTTTTTAAATTAATGATAAAGTTGTGTACGCTCTTGTGTATTTAAGGTACAAGGAAAGGTATTTTAATACCTTTTTACTTGACGGTTACGCCACATTAAATTTTGTAATGTAATGGAGCACGGCCGGCGCTGAATGAGCTGATCAGCGGGAGAGCAAGATAAGGGGTGGCCGGAGGCGCCGGTTCGAGAAAGAGAGGCACATTTGTTTATGTTGGTTTTAAGTTTACCATTAAGATTATGTTTACTGTTCAGCCGGTTCCCGCCTCCTCCTTGCCCATCCTTTATGTGTTACAATGTTAAAAGCATGACATTTCTGATCTTTGAGCGTATCTGAGACAAAAGTTTGTGAGACTTTTTGAGTTTACTAGTAAAACATTAGTACCAAAAAAAAAAAAACATGTTTTTTTACCATTAGTAAAAAAAAAGAAAAGCTAGCTAGCCTCAATCAACAAATTCACAAATGTTATGCTATTTCTTATCAAAACATCCTAACGCTCATGTTTTTTTACTGTGTTTATGCTTGGGGTCCCAGAGAATCAAATCACTTTATTGTCACTACGCCATGGAATCAACAAGTTAAAATGTTGTTTATCATCAATTCTCATAAGATTAGGCAAAATATCAGCCTTTATAATTCAATGTTAAGTATGTTTTTTGAGATGTTAACAGAGTCTTGGGGTCTCTCTGGCCCCAAAGAGAACATGACTTGCTAAGCTCTTTGAGTTAGCGGCAAATCACTTAGTCCAGACTGTTATATTGGTTTTTGCTGATCCTTCTGTTTTATAATCAGTGGAGACTTCCAAACACGAATCTGACATTAAATATCGCTTGCTCCTCACCTCTCGGCTGATGGGAATACTTTTTTTGTATTCAATTATAGCAAATGACTTGAACAAATCGAAACCTGCTCCCTGCTGAAAAGAGCATTTTTCACTCACTTCATGTTCATGCAACACACCTGGCATCTGAAGGGCTGTTTTCTACACACACCATTTGTGTGGTCACCTCTTTCTCTATTTCTCTCTCTCTCTCTCTCTCTCTCTCTCTCTCTCTCTCTCTCTCGGGGGAAAGATTGCAGCTCGTATTATTTTAACATGAAAACAGTTTGATGAGAGGGCAACTGGATCAATAGGCTTTTGGGTGCCTAAATGGATCGAAATGGACTAAATGCTCCCATTTATATCCTCCAGTCCATACAAAGGCTCTGTATCCACCTTGGAAGAGCACTGCATTGATCCAATAAAGAAAAGCCAAACCAGACTCAATTGTGTTTCATTCACACAAGGTATCTGGAAATTTTGGTATGATTGGTTGAATGTTTTGAAGGGGTAAAGAGAGGTCAGGGGTCAAGTGAAGTCAAGCAGATAAATTGTGCTATTATCAGCTGAAGAGTAGCGAGGTTGAAGATTTAATCAAGACCTTTTGAAAGTATTGGTGTCATTATGGTCGAAAAAATACTTGCTATCCATAATATTGTGAATGTAGTTTTGACATTATATTTTTTATTATAAAAATTATAGAATTACATTTTTAAAAAAATATTATGAAATATAATATAATATATCTTATTTTTGTAAAAAAAATTATAATATTACTTAAACATTACATTTTTATACATTACATATATAGATACTGTCATCTTTTATAATCTTTAAAGTGAATGTAATTTTGGCAGATTGTCAAATTTGCATATCTGTGTATTTAATACTATTTATCCTTTCATACTATATAATATTTTATATATTAGATAGATAGATAGATAGATAGATAGATAGATATGATTATATTTACTTTATCATTAATAAAAATAATAATAATAATAATAATAACAATAATAATACAATGATAATTAAAATAGTATAATTAATTATTCATGAGTAAATATTATATCAAATTATATTTTTTGTAGATGTGTAGCATAATCTTTTAATAATATTTCATATAAATGTAGTTTGGACAGATTATGAAGAGTCTAACGAACAAACACTTTTTGACAAATTATAATAATATTTTGAAATAAAAAAATTATGTAATTAGATTTAATAATGATAATATTATATTTATTTTTAATACAGTTTAATTTGTCGTTCTAATAAAATCATATATACACCACCATTCAAAAGTTTGGGGTCACTTGCCTGAAATGTTTCTCATGATCTTAAAAACCTTTTGATCTGAAGGCGTATGCCTAAATGTTTGAAATTGATGACTTGGACCAAATAATAAAGAAAAGCAGCCACTAAGTGCCCAGCATATAGATGGGAACTCTTTCAATACTGTTTAAAAAGCATCCCAGGGTGATACCTCAAGAAGTTGGTTGAGAAAATGTCAAGAGTACATTTCTGCAAAATCTAGGCAAAGTGTGGCCACTTTGAAGATGCTAAAATATAACATAGTTTTGATTTATTTTGGATTTTTTTAGTCACAACATAATTCCCATATTTCCATTTCTATTATTCCATAGTTGTGATGACTACTATTATTCTAAAATTTGAAAAAAATAAAAAAATAAAGAATGAGTAAGCGACCCTAAACTTTTGAATGGTAGTGTACATATATATATATATATCTTAAGGAAAAAAAAAAAAAAAAAATATATATATATATATATATATATATATATATATATATATATATATATATATATATTTCTCTTTGTTTGCTCTCTATCTCTCTCTCTCAGGTGCAGTGTGGAGTGATTGAAAAGCTGCCCTATAGAATCTGCTGGTTTGTGAGGCCTGTCCGTTCTCTAAGCCATCTTGAAGTTCCAGACACCACAGGAATATAAAGCAGGTCCTCCTGCCAGTGAGGTTTGTGTGTGTGTTTCCAGGCTGGATATAGTGGTGTCGTTGATAAAGCAAGACTTATGTGTGTTTGTCAATGTTTGTGCATTTCACTGCCACCCCGACCACACTGTCTTGCCGTGGAGAGAAAATGGCAATTCCAGTGCTCTCACCCTGCCACTTTTCTTCATTTGACTCTGATTAGCTTTGATAATGTATCTGTGCCATTACCCGGCTAATAAAAGGGAGAAGGGTGGCCAAGGAATCAGGGGTAATTGGCTCTGAGCTCTCTCACTGAGAAAACACACTGACAAGCTCTCCAAAGGAGTGGTCAAATCACAAGTGACGCATGGGGTGCCTTGCCTCAGTTTGGCTAAATGCAACAATTCTTTAGTGACTGTTACCAACCTGGACAGCTCACAGCAGGTTCTATCTGAGTTGGACCAGCTCAATGTGACTATATATCAAGGCTGATGGGGGACTATGGTCTGAGCCTTGAATGTTCTCTTCTGGATAGAATGGAGTTTGAACTTTTGAGCGTGTAAAAGTCTTTTGCTTTCTCATTAAACAAACGGAGCTGTCAAACACATGGTTGTTTTATGCCTTAGCTTTGAAGTATTTAAAAAAAAAATTTAGATTCAGATTGTGCCCTTTTAGTGCAAAAAAATAACTAATTGTAACAGAGGATGTGATATAAGTCAAAACTGAGGTCAGAAACATGGCCTTGTGGGTAGTAAACATCTGTGTTGGGGTAGCTAGACCGCCTTGACAGTTGATGTACACTACCGTCGCTGTGTTGTCTGTCCGGACCAACACGTGCTTGCCCTGGATCAATGGCTGGAACCTCCGCAGGGCGAGCAGTATTGCCAATAACTCTAAGCAGTTTATGTGCCAACGCAGCCACAGGCCAGTCCAGGAGCCGGCAGCTGTGTGCCCATCGCATACGGCACCCCAGCCTGTCTTGGAGGCATCTGTTGTAACCACGATGCGCCTGGAGACCTGCTCTAGGGGAACCCCTGCCTGTAGAAATGCAAGGTCGGTCCAAGGACTGAAGAGGCAGCGACAGATCGGCATGATGGCCACGTGATCTGTCCCGCAGCGCCATGCCCATCTCGGGACTCGAGTCTGAAGCCAGTGCTGAAGCAGTCTCATATGCATCAACCTGAGCGGTGTGGCCGCTGCTGAGGATGCCATATGCCCCAGGAGCCTCTGAAAAAGTTTCAGTGGAACCACTGTCCTCCATCTGAACGTCTTCAGACAGTTCAGCACCGACTGCGTGCGCTCGTTCGTGAGGCACGCTGTCATAGAGACTGAGTCCAACTCCAAACCAAGAAAAGAGATCCTCTGAACCGGGGAGAGCTTGCTTTTTTCCCAGTTGACCCGAAGCCCCAGTCAGCTGAGATGCCGGAGCACAAGGTCCCTGTGTGCGCACAGCAACTCCCAAGAGTGAGCTAGGATTAGCCAGTCGTCAAGATAGTTGAGGATGCGGATTCCCACTTCCCTTAGGGGGAAGGACTAACGTGCTGCCTCTGCGACCTTCATGAAGATGCGAGGGGACAAGGGCAGGCCGTAGGGGAGGACCTTGTACTGGTACGCCTGGCCATCGAAGGCAAACTGCAGGAAGGGTCTATGTCGAGGTAAGACCGAGACAAGGAAGTACTTCAGGTCTACATGGGCGTCCTTCAGGTCTACCGCCGCAAACCAATCTTGTTGCCGGACGCTCGCTAGAAGGCGTTTTTGCGTCAGCATCTTGAACGGGAGTCTTTGCAAAACCCGGTTCAGTACACGTATGTCCAGGATTGGTCACAACCCACTGCCTGTAGAACCATTTCTTCATCTCGGCTGGAGGGACAGGCTCTATCGCGCCCTTGCGCAGAAGGGTAGTGATCTCTGCACACAAGGTAGCAGTGTTCTAGCCATTCACCGAGGTGAAGCGGACACCGCTGAACCTGGGCGGGTGCCTGCCGAACTGAATCGCATAGCCACGTCGGACGGTCGGGGTCAGCCATTGCAACGGGTTGGAAAGCACGAGCCACGTGCCAATGATCATGTCGGATGCACCGGCGGGTGGGGCCTTGCGGTGGGGCAGAGCTGGAGGTGCCACGTTGAGGGGATTTGAGCCCCGTGGCCGTGCTGAGTCCAGGGACATCGAAGCACTTACCTGGCTCCTGCCGCCCACCATAAGATTAGCCGAGGAGGGGGGAGGAGGAGTCTCATCCCCATAGTCCACCGGAACCAATCCTGTGTGGCCGTGTTTGTGCCACAGCTGGGCACACAGGGCCGGGGGGTCCGCCGCTGGAGTGCCATATCCTCAAAAATGGGACGGTGGATGGTGGTCGTGATGACAGCCGTGCGCACTGGACATGTGACCCAGGAAACAAGAAAACCACTCTTTAGTTGAACTTTTGGGTCCCGCAGCCTCTTGGCCATGCCAGGGCCGGGCCATGGGGGCAGGCTGCATTGGAGCCGGTGTTATTGCTGCGGAGGACGCCCTTGGCGACGAGCAGACGGGGAGCGGGGTCTTGAGCCGTGCCGGGTCAGGATGTGTTGTATGGCCTCCGTCTGCTTCTTCACCACCGAGAACTGCTGGGAAATGTCCTCGACGTCTTCGCTGAACAGGCCAACCTGGGAGATGGGGGCATCAAGGAACCATGCCTTGTCAGCCTCTCGTATCTCAACCAAGTTGAGCCAAAGGTGGCGCTCCTGGACCACTAGGGTGGACATCGCCTGCCCGAGAGACTGTGCTGTGACCTTCGTCACCCGGAGAGCAAGGTTGGTCGCCGAGCACAGTTCCTGCATCAATCCCGGGTTAGAACTACCCTCGTGCAGTTCTTTTAGTGCCTTGGCTTGGTGTACTTGCAGGAGAGCCATGGCGTGCAGGGCGGAGGTGGCTTGTCTAGCGGCACCATAGGCCTTAGTCGTCAGGGACGACGTAAACCTACAGGCCCTGGATGGGATAACTCGTCATCTTCCTGGGCTCCGAACAAGAGGTCGAACTCGCCCTGAGACGAGCCAGCGGTCTCGTCCGAGTGCCCGACCGGGCAAGCAAGCGTGCTGGGGAATGGGAGGTCTGTGGGGGGATACCTGGCGGAGGTGGTACCATTGATGTCCCCAAATCACCCCCAGTGCTAATTGGCATGGCCTCATACCCGTAGGTAGAAGGACTGAGGCGGGGAGCTGCTGGGGTGGCTTGCTTTCTTACGAATGCAAGCCGCGACCGCAACGTTGCCATGGTCATGTTCTTGCAGTGAGGACAAGACCCATCCACAAATGATGTCTCCACGTAGGCAGCGCCCAGACACGTAAGACAGCGATCGTGGCCGTCAGAAGCGGAGAGATAACGACTGCAACCAGGAATAACACACAAACGGAAAGACATCTTTAAAAAGACATTCCGTGTGTACCGCTCTTTTAGAATGAAAATATACTCTTTGTTTGTTGTTCTGCCGAAGCACCCAGGGGCGTTCTCTGCACTCCACGGGTGCAGAGGGGGAGAACCCGCTGAAATGTGCCATAGAATCCAGCAGATGAGGTGAATGAACTCGCGGATGAATTCAGCTTCAATGAATAGAACCGCTCGGCTCCGAAGAGAAAATCTGAATGAGTAGTTGCATACCAGCCCCTTTTATACCCGTATGTCCGGGGGAGTGGCATGCAAATTCCACTCACCAATTCTCATTGGCCTTTTTTCAAAAAAGCAGAGGTGTTTGGGGCTCCCAAGAGTGACCCTAGTGTCACTACATCGACACAACGTTGAGTGAGTGACAGATAGGGAAATGTAGTTAAGTTAGTGTCATTACTTATAGTTAGCTATTCCCCAACAATGGTTAGCATATGTTTTTGACACGTTGAGACTTAGTGCTTACATGGGTGAAGTGAGTTCGTATTTGACTTGCAACATTTCCCATTCCCTTTCCCCTCATTGTTTCCTGGTCTCACCAGTCCTACTCAACACACCCCGAAGCGGGATTCGAACCCGTGATCTCCAGCATGCGAGTCGGACATGCTAGCGAGGAGGCTATAAAAGCCATAGACTCTAGCCTCAGTCGCTAGTGCGTCTCTTAAGGCCAGGAGGGTGAGGTTTACACACTGCACAGCTATCATGTACCAGCTGGTTACCGTTACACTGGCTTGTCGCTTACTACAAATAAAAATGGCAAATAGGCCCAAAAGTTTCAGTTTTGTTTCAAAGGTACCCCAGTATGACCAGTATGAACTCTTAAAAACACTAAAAAACTCTTTGTTCCATTATATGTCTGCAGGAAGTGATACAAAGCATGTTAGTCCTTAGTTTCAATTCCCTTCTTCTTCTCATTTCTTCTCTCTTTCTGTTAATCTAAGTGTGGCAAGTGAACAGAAAGCTAAAATCACAACTCCAAATGAGGCACAGAGAGGGACTGTGACAGTTTATAAATGGCTTTCCTAGTTGATATATGTTCACCCAACTCTGGTCCAATTTTGTTTAACTATTGTTTTCTTACTGTTGCTCCAGTCCACTTCCACAATAGTTGCTTTTGTCTGTGAAAACATGTATTTTGCATAAAGCCACAGGAGCCTGTGAGAACTGAAAGAACAGTGTAGTCATTTAAATGTTATGTGACCTACACACTGAGCTGCCTTGCTGTGTACTGCCTACATCAACAAACGCCTTCTAAGGCAGCATCCCAACCATCAGTGATCGATTTGGAACAGTCTACATAGGCAACAACTTTGTGCGTCATACAAATAGTGCTCTGCACGCAAAGCGCACAGGAGACTCGCCTTAAATTGATTTTAATAGTTCTGGGTTAGCATGATGCTAAGCTAATGACATGATTGTTGTCAGATTTTATTGCTGATTTGAAATATGTTATTTGCACATAATCTTGAACAACCATTTTGGAGATTTTGGTCTTTCACCATTCAAGTAGATGTACTTGTATCCATTGAAAATAGCATCCCACAAGCTGCCCGTATGTGTTACATGGCCACTGAGTGACCTGACTTGCCTTGAAGGGACTTTGATGATAATAACCATTAAAATGCATAGCAAAAAAAAAAAAAAAAATATATATATATATATATATATATATATATATATATATATATATATATATATATATAAAAATATTTTTTATTATGTTCTACTTTTTATCAGTATTTTTATTAATTTATTTTTGGATTTCTCTCCTGATCTTTGTACTGAGCCTCTCATAATGCATTCTGAGATTGCTTTAGCTATTTTTTCATCCTTTCCCTCAATTTGTCTGCCATCTTGGATGAATGTTTGCACTGAGCTTGCCACAATGCATTCTGCAATTGCCTTGTCTGTGAAGGATACTGTGTGATGCTTTCTTAGAATTTGGCCAAAAGAAGGTTACTTAGAAGGCAACATAATCTGGCTCCCTATCTTTTGGAACAGCCTTCATATAGGTCACTTTATAGCATGCCTACAATGCCCTAAAATCCCCTCACAAGGTTTTGGAAAAGAGCCAGAGACACACCATTACTAAATGTCACAGAGCATGATACAGAAAAATCACCCAAAAAAAACTAAACATATCAAAAGGAGGTCATTGTCTCCACCAAAGCATGTTCTGGAGCTCAACCATAAAGCTGAAATGTGTTGAGTGTCTTTTCGTTTCCTCTAATTTCCCCCTTTAATTAAAGCAGGCAAAGGCTAGGGCTCTTACAGCCGCCTGATCTCTGAAGTGTTTTCATGTCAGCACCAATTACACCTTTCTTCTTAACGCTACATGAATGGCGGTTTGATTGGAGGGTAAGCCCCAGTATTAATGCTAGTGTTTCATATGGTCCTTTTAGAGGCCTTGCAATTTTCAACACAGTGTATTTCTTTTCAGACGAAAGATGACACTGAGTGACTGGGCCAATCTGTTCCCTCATGTGAAACATCAAAAGTGCGTGTTTGCTCTTTTTTCCCCCCTTTTCTTATTTTAAAGCCTGTTCTTTTCTCGAATTTGTTCAGCCTCACTCGTACTCTGAATCCACTGCAATGCGTTAGCCAATATGTTGTAGTTGTCTCCAGCTCTTATGCCTCAGCGTGCCTTTGACAATTGCAAATGTAAAGTTCACAACTCACTGCCTTTGCATCTGCTCTTGCAAGGCCATGCCTGTTTGACGCTGTGAAGGCTATAAGAATTGAAATTCCTCCGATGTGCTTGACGTACCTTGCTCCCAGACACTTGGGAAGAGTGGGGGAAGGAGGTAGATCGATTGCAATGAAACCACACCGCACAAAGGTCCTGCCATAGACCGGCTTGGGAATCACGAAGTGACGTGATGCCACGACTTCAAGATGGTGAATGGGGTTAATGAGTCTACAGGTTATAATTACTTTCACCTCAACAGTCAATAATGACATACTGCAGACTCCCAGAGCTAGCGGTGTACAATAACTTAACACTGTGCGCACATCAGTTATGAAAACGCCCCAAGCAAACCATAAATCATTTTGGAAAGTTTATCAAATTTGACTTTTTTCATTTCCCTGCTCAAAACAACAGCTTAAACCTGCCAAAGCTGGTTTGGTGGTCTTAGCTGGGTTTCCAACAAGGTCAGCCTGATCTGGTTTGCTGGTTAAGAGGGGTTTTAGGCACTTTTTTTAGCTAGTCAGGGTGAGAGACCAGCAAATCATCTTTGGCTTCTTTAAGCTTTTCAGCAGGGTTATTGGTATTTCCAAACATCTTCCCCATTAATACATAAATAAATTGTGTTATATTTTAGCATCTCATAGTAGTCACCCTTTGCCTAGAATTTGCAGAAATGTACTCATTTTCTCAACCAACTTCTTGAGGTATCACCCTGGGTTGCTTTTTAAACAGTATTGAAGGAGTTCCCATCTATGCTGGGCACTTATTGGCTGCTTTTCTTTATTATTTGGTCCAAGTCATCAATTTCAAAAACTTTTTTTTTTTATTCAATTTTAGTTTTATAATGAAATAAAGTAATATGGTGGCACAATTATATTTTTGTCTACAAAACTAATTGCAAACATTTAAGCATACGCCTTCAGATCAAAAGATTTTTAAGATCATGAGAAACATTTCAGTCAAGTGTATAAAAACTTTTGACCAGTAGTGTTTATATTAGCAGTGGACAAAACCTACCTCCCTAGACCCTACCCTAAATCTTAAACCTAACGATAGTGTTAGAAAAGGCACATGTGTGAAGAACAACAGATGTGATTTTTAAGGTTAATATTATATTAAGTTTTAATTCAACAAAACCAAACTCCCTACCTTAAACTTTGAAACTTAACCTATGTCATAAAGAGCAAATGAGACAAAAAATATAATTGCTAAAGCAACCATATAATTTTATGGTACTTCTATGACACTTTCAACTCAAGTCAACTCGCATGCTCTTCAGGACCCGTACCCCAGTTCTTTGCATTGCAAGTGCAACGCTCTATCTGTTGATCTACAGCGCAATTTGAGCACGTGCTAACTAGCTTGTAAATGTAGATGGTCATGTAATAAAAACGTTAAAATATAATGCCTTACAAGTCATATAGTAAACGTCTTTTAATGCCAATAGATAGCATTGTGTGAGGAACAGGGTGAAAAGTATGTGTTTATGAACTGATAATCTGCCGTTTAACTTGTGATTTTAATGAATGTGAAAGTGTGGCATTATTGTTGTAGTGCCTCTAGTGTTTATTTTCCCAGGAAACTGCCGTGATATGTACAACGATCCACGTAACAAATCATTTTAATGTTGGAATAGTAAGTGGGTCCACTTTCTCCAGCATGTCAGCCATAACTACAGCAAATCTGTAGTCTTCATTGTCCTGCTGCATAGCACTTTCCCTCTCCTTCTCCAGTCTCCTTAGCAAGGCGTCTTCAGTGTTCCATTTACGCTGTAAGAGATGGAGATGGTGACTGGAAGGAATGCTGTGCAATGCCTCTTGTGGAGTGGCATGAAACAACTCACAAATTACAGGACTCCTACCCCCAACCCTGTGGTGGACCAATAACTGGCTGACGACCTGAATGTGTTCTATTGCAGATTTGAAAGGCCCAATCTCACACCCCACACCCACTCTGACCTTCACTTCACACAAACACCAACACCTCCTGCAACCCCCCCTCCTCCCCCCTCCTGCTACTCAACCTGCACTTAAGATCTGTGAAGATGATGTGAGCCACGTCTTTCGGAAACAAAAGACGAGGAAAGCTTCAGGCCCAGATGGTGTCTCACCAGCATGTCTTCAATCCGGTGCTAACCATCTGGCCCCCTTCTTCACACAGATCTTCAATAGATCACTGGAGCAGTGTGAAGTCCCATTCTGCTTCAAACACTCAATCATTATTCCTGTCCCAAAGAAACCAAAAATCACAGGACTTAATGACTACAGACCTGTTGCCCTGATGTCTGTGGTCATGAAATTATTTGAGAGACTGGTGTTGGCCCACCTGAAGAACATCACTGGACCCTTTCTAGATCCCCTTCAATTTTCTTATCGAGCAAACAGATCTGTGGATGATGCAGTCAATATGGGATTGCATCATATCCTGCAACATCTGGACAGACCAGGGACATATGCAAGGATCCTTTTTGTGGACTTCAGTTCGGCTTTCAACACCATCATCACAGCTATACTCCAGAACAAATTACATCAACTCTCTGTTCCCATGTCTATCTGTCAGTGGATTACCAGCTTTCTGATGGACAGGCAGCAGCTTGTGAGACAGGGGAAACTCACTTCCAGCACCTGTACAATCAGCACTGGTGCCCCCCAGGGATGTGTGGTCTCCCCACTATTCTTCTCCCTCTACACCAATGACTGCATCGCCAAGGACCCCTCTGTCAAGCTCCTGAAGTTTGCAGATGACACCACTGTCATCGGCCTCATCCGAGATGACGATGAGTCTGCATACAGATGGGAGGCTGAACAGCTGGCTGTTTGGTGCAGTCAAAACAACCTTGAGTTGAACATGCTCAAAACGGTGGAGATATTTTGTGGACTTTAGGAGGAACGCCCCAACACTGACCCCCCTCACCATTCTAAACAGCACTGTGGCAGCAGTGGAGTCATTCAGGTTCCTGGGCACTACCATCTCACAGGACCTGAAGTGGGAGACACACACTGACTCCATTGTGAAAAAGGCCCAGCAGAGATTGTACTTCTGTCGCCAGCTGAGGAAGTTCAACCTGCCACAGGCGCTGCTGATACAGTTCTACTCAGCAGTCATTGAGTCTGTCCTCTGCACTTCAATAACTGTCTGGTTTGGTTCAGCTATGAAATCAGACATCAGAAGAGCCCCCCCCCCCTTCAAGAACTATACACTTCCAGAGTGAGGAAAGAGGCTGGAAAAATCACTCTGGACCCCACTCACCCTGCCCACTACCTTTTTGAACTGTTGCCTTCTGGCCGACACTTCAGAGCTCTGAGCACCAGAACCGTCAGGCACAGGAACAGATTTTTCCCTCAGGCTATCCATCGCATGAACAGTTAAATTGCCCCATTGAGCAATAACTATGTGCAATACACAGTTTAGTCTTTTTTTATATTTATCCAACACATCCAACCTCTTCTGCCATTTCTTTCCTCTGAAAAAAAAAAAAAAAAAAAAAACATTTGCACTGTACATAACAGGTTTGTATTTGCACTGTACATAACAGATAACAGATTTGTATTAGATTGCACTACGCATGTGTATATGTGTGTCTGTGTGTGTATGTACGTATGTGTATAACTATTTTTTTATTTTTTATTATTATCTATGTCTTGCTGCTGTTTTTGTATTGTTTTTGTATTGTTGTACACTGGAAGCTCCTGTCACCAAGACAAATTCCTTGTATGTGTAAGCATACTTGGCAATAAAGCTGATTCTGATTCTGATTCTGATTCTATGAGATGTGTTACACAGGTAATAAAATCAAGCATACAAGCATGCAATCTCATTCGACAAACATTTTTTGTAGAATGAGGCCTACTTTTTCTGTTCCAGAATGATAATGTCCCTGTACACAAAGCAAGGTCAATAAAGAAATTGTTTACTGAGTCTGGTGTGGAAGAACGTGAACTTAAATCCCTTTGAACTCCTTTGGTATGCACTGGAATTGCTAGCCAGGCCCCATCATTCAACATCAGTGTCTGACCTCATTGATGCTCTTGTGTCTGAATGGGAGCAAATCCCCATATCTGACTCCCAGCATCTATTGGAAAGCCTTACCAGAAAATTCCCTATTAATGTCCTAAGTTTTGAAATGAAATGTTCAAAAACCACACATTTAAGACAAACATAAGTTTGTTTATGGAGGTGCAAAGATCCTGACAATTGCCATATTGTCCAATTAATTTGATTGCACCCTGCACCATTATGTTGGGCAGATAAGGAGAGCTTGTGGGTTCTAAAACAACGAGGCGCAGAGCCAGTCATAGCTAATGGTTAGACAAGCGAATCAATGTACAGAAGCTTTTATTAAATACAGTACAATACTGTGATGTTTGTTCCAGCAAAACTTGTTCTTTAGTTCTGCTGGAATGATGGAGCACCATTAATCTGGTTTTCTTTGCCTCTCCCTTCCTCTCTCGTTCACACTCTCTCACTCCATCTTCACCTTATCCTCCTTATCTTGGTGAATGTGCAACAACTAATCCCAAGGGATTTAAACCTAATGAATCTCATTGATTTGTTCTAGAGGGATGAGGAACAAGATGGAATGGGGTGTTTTGACACAAAAAATTAGATTCACCCTCAAGAGTCTTTTTGGCTCTGTAAGCTTACTGAGAGGTGAGAAAGAAATTTGGACTTGGTGGTTTATAATTAGATTTTCCTCTCATGAACTGTCGGCTAAGTCTTTTTGCCGCAATTTTGTAACCCCAGTAGTCACCCTTTTCTTGCAAAACTGCAATATCTTTCATGTTTCCTTTTTCTTTTTTTTTCTTTTTTGGTGGATGTAGGGCAATATTAGGAATCCCTTTCAAGTAAATCAACGTTTTAAAGTTGAAGTGTGTAATCTTTTCGATATTAAAATTACAGTTTCTACTATCCCAGCTTAATATGCAGAGACAACTACAAGTAAGCCATTTGAAAGTTGATTTTTAAATTATAAACACTCTGGCACTGTCAAAACTTTGCATTGTTTGTTTGGACGCTTTTCCACCATCAGGTTGAATGCTCTCCCATACAGATCTGGGCTCGCTGGCATGATTACGGTTTCTTTTTCCATTGTGGTGTTGCAAAATCAGGTTTAGAATGGACTGACTGAACAAGTGACCAAGTTAACTCGACCTTGACCAAGCTGGTGCTCAAACCAGCCAAAAGATCAGCCTGAGGGAGCAGCTAAGACCAGAAAACCAGCCAAGACAGGTTTAAACTGTTTATTTCAGCAGGGTACTTTTTGTAATTCCATTTAGTGCCACTAGTGTTTCAGAAATTCCACACTTCAGCTTTGAATCAAAGTCCGGAGGTGCATTTTTATTTGCATTGAACATAAATATATAACACCAATAAAAACTATCCAATTACATTTGCCCTGAGTTAATCCACCTTTGTGGCAAAGTTGTGTATTTAATTCTTCAATTCCCACTCCATTGGTAGCAGATTGTTTGGGGCTCCTTCTTTTAATTAGCTTCCTTCTAGTGCCGGGGCATAATGTTTCAATTAGACACTTAATGAAATTCAATGATCATAAAATACAATTACCACCATGGTGCAGCTTTTCACTGAAATCAATAACCGTCATGGCAACAAGCGCAAAGTTCTTTCATCATGGGCTAGAAGCAGACAGCAAGAATGTCATCTGGGGATGTGTGCTTCTCTTGTCTAGTTAGCGATGATAGCTAGCGTAGGCATAGTAAAATGGTGGGTGGCCCGATGTGATGCTTGACCCACTTGAAACAAGCAATTATAGGTGATTTGCCAGTTAGTGAGAAGGTGATAACTAGATGTATGCACTTTTTAGTGTGTGTGTGTGTGTGTGTGTGTGTGTGTGTGTGTGTGTGTGTTTTACCATAGAGGACAACAAGCCATTTATCTTTAGAAGTAAAAATTTAGCTCCACAGAATGTCTTTGTGTAAGTAATCAAAAAGCTGACAGATGCCAAAGGAAATTCTTATCAATTCAAATTACTGGTCTAGCCGACGACAAAGAAAAATGTATACTGTCAAAGCAAATTTTAAAGAAGAGAAGAATTTCATATATAACTACATTCTGAGAGGAAAAAACAAAAACAAATGGCAGATTCTTTGAGCAGATTTGAGAACTTTTTAGTACTTGTTAGCAGAACAAGTTTGTAGATTAAAGAAGTCTCAGCAACACTATATCCTGTTTGGCAGTAATATCAAATGTCAAATGCAAATGATGAAACATTATTCCAGTGTTGGGGAAGCTACTTTGAAACTGTTACTTGCCAAGTTACAAGCTACTCATGATTTAAAGTAGTTAAATTACAGTCAAGCTACTCTTTGAAAAAAATAAAAAATAAAAAAAATTAAAAAATAGCTACATTACAAGCTACCAGCAAAATGTGGCTAACTATATTGAAGCTACTTAAAGGGACAGTTTCTTTTTAAATATAATTATCTGCTTATATATATATATATATATATATATATATATATATATATATATATATATATATAACCAGAGCTATACTTTTCTGGCACAAAAACAATGAGGCAGGGTCCGAAATTAACTTTTTAGCCCACCAGCCAAAGTGGCAAGTAGATGAAAACATTTACCAGCCAGTCAGATTTCTTACTGGCCAATTTCTTTTATTTATTTATTTTTTAATTGCACTTTATTCAAGTGGATTTTACAGACACAAGAGACAAATAAACAATATTATTAGCATGTTTAAAAGTGAACTGTTTTGTATTTTTGTATTATTTTTTTATTTATGACATATTTATTTGCCAGATAGTCCATTTAGAATTATTTTTCAGATTATTCACTTATTACAACAAAACTAAATTTGTATTTTAAACTACATGTTGTCATATGAACAACGAGTAAGTAACTCTCATGAGCCTTAAGTACACATAACACAGTAACAGTTCTTGGTTTATCTGGAGTGAGTAAATTAATTCAGTTAGCTCCAAATGATTCATAAGTCTTTTTAATTCATTATAGAAAGTAATTTCCGTTTCTGTGTGTTTTAACGGAAGTTTCCCCTCCGGAAGAGTCGGTCATTATGTGACTCAAAGTGATTATTAAACTGAAAATGGCTGCTATTTAATTAAATAAATATGTAGTCTGTATGAAGTGAATTACCTCACTGTTCACGGTAATCTGCTACAAACAGAGTGTGCGAGTGTGAGCCAAGGAGCTTGTAAGAGCAGCCGGCATCAGCACAAAACCAGCTCTACACATTCAAGGGCGCTCACATTTTGGGTAGCCTTCCACAAGCTTCTCACAATAAGCTGCTGGAATTTTGGCCCTTTCCTCCAAACAGAATTGGTGTAACTGAGTCAGGTATTAGGCTTTTTTGCTCGCACACGTTTTTCAGTTCTGCCCACAAATTTTCTATTGGATTGAGATCAGGACTTTGAGATGGCCACTGCAATACCTTGACTTTGTTGTCCTTAAGCCATTTTGCCACAGCTTTGGAGGTATGATTGGGGTCATTGTCCATTTGGAAGACCCATTTACGACCGAGCTTTAACTTCCTGGCTGATGTTTTGAGATGTTGCTTCAATATATCCACATCATTTTCCTTCCTCATGATGCCATCTATTTTGTGAAGTGCACCACTCCCTCCTGCAGCAGAGCACCTCCACAAAATGATGCTGCCATCCCCATGCTTCATGGTTGGCATGGTGTTCTTCGGCTTGTAAGCCTCACCCTTTTTCCTCCAAACATATTGATGGTCATTATGTCCAAACAGTTCAATTTTTGTTTCATTAGACCAGAGGACATTTCTCCAAAAGTAAGATCTTTTGGGGGCCTGGGTATCTCAGCGAGTATTGATGCTGAATACCACCCCTGGAGTCGCGAGTTCAAATCCAGGGTGTGCTGAGTGACTCCAGCCAGGTCTCCTAAGCAACCAAATTGGCCCGGTTGCTAGGGAGGGTAGAGTCACTTGGGGTAACCTCCTTGTGGTCGCGATTAGTGGTTCTCACTCTTAATGGTGCATGTGATAAGTTATGCGTGGATTGCGGAGGGTAGCATGAGCCTCTACATGCGGAGTTTCCATGGTGTCATGCATAACAAGCCACTTGATAAGATAAGCAGATTCACGGTCTCAGAAGCGGAAGCAACTGAGACTTATCATCCGCCACCTGGATTGAGATGAGTAACCGTGCCACCACGAGGACCTACTAAAGTAGTGGGAATTGGGCATTCCAAATTGGGAGAAAAGGGGGAAGAAAAGAAAAAAAATAAGATCTTTGTCCCCATTTGCACTTGCAAACTGTAGTCTGGCTTTTTTATGGCAGTTTTGGAGCAGTGGCTTCTTCCTTGCTGAGCAGCCTTTCAGGTTATGTCGATATAGGACTTGTTTAACTGTGGATATAGATAGTTGTCTACCTGTTTCCTCCAGCATCTTCACAAGGTCCTTTGCTGTTGTTCTGGGATTGATTTGCACTTTTCGCACCAAACTACGTTCATCTCTAGGAGACAGAATGAGTCTCCTTCCTGAGCTGTATGATGGCTGCGTGGTCCCATGGTGTTTATACTTGCGTACTATTGAGGTCTTGGCTGATTTATTTTGAGTTTCCCATGATGTTAAGCAAAGAGGCACTGAGTTTGAAGGTAGGCCTTAAAATACATCCAGAGGTACACCTCAAGTTCAGTACACCTCCTGTCAGAAGCTAATTGGCTAATTGTCTAAAGTCTTGACATCATTTTCTGGAATTTTCCAAGCTGCTTAAAGGCACAGTTAACTTAGTGTATGTAAGCTTCTGACCCACTGGAGTTGTGATATAGTCAATTCAAAGTGAAACAATCTGTCTGTAAACAATTGTTGGAAAAATTACTTGTGTCATGCACAAAGTAGATGTCCTAAATGACTTGACAAAACTATAGTTTGCTAATATTTAATCTGTGGAGTGTTTAAAAAATGAGTTTAAATGACTTCAACCTAAGTGTATGTAAACTTCTGACTTCAACTGTATATATATTTATCTAATTAAATCTCAGTCTTTGTGGTTTAGTTATCACACTAAGAGATAACGTGATTTTAATTTGTTCGCTGAATGTTTACAGAATGACATTCGTATGTCAAATGTATCGGAGCATTTTTGCAATCACGAGTACATGTCATGAACGTGGTTTTCCTACTGCTAACGGAGACTTTGGATGAGCAGCGGGACTAGCTAATGAGAGCCACTCTATGTAAACAATATATTACAATATAAAGTATACTTTATGCAATTTGCGATTGATAGTATGAATGATAAAAGATCATGTCATGCCCATGAGCGTAGTGGACTTTCGATTCCCAACGCCTCTGAAACAATGAATCATTTATTTTTGGAATCGACTCCCAGCCCTAAATTAGGATGACAGTATTAAACTTGAACTGATAAAATTACACAAAATACTAAATAAAAAATTCTTCGCATTTACTCCACCTCAATTAGTTCCAAACCCACTTCTTTCTTGCGAGGAACACAAGGCGATATTTTAAAGAATGTTTACTTTTCTTTTTTTTTTCCCATACAAAGAAAGTGAATTGTAACTGAGGCTGACATTCTGCCTAACATCTCCTTTTGTGTTCCACAGAAGAAAGAAGGTCATTTGGGTTTGGACACTTCACTATCCATAACTTGAAAAGTTTAAATCGTGCCTGTAGTGAAGAAGCTAAAAACTTCAGAGCATCAACCACTGCAGCCATTTAAGTGATGATCGAATCATTCAGAAGCATCGCTCAGCATGTGCAGGGATTTCTGCTTGACGCAGACCGACCGCTGCGGAAAATTGGCCAGTGACCCCCAAGACGGGTCAGTCCCAATTCACAGATGGCAAATTGCGTGGAAGGCATTGATTAATGGGAAAGACACAACTCGTTATAGTCGCTGGTGTCATCCTCGCTGTGAGAGTACCCCTCCTTCGCACCCTTTCATTCCCCTCTCCCTCGCCTTTCATCAAGCCACTGGATGAAATAACAATCTAACAATTGATCTCCTCTCCTGCAGTTAATGGCGTAATTTGCAGAAGAGAATAAACAGTAACTGAGACCCAGCAAATGGAAGTGGGAGATACACATGTTTATTTGCCTTTCAGGTACTTTCAGTTGATTGAAGGTAATTGAGGTTCTATGTATATCAGCACAATGAGAATACTCTAATAATACAAGAATAAGACAGAGCTGTTTGTAAGAATATTCTGGGCATAATGCAGTATAGAAATTGGTGTTGCAGCAGAGTAACTAAAAGCCATGAAGCTACTAACTTTGTTGCTACTAAATCGTTTGCTGTAATAAGATACTTCAGTCAACAAGTAGCAGTGTAGCAAAATCGCTATAGTTTTGGGATATTTGATTCATGTAGTGAATTGGTTCATTCAGACAGTTCATGTAAATCAAGTGGTTCCGAAAAATGTATCATAGATTCATCTGATTCCTACTTTTGAGGTAACCTCTCTGTACAATTGTAGTGAGCAAAATAGCATCTCAGAATGCACAACAAGTCAAACCTTGAGGCGGATGTGCTACAACAGCAGAAAGCCAAGTCGGGAACTTTATTAGGACCATAGTGTTCCTAATAAAGTGCTTGCTCAGTGAGTGTGTATTCATGTTGTCAGCTACTTTTGTTAGTTGCTTGTAGTTTACCTAACTTTATTTTTAAGAGTAGCTTGACTGTAGTTTAAGTACTTTGAATTTTGAGTAGCTTGGAACTGGGTACAATTTCAAAGTAGTTTCCCTAACACTGCTAGAAATGCACTGCGGGGACAGAGGTACAGGAAACAGGGATGAAAAGAGATTGATTCTTTATCCGAAACAAGAAAGATCCTTGCTTCCATAAGTCAGCCACACACTTAGGGAGAGTCATCATCCAAATCTCTTTCCAATAATGTCTTGTCCAGTATCCCCTGGGAGGAGTCATTATTTACCTTTTAAGTGCATTTTTTTTCTTTTTTTTTTTTTTTTTTTGGTCTGGCTGATGGCAAATTGCCCTAACTGACTCATAAAGGTGCTGAGGGGTGACGGTATTGGGAAAATATTATGTTTGATCCAGTATCTCTCTCTCATACGCAAAAGCTGACATGTGGTTTTGACCCACTCACCTGTAACGGGGCCTACTCTATTGCTGTCTAGAAAGAGTATGGACAACAGAGGACATACTATATAACAAACTACAAGTCTATTTGTCTTTGGACAATCTTCAAATAGAAACATTGAGGACTTTTTGCAGTTCTTTGGAAATAGAAACCAGTTGTGCTTGAGCAGAAAATTGAGATGTGAATTTTTATGTGAAAATCTGAACTGAGAAGGAATAATTCATTCAAAATTAACTATTTTAATTATTCACAAATTTTTTCCTAATTTTTGAAGAATCTTAACCATGGTTAACCTTTTATAGTTCAGGGTTAACCCTATAATAGCTGTGTGCACTCCGTCCCTCAGTTGGGTCTGCCAGTTTAGAGGGGAACAGACCAAAATTTAAGCAGTATTTTGCAATTATGTTCTGATTAAAAAATGGCACATCAACATGTCGCCCTAAGTTTGATGTCTCACGTATAGTAATTAAAAATGACTTGCCAGTTTGAATATGTAATATAGAGAATGATATTTGAGAGCTGCAGCCAAAGGGATGTTTTCTGTGAATAACGAAATACATTTTGGTCTGTTCCTCATACAAAGCTATTGTATGGTTTCAAAAGGCTTAAAATTTAGCACATACTGTGTAAATCATATATGAGTCGTAATATAATTCGTATGGACTACTTTTATGGTTATTTTACAATGTTTTTGGTCCTTTTTGGAGCTTGACATCTGTGGTCACCATGAACTATCATTGGACAGAAAAGAGCTGTGTGAAGATTCTTCAAAAAAAAAATGTTTTTTAAATATTTGCATTCTATGGAAAGAAATAACAGAATACTAGTTTGAATCATCATGAGAGTTAGTAAATAAAGACAGAATGTTAATTTTTTGGTGAACTATTCCATTTAGCCAATGGACCATTTTCACAGGCTGTGATGCAGCATTTACAACTTAATTTAGTGACGTACATCTAGCAAACATTTTAATATTTTAAATTTTTTTTTATTATTTAATGTACATTTATAACACTACACTTTGTGTTGTATTGTCCTGCCAGTTATATAAAATAAGTGTCACCACTGTGATGGGGTTTCAAATATATTTGCTGAGGGAGTGACAGTAAATTTGAAATCTTTCTCTCTTCTGACTGCCACAATCCATCGTAATCCTTTTTTTCTTTTGCAGTTTGAGCAAATTTGAATGCAAAAGTTACATTTGCTATGGTTTCCTATGTATCTCGTTGAAGTTTACCTCCCTACAATTTACTTCCATGTTTCCCAACCGATGAAAGCATTAAAACAAGCACTGATGTCTCATATACATTCCACCCACATCAACTTACACTGGACACAACAAAGCCTATCATTGCTACAGAACTCCCTGAGCTGAGGGCCACATTGAATTTGCATGTTTTTAGTGAGTGTCTAATCTATTGAAAGCAGGTGTAATGGAAGAAAGAGCTTGGCTTGTTATCACCCTCACCTCCATGCCAAATTTTATCAAGGAGGGCAAATTTGATTGACAGCGAACTACACACTCACACATATTTCTAACAAAGAATACCTCTTCTCTTCACTCATATCGCTTACACAGATAAAGAACCAGATAAAGAAGAAGAAAAAAAGCTTAACTGGAGCAGGTTGAATGATGTCTTTTCTCTATGACAATTCAAAGACTATAGAATAAGACTAAGTTCTTTTATTTCCATTCAGTGACTGACAAATAGCATATTGTTGCTTGATCATTCAAAATTAGATTTTCATCAAACCATGCAATACGTAATCCAAAAGTAATCAGATTAGATTACCTAAAAAGTTTAATATTTAATTTTAAATATTGTTACTGATTACAATTTTAGTTATGTAATTTGTAGGGGTGTAACAGTACATGTATTCATCCCAAACCGTCACGGTTCGGTGCATGCAGTCAGACGAAGATTACATCTGAGTCAGTCAAAGGCGATCCATACTCCAATCCAGAAGGGGGCACGCACGGTAATGCAACGCTGTTTGCTAACCACCACAATGGGAAAAAGAGCAGAAGAAGAAGAGACCATCTATGCACCAACCCAAAACAAGAATGGCTTCTCCTAATGCACAAGTTTTATTTTTTTATTATTCTATTTATTTTGTACTTTTATAACACAAGAGATGCTTTTCAGTTTTGTAGCTGATTGTAACCAAATACCTTTTGTTTTTAGCAACCCTACAAAAAAACATGGCCTATGCAAGAGTGCATTCTGTTTACTGCTTAGTGCTTAATACATTAAAGGAGGCTGTACTGTACCAGCTACCTCAGGAGGGACTAAATGCCACTAGGTGGAACAAATTGTAATTTGCACTACTGTCTGTTCAAAATAAATAAAAAGAAACCTAGCATTTGGGATTTGTTGTTTTTCCTGTTGTACTGAACTCGTATCGAACCGTGACCCCAAAACCGAGGTACGTACTGAACCGTGACTTCTGTGTACCGTTACACACCTAGTAATTTGTAATCAGTACCAGATTACTTCTGAAATTTAACCTTCCTAACACTGGCTTTCACTTTCAATGTATTGAAAAAAAGATGCAATTAAAGTGAATGGTCTCCATTTGTATTCCACATAAGAAAGTAAGTCATGAGAGTTTGAAACAACATGAGGGTGAGTAAATGATGACAGAATTTTCATTATTGGGTGAACTATCCTTTGATGTGGAATTCTTTGCTGGCTAAAAGTGTTTTAAAAAGCCTCCATTGAAAGCAAGTAGCACGTTTAAACTATATAAAGTAATTATAAGCTCGCTTGCCTCATTGTATTTCCTGATACAGCCCTCCATGGAGTTCATTTCCCCTCATTTAATGGTTGCGTGAATGCAAACCTTGAACTAGAACCACAGCGAAGCATGCCATTGAACACCTGTTTAAGCTGTGTTGAACTCTGCTCCCAAAGTGTTTAAAACCTCAATATCATATTAGGAGTAAATGGCTAACAATGGCAAAACAAACAAGTGTTCTTGGATTAATAGGAGCTGATATATTTCAGTGCAAGCGAACAGGCTTCTCCAGGCTTGTAAAGCTCAGTGAGACATCCTGCTGTGAAGGTGGAGAGTTTAGTCAAACTGTAATCCACTTAAGATGGCTCAACATCGTGAACTGCTCAACGCGCCCAGAGCCTGTTGTTGCCGCTTCACAGTCTCTCGCTTAACTCTGAAAAGCCCAGCTCTTTGTTTTACGAGAGAATATTTTAATTTAAAAAAAAAAACTACAAAGGTTTCTGAAAGGGTTTGTCACTTTCAAATTCATTTAAACAATGTTTACAGCAGTTGTTTTTCTTTCTTTTTTTTTTAAGTGCATTCAAGATATACATTGTATCAGTTTGTGTGTTACCTGGGAATTGAACCAATGACCTTGGCATTGTTAGCACCTTGTTCTACCAGCTGAGCTACTAGAATTTGTACCTTTTTATTCATAAAAAATATGTATGCTAAATGTTGTTAGTTTTTTAGTTGTTTCACTTGTGATTCTTGCTACAGCAAGCATTCTTAGGGTTAGGGATTTGAACAAACTCCATACCACAAGTTTTAAACTTAAGCACGTAACTCGTCCTGCACCATTTGTGCTACATGATACCTCGAATTGTTATTTTCACCTGGTGGACGATAAAATGGGTGGAAAAAATCCCATAGACTTGCAATGAAGGAAGGACCTGGGACATATCTAGGGGCTAGAATATCATAGAGACTTAGGGGTGGGCTGTTTTGATTTGGGACGGCAAGCAACACAGTAGCAACCACCCAAAGCACCCAAGCATCCACCTAGCAATCACCCAGAAAACCCACAATGTTCTTACAATCGCTTAGAGTACCTTATCACAGCAACCGTTTAATGATGCATTCACTTCATGTCAGAATTATTGTAATTACAAAATGACAACTCGAAGATTGTACTTGGAGCTGATTGTATCCTCATACTCAGAAATCATTAGTTTCAATGGCAACACTTATAATGCCATAATGGATCCATGTGTGGCTTTGTTATTCATTCGTGTATTATAGTGTATGTCGTGACTATAATAAAATGGCTTATCAAACAGAAATATGTGTGAACCTTTAACTGATGAAGCCGCTACCATGTTGGTTCTTTTTACATGACGTCATGACTGTCAAGTCAGTACTTTCATAGAATTTTGAGTTCTTTGAATTTGTGAACAGTTTTCACAAGTCAGAATCTCGTAACTGTGGTAATTCTGAGATGATGTGAATGCACTACTGTATAATACCACCCTGGCAACCATCCGGAACACTTTAGCATCATGGTGGTTGGTGACTTTTGCATGGGCAAGCAGCACTTAGGATAAACTCTAGTTTTTTAATGATGTATCCAACCAACTCATTGAAGAATGTAACATTTATTAGTATTCTACTTTTCAACAAAGTTATTTATAAACATGCACAGTGTGCTGAGTCATCTTCAATAAAACTTGGCCTAATGCAATGCTGGATGATAGCCAGGTCTCCTGCTTTGCTCCATATATCACACATGTATAACCACAACAAGGCTACATGCATTACACAATCCATCCATCAGCATAGAAGATAGCTGCTGCCTCCCCTCTCCGTCTATGTCGCAGAATGGAAGCACCTGCAAATGATATTTTTTTTTTTTCTGTTTTGCCACAGATTTTTCATTGTGCATGCCGATTGCTTTATTTTTCTTCCAAGGAGTCCTGAAATACAGCAACCTTTTCCTGACATAACCCTGGTTTCCATCAGGCATTGTTTTAACAACTTCATTCACAGCAGTGCTGGCAGGGATTTCTCATTTGGGCACTCTAAGCTGAGGTTTTGTGAGTAGAGAGCTTTGATATGGAAGTAATGCATTAGCATGATAAGGGAGGAAGAGTTTATTTTAAAGGTATGATGACACTCAGATGTCTGCTCGTAGATGTGCAGTAACCACCCAACCTGTAACTGAGCCTGCAGTTGTTTAGTACCGAACAGAATGTTAGGGTGTATGTAGGACAATTTGATTCCTTATTCAGAACCAAAGTTCGATTTAGTGGTGGTTTTGGACAAATAACTATTTGTTCATATTTTTTTCGCTGACTTCAGTCTTTTGTGTAGCACATCACAGCTTTGATGGCATGTGCAAATAGCCTTATACGATGTCCAACCAGTTATAAAGCAACAAGTTTCCAGCAACAAGCAAATTGTCTGTCCACACTGAATGTGAAATTCACACACAATTGCTGCGATATTAGAAAATATTTTAATATTTTATTTAAATGTTTGAGCATGGTTGATTCAGAAAATATTGATTTAATGTATAATTATGACTAGCGGGGTTTTGGACCAATGAGATTTCACTTTGCATGGGGCTACCCAGCGCAAAGCTGATGCTTATCTTAGTCAGGCTGGTTAGGACTGGTTAAAAAATCTGATTTACACAGAATAGTCTTTTATCTCTTGTCCATTTTTGTACACGTGATGCAAGCAGTGTAAATCTCACCAACAAAGTTGCTGATGAATGAAATGAAAGACGCATCATGAGGAAAATTAAAGGTGCACTCCGTAATTTTTGTGTTTATGTCATCTTACATCTAGGGGCGTGGATGCAGCACCATTCAAACACAATATTTTTCGGTTACTAATGCCATTGTAGAAATTCACTATTCACAGTCAGCCATAATAAAGTTCAATAACAGGGCGGTTACTGAAATTAAGTGAGTACTATTTGGCTAGTCATGTGATCCTAAATGGAGGCCCCTATGAGGGGACCCACTCCATGTAGAATAAAACCACTTTTCTAAGGTAACTTATATGACTGGATTCTTCATCTCATGTGAATGTTCATGATTTTATACATATGTTTCAAAATTACTATTTCTTTCGTATTAAAACTTTTTAATGTGGAAAAAAAAATACTGAGTGCACCATATATAACTAAATACTGACTGATGTTTATAGAGGAAGAAATAATTTGTATACAAAGAATTGATTCAAATAACCCAGTCATAGAATTTTAGGGATTTTCCCATTTGAGCTGCAGAAAGAGCTGATTACCGATAAACTGAAATGCATTACTAACGGTAAATTACCTAATTCAAACATGAGGTAAATCGGCTATATCCACAACATAAACATAACATTACAATTTACATTATTTTTGCACATACAAGGAAGCGAATGAACAGATTAACTTTAGCTTAAAGTTAGGCACTAGTAGGAATGCGTAACTTGCATTGTGTTTCTGTAAAACCGTGCTACAGTGAATAGTCTCTAAAGGAATTTGCGAGGAATTTACAACACAGTAACTTCTAGAAAGTAGCTAATACTTCAGTATATTAATTACATGCTATTTTTTCAGGAGCTCGGAGTTGTTTGAGCTGATAAATCTTTATTATTTTTCATAAAAAAAAATTATGTTTATTCGTTTTAATGTTTATACAAAAATGTTTGAATGTTTCATTAAAGTTTGGTCTGCTACATTTTGGCAGATTTTTTTGTTTTATTTGTTTGTTTGTTTTGTTTTTTTTTTGTTGTTTTGTGATTTGCACATTAATGTCAAGAAAAATGTTTATTTCATCAACTAAAATATGTAATTTTAGAATAAAATTTACAAAAATGAATGAATATGACTTGACATAATATTGACTTTATTTTAAGGACATTTCTGACAAACTATGACTAAAATAAAAATAAAAATAAAAAGCAGTGTAAAATTGCCAAAACATTTTGCCATGCAAATATGGGATGCTTGAGCAATACGAGATGAAGGTACCCTCTGAAAGTTTCACCATAAATTAAGCCAAAATATGGGATGGCAATCCAATATTAACCCAAATTTAAATATTGGATCTGATTCGGGGCACAGTTGCATCAATGTGAGTGCCAGCTGTTTACCACTGTAGCTAGCTAATCACTAAGAAGAAGAAGATGCTGTTTTACTGTGTTATTAAAGTAAAATCCAAAGTTTTTATGCACAGAATGGCAGTTGCATTTGTCTGCCACGAATGCATGCATGTGATGCGAAGAGAGTGAGCTGCTCTCCATAGTTATATTTTTGGGAAACAAGCAGCCATGAGAAATGCATTACACTATGGTAAATATATGAATGAGTGTGTGTACAGATGCAAAGTATAAGTCAATACATGTCAAGCAGTTAATAATAGCCACCTCTTGACCACCTTTTCAAGTGGATTTAAGTGCAGTTTGGTAGTGTGCACCAAGTTCAGAAATCCGCTTTCACATCAACTAAACAAACTTATGCATCTATACACACTCTCTGGCTGAAGGACCACCACCTGCTGTCCTTCCAGCCATCCATGCTGTTGAACACAACATCACCATTCAGCTGTGTTCAACTATAATAACGCCTTCCAAAACAGCCAGAAATTTAGGGGTAACCATAGATAACCAACTCAGTTTCACAGACCACATCTCAAAGACAGCACGATCATGTAGACTCTACAATATCAGGAAGATAAGACCCTTCCTCTCTGAACATGCCACACAACTTCTTGTTCAGTCACTTGTCATAACTAGAATGGATTACTGTAATGATCTCATTGTAGGCCTCCTTGCATGCGCAAATGATCCAGAATGCAGCAGCACGTCTGGTCTTCAACGAACCAAAGATTACGCATGTTACACCACTCCTTTTCTCTCTTCACTGGCTGCCGGTTGATGCACGTGTCAAATTCAAGGCTCTGATGCTGGCATTCAGAACAGTCACTGGGTCTGCTCCAGCATACCTAAAATCATTCCTGCAGAGCTACGTTCCCACCAGAAGCCTGCGGTCGGCTAATGAGCGGCACCTATTGTACCAACACAAAGAGGCACCAATACACTTTCCCGGACATTCGGTTTCACTGTACCTCATTGGTGGAATAACCTTCCCAACTCCATCCGTGAAGCAGACTCACTCGCTCTCTTCAAAAAATGTCTAAAGACACATCTTTTCCATGAGCACTTGACCATGCACTCATAATAATAATAATAATAATAAATAAATAAGTTATATATTGTATATATATTCTTGTAGCACTTTAATCTGTCTTGGATGCTACTATTCTGATGCAGGTGAAACTTTGTAATGCAGCACTTTTCATACTGCTGCCTCCTTAACATGAATCACTTATGATGTATTATTCCTCTTTTGTAAGTCGCTTTGGATAAAAGCATCTGCCAAATGAATAAATGTAATGTAATTATGACATCAAACTGATTTGGGTACGAAGCCAAAACCTCTTGCGTAAAAGCGCTCTAAGCAACAACGTTTTCTAAAAACAACTTTTCGTTAAAATTCTCCATGATCTTTTCAGCCCAGAATCCCTTTTTGCATTATGAATCAAAAACACATGGGTAAACCGAAAATACCGCCTGAGGTGCCTGACCTTGGAGCAGTAAAGTTAGCTCATCTTTTAAGTGTGCCCTACAGTCAAGTACATTTCATCACTGTTTAAAAGTTGGGCTGGACTGGTCCGGATAGACGAAGAATAAATTCTCCCCTTGGCTGTGGGGGAAAAAGCAGCTTATTTATGATGTGGTTGTGAAAATGAACTAAACACCCTCCGGGGGAGAAAATGCCTTAGGAAAGAGAAGTGTGTACGATGTCACAAAGACTTGTGCAAGTTTAGCTCTTGACGTGTGTTTAAGCATTAAAACTTCCTAAGAAAGTTTTCTCTGGATATACTGTATATAGAGCATTCTAGGCATCAAACACTTAAATGACAGTGAAACAAACTGTACATGTGTACATTGTTTTTTTTTTTGTTTTGTTTTTTTCTAAACATGACATTTCCAGTAATTCAAATGATTAAGACAATGATTCTTAATTCACTGTTTAATTAATTTCATGCGATACATTTCTGCATACAGTATAGGAAACTACTCACAGCACTTGTTAGTACTAATAAGTTAATTGTTATTCTGAAACCATTTAATTTTCAATGGGTTTTTGGGTGAACTCTCCCTTTATTGAAGTTTAGTAACTATCCGACTGCAAAGAAAATTTTTCCGGCAAGGCCATACGCTAAATGAAATACTGCATGTTTACAGTCTCACTCTGGGAGAGGAAATTTAGGCCATAACGCCAACCAATTACTCTCTCGTGGTGCAATTATGAACGTTCTCCAAAACATGAAATATTGATTAGCCCATGTTAACTTTTGAGTCACAATGAAAATTAAAACAAATATTAATCACATGCCCGAATGTTAGCAATGTTTATGAGGTCCTAGCGTAGAGTCGCAGAATAAGCTGAAAATATGCTGAGATAATGTCTCTGTTTGTTGTTCAATATGCATTCATATTAGAGAGGACAGTATATGCCCAATTAATAGTTAAGTCCACTATGCACACACACACACACTTTTTGTTCTTAAGGACATCCGTGTCTGCTATTGTAGGATGACTAAATGTCAATGTTCCGTGTTCACGGTTCCCCTTGCGAAATGTGATAACGTTCTGTCTTATTGCAGTTAAAGCTCATCAGCTTTGTCCTTTAGCCTGGATGTTAATGGACCTCTTTTGCAGCTTTCTGATTGTGTAATGCTGAAATAACCCACAAAAGTGAGGAAATGTCATTGATGCTGGAATTGTGTTGCATATTTATTGTGAGGGTGTGGCAAATGGTGTGAGGAGACGCCAGATGCCGTACAGAACCGGTTGGGCTATTATAAAGCAATCTGCATTCGGGTATGGTAGTTATTTCTGATGTGTTTGTGCGTGTGTGTTTGACCTACCTATGCTTTTGTGGACAAAATAGGTGAAAAATGTCTCCACAAGTTTGCCAAATCCTTTTGAGGACGTCCCTTAAAGAAAATGTGGTTGGTAAAGAATTTAAATGTCTTTAATTTTTCAAAACAAACAAAAAAAGGCCTAAATTGGTGTTCTAAGAACAGAATTTGGGTATGGCTAGTCTAGTAATATATTTACTAAAGTTTGGTCTGCTACATTTTGGCAGATGTTTTTGTGATTTGCACATTAATGTCAAGAACAATATGTTTATTTCATCAACTAAAGTATGTAATTTTAGAATAAAACTAACAAAAATGAATGAATATGACTTGACATAATATTGACTTTATTTTAAGGACATTTCCGACAAAAACTATGACTAAAATAAAATAATAAAAAGCAGTGTAAAATTGTTGTAATAAAGGTTGTAAACAGGGTTACCAACTTTTTGCCAAGCGAATATGGGATGCTTGAGCAATACGAGACGGAGGTACTCTCTGAAAGCTTCACAGTAAATTAAGCCAAAGTGCAGGACGGCAACCCTAATTTAAATTTTGGATCCAGTTCGTGGCACAGTTGCGTCAATGTGAGTGCCAGCTGTTTACCACCGTAGCTAGCTAATCACTAAGAAGAAGAAGAAGAAGATGCCGATTTATTGTGTTATTAAAGTATTTGTTTCTCTAGATTTACCACCAAACGTTTTTACGCATAGAATGGCATTTGCATTTGCCTGCCGTGAATGCATGCAAGTGATGCGAAGAGAGCGAGCTGCTCTCCAAAGTAAATTTTTGGGGAAACAAGCAGCCTTGAGAAATGCATTACACTTTGGTAACTATATGAACGAGAGTGTGTATAGATGCAAATTATACGTCAATACGCGTCAAGCAGTCTAATTTGGGTCAGTTAATCAGAATTTGGGTACAGCTAGTCTTTAGTAATATATTTATATATTTATACATTTTCTGAAAATGTGCCAAAATCACCATCACAATGCTATGGTATTGTGGCTGGTTGCAAAGTAGGTCTATGGAATTTTTTTTTTGCCCATTTTATCATCCTCCAGGAGAAAATGGTAAGTCTAATCACATAGAAAAGTACACTTCTCTTCAACAACAGGGTTGGGAATCGAGAACCGGTTCTTATTCAGAACCATTCTTCTGCCGATGTGGATGTAATACTGTGCTAAAATATTTCTTTCCTGCATTACTATTCAGGGACAATGCAACACCACTCCTGAATCTATAGCACAAAGTATACAGCATGGCCAGTGTAGTCTCATTCCCAAATTAATTACTTTTACAAACCGGTTTTGAATCTACAGTGCAAAACATCCAGTGTGACCAGTGTAGCCAGATTCCTTAAAGAATGACTCTTTTGAGGGAGTTCTATTGAATTTACTGTGCAAAACATACAAGGCTACCAGTGTAGTCCGATTCCTGAACGAATGTCTCTTTAGAAGCGGTTCTTTTGAATCTATAGCGCAAAACATACACTATATTGCCAAAAGTATTCGCTCATCTGCCTTTAGACGCATATGAACTTAAGTGACATCCCATTGTTAATCCATAGGGTTTAATATGACGTCGGCCCACCCTTTGCAGCTATAACAGCTTCAACTCTTCTGGGAAGGCTTTCCACAAGGTTTAGAAGTGTGTTTATGGGAATTTTTGACCATTCTTCCAGAAGTGCATTTGTGAGGTCAGACACTGATGTTGGACGAGAAGGCCTGGCTCTAATTCATCCCAAAGGTGCTCTGTCGGGTTGAGGTCAGGACTCTGTGCAGGCCAGTCAAGTTCTTCCACACCAAACTCGCTCATCCATGTCTTTATGGACCTTGCTTTGTGCACTGGTGCGCAGTCATGTTGGAACAGGAAGGGGCCATCCCCAAACTGTTCCCACAAAGTTGGAAGCATGGAATTGTCCAAACTCTCTTGGTATGCTGAAGCATTCAGAGTTCCATTCACTGGAACTAAAGGGCCAAGCCCAGCTCCTGAAAAACAACCCCACACCATAATCCCCCCTCCACCAAATTTCACAGTTGGCACAATGCAGTCAGACAAGTACCGTTCTCCTGGCAACCGGCAAACCCAGACTCGTCCATCAGATTGCCAGATGGAGAAGCATGATTCGCCACTCCAGAGAACACGTCTCCACTGCTCTAGAGTCCAGTGGCGGCGTGCTTTTCACCACTGCATCTGACGCTTTGCATTGCACTTGGTGATGTATGGCTTGGATGCAGCTGCTCGGCCATGGAAACCCATTCCATGAAGCTGTCTATGCACTGTTCTTGAGCTAATCTGAAGGCCACATGAACTTTGGAGGTCTGTAGCGATTGACTCTGCAGAAAGTTGGAGACCTCTGCGCACTATGCACCTCAGCATCCGCTGACCCCACTCTGTCATTTTACGTGGCCTACCACTTCGTGGCTGAGTTGCTGTCATTCCCAATCGCTTCCACTTTGTTATAAATCCACTGACAGTTGACTGTGGAATATTTAGTAGTGAGGAAATTTCATGACTGGACTTGTTGCACAGGTGGCATCCTATTACAGTACCATGCTGGAATTCACTGAGCTCCTGAGAGCGGCCCATTCTTTCACAAATGTTTGTAGAAGCAGTCTGCATGCCTAGGTGCTTCATTTTATACACCTGTGGCCATGGAAGTGATTGGAACACTTGAATTCAATTATTTGGATGGGTGAGCGAATACTTTTGGCAATATAGTGTACAGTGCTACCAATAAAGTCCAGTTCACTAACACATGGCTCTTATGAGCCAGTTAATTTGAAACTACAGTTCAAAACATACAGCGCTACCAGTGTAGTCCGATTCCCGAACGAATGTCTCTTTAGAAGCGGTTCTTTTGAAACTACAGTTCAAAACATACAGCGCTACCAGTGTGGTCCGATTCCTGAACAAATGACACTTTTGAGATGGTTCTTTTGAATCTACAGCACAAAACATTCTGTGTGGCCAGAGTACCCAGATTCCCGAACAAACGAGCCAGTTATTTTGAACCTACAGTGCGAAAGATACAGCACAACAAGTGTAGTCCGATTCCCGAACGAATGACTCTTTTGAAGCTGTTCTTTTGAATCTATAGCACACAGCGTGACAAGAGTAGCCAGATTTGCAAACAAATTACTTTTACGAGTCGGTTCTTTTTAATCTATATCCAAATATTTCCTCCAAAATAGTTCTATAAGGATTGTTAACAGAACCAGAACCTATCACTTTTTCTCAACAAGCCATATGATTTGAGCTATCACTGATATCCATAGCACAAATGTTGCAGGATGAATTACACACAAAAGTTTAATAAAATATTATCCACAGTGTTTCCATTTTTCAGGTAAATTAACCTATGAATACCTAAATTAAGTTGACTGTCCAAATTAATCTGGGATAGGAGATGATATTTTAACATCTGTCATACTTCTGTTGGACAGGAAGAGTTGTTGAAGCTGACCATTCTTGACTAATAACACACTTCCAGCACGCTACCAACTTTCACATCAAGCAATACTTACCATGTGCAAAAACTTTGAAAGATTTCTACTGAACCAGTACAGTCCTGAAATCAGTCTAATTAGCAGCGATGTTCACTTGGTCAGATGAAAGGTCAGGCAATTCTCTGAAGCATGTCTCCTGCAGTCCCAGCTACGCAGGTGTGAGCAGGTGTCAGACGCATTCAAGCAGAAATCTATCTGTCTGTTCGCGCTCCTTAAGGCCCAGGGGAAAATGAGCAGCATCTGCTGAACAGGTTCATCTATTATAAAATTGGATGGCTGTGTCTACCCAGAGTCCATCTCAACCCAATGAGAAAGAGGAGAAATAGAGGCAGTGATTTGTTCGAAACTTTTTTGAGACTACCTAAACAACTACACTAATTTCTAGAATCTTGGAATATTTCACCCAAAATTAAATGTTGTTTTAAACCCATATGAGTTTCTTTCTTCCATGGAAGACAAAAGGAGAGAAGAATGTATTGGTCGCAGGAGCTCTCAAGCTTTAAAAAGGGCGCAAAACACCTTAAAAGTATCATAAATGTGGTCCTTACGACTTAACTTCAGTCTTTTAGTCACACAACCCAGCTGTCACATGACCACCGAAGACTTTGTATAAAGCGCATAAGTCGTATTGACTACTTTTTTGACTATCCCTTTTGTGTCTTTTCTATAGTCCCCACTTATAGTAATTTTATGGAAAAGAGTGACAAGTATATTGTTTAAAATTTCTTCTTTAAAAAATAACGGCATACAGGATTTACATGGCATGAGAGTGAATAAATAATGGCAGAAATATTCCTTTAAATGTGGGATTGCTTTGTTGTCTTTTTAAATAGCCACAAACAATTTAAATGAAGAAACTAGCACAAGCGTGTAATTTTAGTAAAATGAGAAAACAGATGGAACAAATAAAAGGATTACACAACAGAAATACTGCTGCTAGGAAAACTCTGAAATGATGTTAATTTAGTTGTCTGTAAGAGGAATCAAGGGACTTCCCGTCTTTGAGCTTTCTTCCTCTCCTAAATTTTTGTATTGATCGCCGCCACATTTTTGAATAATCCTCAGCGATTTTTGTCTGCGTTCTCCCAAAGTCCCTGACAATCTGTTTCAGCTACGCCTCGCATCCCCTGAAAGTCCTGAAGGACCTCCAGCGAACTTCTTCAGCTCAGTGCAACCAAAGCAGATCATAATCTCTGTGGTAAATTTATGTAGTCTTTGTTTTTGTTGTCATGTTGCCGCCTTTTTGTCTCTCCCATGATGCAGGTGTGTGTTTGGATGAAAAAAGGCAGGATGAACCCCTGGCTCCTGAGGGATTTCTGTTGAGGTTTTGCTTTCATAGCACTGTCAATAGCAATTACCGTTCGAGGTTTCTCCCCAAGCCGCTGCATTACATGGCTGTGAAAGAGGCCGGCAGCCTTGTTGTCCATCATTAATATGTCTGGAGAAAGTTATCACCAATATATAAATGTCACTGACTTTGAGAACTGTGTATGTTGATGGAGAATGACACCTGCAAAAATGTAAAGTAGGTACAATGGGGCTAAAGGCCCCCCAGGGCTCTTTTGATTTGATTTTCTCCCAAAACACTAAACACTTTTGCCACACATACCACCAAAGAATGGTAAAGAAAACTAGATTGGTAGTGTTTGTGAGAAACTTTCATGTTGACATGACAAAGCCTTGCCTTCATTTAAAAAAGTTTTAATTTTTTTAACTTTGTCTTAAATTTCATAGAATCAATGAATCCCAGATGTTTATGACTTTTTTTCTTCTGCTGAACACAAACAAAGATTTTTAGAAGAATATCTCAGCTCTGTAGGTCCATGCAATGAAAGTGAATGGTGGCCAGAACTTTGAAGGTCAAAAAAAAAAAGCACATAAAGGCAGCATAAAAGTAATCCATGTGATTTGAGTGGTTTAATCCATGATTTTTGAAGCTATATGAAACAAATTAATATTTAAGTATTTTTTGTACTATAAATTCCACTCCCTGCCCAGTAGGTTGCGATATATACAAAGAATGTAAATCTCCAAAAACAAAAGAAAAAGGATGTGAAAGTGAAAATTGAGATTTATAGTAAAAATTACTGAACTACTGATTGCATCAATTGCATTGCATTGAATGGGCCTACAGCCATGAGATATTCTTCTAAAAATCTTAGTTTGTGTTCTGCAGAAGAAAGAAATTCATACACATCTGGGATGGCAAGAGGGTGAGTAAATAATTATAGAATTTTCACTTTTGGGTGAACTATCCCTTTAAGACGTTGCAGATTTAAGTAGCTGATGAACATTTCTGAAACCATCACATATATTTAAAGACAAAAGACTTGTTTGTGATTTTTCAGGGTTTTTATTTTCCAAGTAATTTTATTATGTTTTACAGTAACTGTCGAATAAGTTAAAAAATAGTTTTGGGCTAAAAGACCCCTGTGAAGAGAACATGTTAAGAAGGCCACCCAAAACACTAATGAATGAAGAGAAAGATGCATAAGTGCCTGAACTGCACTAAATTGTTTCTCATAAATGGAATTTGTTGGGAAGAGTGTGCAAAGTGGGCCCACATTGACTAATTCGGGAGGGAAGATTAACATCACACTGGGAGCAATGTGGCCGGCATACGAACTGAATCGTGTAGCCGCATGGACCCGCCACGCAACCGCGGAGTGGGATAATGAGCATGTCAGCTCGCTCGCAAGATGAGACTGAGCACCACTTGCCACCGGGAAGCGGTTGTGCACAATATTTATTAATACACACCTCAAGTGTGATAAATAATGATTAATTTCCCCACATAGTGAATTCAGGGGGGAAGATTACTTTCAAACTGGGAGCGAGGTGACTGGCGTATGAACTGAATCATGTAGCCGTGTAGACCCTTCACGCATCCATGGAGCGAGATAATTGGTGCGTCAGCTCGCTAGATGAGATTGAGTCATCATCTTCATCGTCAGAACCGCCAAATTTAACAAGGTCCCGCGCTCAAACAGAGGACCGGAACTCGTCACACATATAATATATAGGCGAAGCTGCTTCAAGAGAAGATCGAGGGGCTCGCATGGCTTGCGCCAGCAGGAGATCCACCTCTGATTCATCTAGCTCAGCCTCTCGGCCCCGCCGTGCCCCCTTGTGTGATCCCTCGGGAATCACAGAAGGGGCAAGTGGGAGAGAGCGTGAGGGGGAATCGTCCCTCAGAACGAGGCCGATCCGAGAGCGAAGCATCTTGAGACTCATGCTCTCACAGTGAGAGTAATCTGTCTCCATAAGAGCTGCTTCAAAGCAGCCGTGGCCCAAGCAACAAACACAACTCTCATGACCATCTGACGACTGGATGTGCAGCTTGGAATACTTGCGGAACGACGTCTTTAAAAAGACGTGTACACGCAAGCGGCTCTTTTTATATATATATATATATATATATACGTATACACACAATATCAACAATAAGCTTATAAGAATACAAAACTCCTAAATGTTCGCCAGAACACTGCAGGGGAGCGGAGAGTCTTCTCGTTGCCGTGAAGATCTCTTCTAGACGAGAGAGATGCTCGCATCTTGAAGGAAGAAAATTCTGAGGAATGGTTTTTGCACGCCTGCTTATATACCAGACAGCTTCGCACCTAAAAGGCGGGGCTTAAACACCATAGCCAAACTTAGGATTGCCGTTATTGTAGAAGGGTTTCAACTAGGTCATCAGAAAAGGATTTCCCATATGCATCAGCATGACACGATGTCGAGTGAACTGAATCGTAAGGGAACCATGGTTAATTTTCATTAGGGTCTTTAACTAAAAAAAAAAAAAAAAAAAACATTTTCTCTAATTACTAAATCAACATTTTAAATTAATACCTGCACTATTATGCTACATGCATCAACATAAAATGCATTTCAAACTCTACTGCACATATATTAAATATTCGGAAGCTATACATCACTATAGAAGGAACTTTGCTATTAAAATGGATACGAGGGATGTTGTGACACGGCTCGAGTTTTTTAATCATACGCGGAAATCACACACCTTCGTCAGCGGTGTAGGGAAACATATCATTGGCAATGAACGCCCCAATCGCTTTAGTTATTGTTTTATGCCTGTCCAAATTAGCACTGAGTACTTGCTTAAAAACGAAAGGGAGTATGTGCAGTTTCGGCTCATCTGCGGCTCTCTGCATGCCACGCGTTATCTTTCCCCTGTGATTTCGGTGTAAATGATCATATGTCGATGTATTACCAGTATACAGCACTTGCGTCAAGTAATGTCTGCAAACAGTGCCTGTTTTGTAAATGTTTATTGACCATCGCTGTTGTAATTGACTGCAAAAAGAAAATGTTTCCAGACAGGAGACCTGAATAATGCAGGGGGCTTCTCTATCAGTGGCTCGTTTTCTCCACTTTTTCCACCATTTTCAACTACACACAACACGTGCAGAACAGTGATTTCATCAAGTTGATCCACGTGAAACACAAGCAGAGTGTATCCATCTACGGATCAATTCAGGTGCATTAGTGAAGGTTGTATCTGTGCGTGTCTATTTGACATTTTATTTTCTTCGCAAAACCTTGTGCTCCAGATGCGTCAATAAACTTGAGGTGAACCGCGGTGCCAATGTTTACCGAACCGACGTACGGTTCATTTTTTTACTGAGAACCGTTACACCCCTAATCTACACTACAGTCTAGCCTTATATTTAGATGATTTTTCTAAAGAAACTTTGTTACTAACCATTGCTTTTTGCATAAATTATGTGGTACCATTAACTTTCAATTATAATATATCATTTTCATTTAAATCATTATATATTTTGGCAGTTTTCCTATAGGTTTAAGAATGCTCTGGGTCATTAGATGACATTTATTAAGTATAATTACCAAAAAATAAAAAAATCCAGTAAGAGCTGTGGGACACACATTTCTTCCATTGTTCAATTACTTCAGCACTATTAATGCAAAGCTCAGCAATCTATCCATCAGTGTGGCCAAAATGTCAGCCGTTTTGAAGTCACAACTCTCAGCATCAATAATTAACACTCTCACCCCAATAACAGAAGCGTATAAAATGGTAATTTATAAGTGATTCGCCCTGAAAGCCTTCTAATTTTGGTGATTGACACTTTGCAAAATGTGTTTAAAATTTGTTTTTCTTGCCATCAAATTCAATGTTCAGCCAATTCAATTCTTTGCAAAATGCAGAAGATGCCCATTGGGTTTAGGACCGCATTACAAATGAAGCTACTTGACTGGTCCGTGAGCATTTAAAATTTAAGGTGTCCTTCTCCCATTGTTAGACAACTAACTGCACCGTGTTCTTCTAGAATAGGTTCTGAAAACACTATTGTGATCCAGAGAAGTCAGTTAGGACATTTGAGAAGGAACCCTGCAGGGACAACGTGCATCATTATCGTTTGACAAAGTTATCAAAATTTTTCGAACTGACACATATTCGAAAAGAGTCAAGAATGGGCCTCATATTATTATTATCACACTGTTCCCCATAGCGTGGCTTGACTCCACAACAATGCCCTGTAATAGATTTTGTCAACCTATCATTTTCTTTCTTTTGGACTCGTTTATTAAAGGAACAGCTCACCCAAAAATGATAATTCTGTCATTATTTACTCACCCTCATGCCATTCCAAACCCATATGCTGTTATTTTTATTGTATAACACAAAAGGAGAATTTTTGGAGAATCTTCCTACATTTTAAAACACCATAACAGCTGTCCATATGACTTGTGTGCTATGTTCCAAGTCTTCTGAAGCTGTACAACAGTATTGTGTGAATAAAGGACTGAAATTTTAGTCTTTATTCACTGATAATCTAACACTACAGTGAGCTGTTTGAGATCTCGAGATCTGTGGAGTTAGTGAGCTGAACTTGGATCAGTGAACGAATAGTTTTTTCAATTAACTACTTTATCGAGTTCACAAATCCGAGTTTAACTGACTAAATTAACTGGTCACAGCAATTCTCACATTGACATCTCACTGCAGCGGAAGATTATCAGTGAATAATTACTCACATTTTGATTGTATGGCTATAAAATACTTAGACACAAGTTTTATGGACTTCTTTAAGTGCTTTTGGTGATTTTTTCCAAGCTTAACAGACATGACTCCCACTATGATCTGTTGTTGTGGGGAAAAACATGCGTGAAGGTTATTCAAAATATGTTCCACAGACAAAACAAAGGGTTTGTAACAACATGAGGGTGAGTCAATAATGACAGAATTTTCATTATAACTTCTAAATTTTCCTTAAATATTGGTGTTTTCTTTTGTCGGTTGACTAATCTGTAGATGTTTCTTTGTCCTTTTGTCCCTTGGGGACATTGAAGAACCGTGAAGCAGGTACCATTGCGTCTGGTTGTGATGCGTGAACATGACTGAAGCGTGAAGCCAACCCATCCCGTACTGATTACAGACCAGCTTGATAACCTGTATCATATGAGTTGGCATTGTGAAACCAATGAACTATGTCTAATCATTCACATGATTGGACTATGGGGGGCTAGGCTTGGGTGGCCCAATAAAAACAGTTGGTGCTGAGTTGCATTATTTATATAAGGGTGGGACAGATGTCTGAATACTCTCTAAGCCCCCACAGTTAATTACTTTAGAGGTCCCTCGTTCGCCTCCAACCATGTTTGCACAATGTACAGACAATAAACAACAGTCAATGTGAGAGTACCACCCTTATGTTTTCCCTTTAAAGCAAAATGTGGCAGCCAGAGGCTGGCAGGCCTTCCAATTCATGCAGCACATGTTTTCATGGTGATTTTAAAAGAAAGCTTAACACAAGACCTCTTAGGAGTGTTCATGAAGTTATACTTAAAGGGATAGTTCACCCAAAAATGTTTGATTCTGTCATTATTTACTCATGATTTTCTTTCTTCTGTGGAACACAAAAGGAGATATTAGGCAGAATGTTGGCATCAGTCACCATTCACTGTCATTGTGTGAAAAAAGATGCACTGAAAGTGAATGGTGACTGAGATTACCTAACATCTCTTTTTGTGTTCCACAAAGGAAAGCAAGTCATACGTGTTTGGAACAACATGAGGGTGAGTAAATGATGACAGATATTTCCTTTTTCTTCTTTTTTTATCAATCCCTTGAGTGTGAGCGCAAACTTTGAAAGGTGGAACAAACGGGTCGTGGCATAAAGACAAAACATGATGACAATAGCTTACTATGCTAAAAGCTAGATTAGCATTAACGCAGTGTAGATAAATCCAGTTACCCTGTAATTCTCACCAAGCTGCTGATTTATGTAGTTTAGTATGCATTTTTTCTGCCTCAGTACTGCCAGTCACAGTTATTCATTGCTATTTGCTTCGCAAGCACCAGAATAATGTTGCTAATGTTGCTTGTAAAGCTGCAGAAGACTTGAAATATAGTGCACTCGAGTCATATGTGCTACTTTTATAGTACTTTTATGGTGATTTTTGGTCCATTCACAGCTGTGGTCACATGTTAGAACAATATGGTGGTGAGAAAATAATTAAAGAATTTTTATTTTTTGGGTGACCTATTCCTGCTTAGCAACATTTTGATTTACGTGTTCATATTAACATGTAATATTGTAACATAATAAAGTACAATATCAGGAACAATATTTATTTCATGCAGTTAAATAATAACATTATTAGTAGGTCTACATGCTGTTAATTAGTTTATTCATGTAACACATGGTAACATAAACACTGTAATATCAAAGTCAATACTGCTTTTTTTTATTTATTTTTTATTTTTTTTTATTTTGTGGATTCCGCTAAGACTGTGGAAATATATACTGTATGATTATGGACTATTTATAAGAGGCTTGTGCCCCCTCATTTTCTGTTTGTTTTGTCACATAAATTGCAAATTAATGTGTTTTCCACTTATATAAAGGAAAACAATAAGCCCCTCAAATGGTCCCAACGAAGGCATTCTGTAATAGTCAAATGAACAGTAACATGTTTAAAGGGATAGTTTGCCAAATAAAATGAAACTTTGGTCATCATTTACTGACCCTCGTGTTGTTCCAAACCCATATGACTTTCTTTTTTTTTTTTTTCTGTGCAAACTTATGTTGGCCTTAGTCATCATTCTCTTTCATTGTATGGAGAAAAAGATGCAATGAAAATTAATGGTGACTGAGACTAACATACTGCCTAACATCTCTTGTCTTCCATGGAAGAAAGTCATATGGGTTTGAAAAAAATTAATGATGACAGAATTTTCATTTTTGGGTGAACTATCCATTCACCACTGTGGTTCTTGACAGGTTACTGTGATGAAACTACACATCATTGCCCCCTGCTAAAAATACATGTGATTGAAATAGACATTTCCCAGGATTCCACTGTTTTGCGAAAGGGCCCAAGGTGCTTTTTCTTCCTTTCCACCTATTATGGGTCACAGGGGGCCAAAGGCTGATCTGAGTACTCTGAGTCAAGAGAAGACCTGTGGATCACATGGTACTGTCTGAAATTCTCCAGCAGCCTGAGGACAGTGTCAGAGAGTGATTCTGGCCCCACAGGAGAGAGCAGGCTTGCCGCTGTGTCCTGCTGTCCTCTCAGACAATAGGAAGGGTAATGGCCTCCCTAAGGCCTTTCCTATTCAGTCTGATTAGACCACCTGCATCAGAGGAGCCTGGCACTACAACAATTAGCTCCATTTATCAACCTCACATCCTTGAGAGAGGGGCAGTTGGAGAGAGAGAGTGAGAAAAAAGGATCGAGACAAAAAAGGGAGCGTCTGAGAGAAATATAGACTGGAAATAAATAGTTTAAACCAGCCTAAGGTGGTCAGCTGGTCTCCCAGCCTGGTCTAAGCTGGTTAGGCGGGTCTGTTTTGATAGTTTTAGAGGGATTTGGGGCATTTGTAAGCTGGTGAGGCTGGGAGACCAGCAAATTAGCAGCTTTGCCAGGTGGTGAGACCAGATAGACCATCTTAAACCAACTAAGACAAGAAAACCATCTTAAGCTGTTTAAAAAAAAAAAAAAAAAAAAAAAAAAACGGCCTTAGGTGGTTAGCTGGTCACCTAGCTTGGCCAGGCTGGTCTGTGTTGCTGGTTTTATATGGATGGCAACACTATGGCACTTGTAAGCTAGTGTGGCTGGGAGACCAGCTAAACACCACTTGAACCATCTAAAACCAGCAGACCACCTTTAGGTTGTTTTAAACTGTTTAAGAAAAAAAAAGCATCTTAAACCTGCCTAAGGTGTTTAGACTGCTCTGATCTGAGAGAATTAGAGGGGATTTAGACATTTGTCAGCTGGTCTGGCTAGTAAACCAGCCAATCACCTTAGACTGGTTTAAGATGGTACTTATAGCAGAGAAAAGAAGAGCAAGTGAGCAACAAAGGCAATGATACAAACATTTTCCAAAAATAATGGAGAAAATGAAGGCCTATGAGAGTGAGCGTGCCAAAGCCAGATCATGTTGTCTCATTCGTAAGGAAATATGAATTAGCACAAGCGTTATGAATGTAATAATAGCTAGTAAACAAGGCCACGGCAGCTAATTGCAAATAACAGCATAATCCACAATCAATTGCTGGCTCCCTCTGATCTTTATGGCTTTCAGACTCTATTTCATCTAGCAGAATTTCTGAGGAACAAAGTACTGTATATAACCTATACAACTATTCTGTTGTTGGGAAATACAGACAGATGGGCTAGCTTGCAAGCTGAGGTATTTCATCTCGGCAAAAATGAGTTTTGAACTGCGCAAGAGGCGAGCACAAATGTGAGAAATATGTGTAAAGATTTTAGAGTAACCATTGTTTAAGGACTAACCTTGACGCAGCTCTGCTATAAATGTGAGACTAAATAGCTCAGTGAAGATGAATGGCAAAGATGGGCAATTTCTCTGTACAAGTCTCTGGAGAGATCCGTGACTGAACTGAGAGAGAGCACAACGCACAGAGACCACGGCCTTTGCGCCACTAAATATAATATGCTATATTTTTCATTGTGCTAGAACATGGTTTTAATTGTGCTGGAGTATTTTTCATGAAAAGAAACGATATTGAAAACTGAGGTAAAAATACTAAAATGGTATAAAACGTATCACCTCTCAAAGACTCCTGCAAAAACTCTCCCAACAAAAAGTTGCACTGAAGAAAAATAAAAACAGTTAAAACCAGCCTAAGCTGGTTTGCAGGTCTTAGCCAGACTGGTCAAGCTGGTTTTTGGCCTTCAGCTGAGTACCAGCTTAGCCGGGCTGAATGACCATCTTAAACCAGCTAAGACCAGCCAGCCCTCCTAAGCTGATTCAGCTTTTTCTTTTTTTTTTTTTCATCTGGAGGTAAGTCTTACTTTCCTCTTTGGGTCATCTAAGATACTTCTGCAATATGCTTCCATCCAAAAAAATGGGCAACATATTGGGCTAAAAACAACCACATGGCATTCTTACACCAGTCTAATCTGGTTTGCTGGTCTTAGCTGGTTTCCCGACTTCCCAATCTGTTGGCTGGTTGTAGAGGAGTTTTGGGCACTTTTCGGCTGGTCAGAAAAAGTGCCTTTTCAGCTGGTCAGGACCAGCAAGACCATCTTAATCTAGCTAAGGCTGGTTTAAGCTGTTTTTCAGCAGGACCAAAAAAGCAATCACTCTTCAAAGACTTCTGCTTCCATCCTAAAAGAAATGGGCAGCTAAAGACCTGCTTGGCCAGGCTAGGAGACCAGCTAGACTATCTGAAGACTAGCTTGGTAAGCCTAGGAGACCAGCTGAAGACCGGCTTAGCCATGCTTGGACACCAGATGAAGACCAGCTTGGCCATGCTAGAAGAACAGCTAGACCTGCTAAAGACCAGCTTGGCCAGGTTGGGAGACCAACTTGACCAGTTGAAGACCAGCTTGGGCAGGCTACAAGACCAACTAGACCTACTAAAGGCCAGCTTCACCAGGTTGATAGACCAGCTTGATCAGATGAAGACCAGCTTGGCCTAGCTGGGAGATCAGCTTGACCAGTTAAAGACCAGCTTGGCCAGGCTACAAGACCAGCTAGACCTGCTAAAGTCCAGTTTGGCCAGGCTGGGTGACCAGCTTGACCAGTTGAACACCTGCTTGGCCAGGCTACAAGACCAGCTTGACCAGTTGAAGACCTGCTTAGCCAGGCTACAAGATCAGCTAGACCTGCTAAAGATCAGCTTGGCCAGGCTGGGGGACCAGCTTGAATGGTTGAAGACCAGCTTGGCATGGCTGGGAGACCAGCTTGACCAGTTGAACACCTGTTTGGCCAGGCTACAAGATCAGTTAGACCTGCTAAAGACCAGCTTGGCCAGGCTGAGAGACCAGCTTGACCAGTTGAACACCTGCTTGGCCAGGCTACAAGACCAGTTAGATCTGCTAAAGACCAGCTTGGCCAGGCTGAGAGACCAGCTTGACCAGTTGAAGACCAGCTTTGCCTGGCTGGGAGACCAGCTTGACCAGTTGAAGACCAGCTTGGCCTGGCTACAATAACAGCTAGACCTGAAAAAGACCAGCTTGGCCAGGCTGGGAGACCAGCTAGACCAGCTTAAGACCAGCATACCATCTTAAGCTGTTTTTCAGCATAGACAAAAAAAAAAAAAAAACTCAGCGAATCCGGCAAAAAACTCTTGCAAGAAAAGTTCCCCAGTGTGTCTTAGTCATCTTTTAAGGTGAGTACCTCATCTCATGGCTGTTAAGCTACTGCAATATGCTTCCATCCAATGCCAGGCAGGAAAAAATATGGTGATCTTATTTCTCACTGAGCGCTCTAGTGCCGCCATTTACCCAATTACTCAGTTATTGGTATTCCGGACATATATGGCCGAAGTAAAGTACTCAATGCGTCAACACAAGGGCTTTGCTAATTATCCAGCTTCTGAAGCCATACTTCATAATGGAGGGTGTGTGGAGTGCAAGGGTCTCCAATTCCCTGTTGGTCACCGTGCCCCCATAATCCCCTGTTTCATCACTGTTGTCAGCAAGACAGTATATCCATCGCCTGGAACCGTGGCCTCCACAAAGTCCTTAATTAAGTCCTGATCACCCTGTCCTCTCTCCCTGGCATTAGTGTGTTTAATTTCCTGTCTTCGTATCTCTAACCCTCGCCAATATTTTATTAATCAAGTTTCAACTCTTGGCTGTGTTTGGAAGGGTAGTGCTGTCTTCCCCTCCAGAAAGGATGTCAGTAAATCTCTATCCATAGATTCAGTGATTAAACAAGGCTTAGCCACAATAATTTTGTTGAAACATTTCTCAAGGGTTCAACTGGTAATATTTAGATAACACATAGGTTGGATTAGGCTTTCAAATCTATACATTTTAATTGTATTTAGTGGACCTTCCTACTGTTTTCCACAAGTAAGGTCCTGAAATTGAAGGATTGATCTCACAAAGACTGATGGATTTCGGTGGTAATTTGGTCCCCTGAGTATTGAATAAAAAATTATTCTAAGAGAACGAGTAACTTTTTTCCAAGTGCCTTTAACCAAACTTTAAAAGGATTGTTTGCCCAAAAATGAAAAATCAGTCATCATTTACTCATCTTCATTTTGTTCCAAACTTACTGGAAATGGGCAGAGCTGTGATTTTAACAATCTTTTAAGCATTATAAAATCTAATAATGTTTGTTTATGTTAATAAAAGTTACATTTAAAGGGATATCTATGATTTATACTGAAGAAATATACAGTATGTAGGTTCTTTTTGAACTATCGACAAAGCCAGTTTTAACTTCAATAAGATTCAGTAAGCCTGTTTGGTTTTGTCAGACATTTATACACATCTTCACAGATTTAACAGACTTCTAAACCCTGAGAAATGTGTCATATAAAAATAAACTACCTTCAGATATGCAACATGCATCTTTACTGCTTAAATCATTGGTTCGCATATAGTACATTATAATACCATTTGAAATATTCAATATGTAAACAGCCAATTTAGATTGAACAAGTTACTGCATTCAAAATAAATGCAAAGGCAAGTTTTAGAAGCAGTGCGTTATTTTTATTTGCATATACATTCAAAAACAGCCAGTATGTGCTGCGATGGTGGAGACGGGGTCCAGTTTGTCCTGTTAGATCTTCCATGATGGTATAAGATCATCATTAAATCATATTTGGCCTCATACAGGGTCTGTCACAGCAGCTGCACTTTGGAAATTAAAAACAGCCATTTGCGAATGCCTTTTGTGCGATTCTTTAGTGAAAAGTTCAAATCTACCAACAGCAGCTGTGGGGCAAAAGAGTCTTAATAGAGCAGCTGTGATAACAATGATGATGATCCATGAAATATCATAATTAATGTCAGATACTGAGTTTGTTCTGATCCACCGATCCTGATGGAAATTTAAAGAAGCCCAAATCTCTAGTAATCTTTTGGAAATGGGGTGGTTCAACTCCACAAATGCAGGTGAATAGTTACTGAGCCTGGCAGTCCCTAAGAAAATCATACAGGTTTGTAACAACATGAGGGTGAGGAAATGATGACAGAATTATCAATTTTGGGTGAACATTCCTTTAATACACATCACCAAATCCCCTATACTACCACGTTTTTCTGTTTGTAAAAAATATATATATATATTTGTAGAGACGCAGACAGTACAGCTAGCAAACTAAAAACAAACAAAGATTGTACAGTATTTGAGAAGAGTATGTGCCAGCCCTGAGTGAGTACAAGCACTCTATCAAATTTCAAAACCAACAGGGTGCAGAATTCACTTCCTCAGCATGCCAGTCTGCCATGGAAAGAGGAATAGAGATCTTGACATCTTTTTGATACTGAGCATCCACAGGTGGCCCCAGCGGCGGTCTTTCAATTCCGATTGCGTGACTGACATTCCTCTCAGTGTAGAGAAGGACAGAACGTGTTTTTTCAGGAAGGTCGACCAAAGAAAGATAGACGGTTTGTAGCGCAGTAGCTCTCGGGACAGTGCAGCTTCTAATTTCACAGCTGAGCTGCATCTGCAGCGTTTTGGACTGTGCCTCAGATAGACTTGCCTCAGTGACAGGCTCTGACCCAGATGGAGATGGTGTCAGAAAGTATTTGTGTTATTTTTTTCTCGTTCTTTTACACCTCTGCTGTCAGTTTCATTACCTCCGAGACATCCATCTTGTCAATGTGACAGCATATATAACAGATTGTCATGATATTGCATGACAAGTGTGCTTTTTAATTTTTATTCCAATGTCAAAGCAGACAGAATTGTAATGTGAGACGTATGTCATCTAAAAAAGCACTTATGATGCTATTATTCCAGTCACATATAGTTTTTCTCAAAATAAATTGTAATAGACCGGCAATTGGCAAAACGATAACTGTAACCTGGTGGAAAACAAAACGAGTTGTGACTGCAATATTTACTTTCTGTTAAACAATATTTACTTTTCTTCTCAGCAGCAAAATAAAGACCACAAACAGATCTGTGTACTATGAATCCAAATAGTATTTTGACTCTTAAAGGGATAGTTCGCCCAAAAATGAAAATTCTGACATAATTTACTCACCTTGCTGTTGTTCCAAACCTGTATAACTTTTTTCTGTGGAACACAAATTGACTTCAAAAAAGATGATATAAAAGCTCACAGATGCCATTTGCTTTGTCTACATAGTTTTGGGGCCACTGTAGTTTAAATGAATATTCTGGGTTCAAAACAAGTTGAGCTCAGTCGACAGCATTTGTGGCAAAATGTTGATTACCATAAAAAAAAAAAAAAAAAAAATTGGGTTACTGTGAGGCACTTACAATGGAAGTGAATGAGACTTTTTTTGGAGGATTTAAAGGTGGAAATGGAAAGCTTATAATTTTATGAAACCACTTACATTTATTTTTCTGTTAAAACATGTGTATTATTTTAGCTGTAATGTTGCATGAATTGTCATTTTTACAGTCGTTTTATGGTTTACAGCATTACATTGTCATGGCAGTGAAATTGTACAATTGGATATAACTTTACACAGAAAAGGTTAGTAAGCAATTGTAACACACTCGTTTTTTTTTTTTTTTTTTTTTTTGTTTGTTTGTTTTTAGCTTTACTTTTAAAACTGTGGGTGTTTTATTTTTTGTTTTTTCTCCCCTTTTCTCCCCAATTTGGAATGCCCAGTGCACTCTAAATCCTCGTGGTGGCATAGTGACTCGCCTCAATCCGGGTGGCGGAGGATGAATCTCAGTTGCCTCCGTGTCTAAGACTGTCAATCCATGCATCTTATCACGTGGCTTGTTGAACACGTTTCTGCGGAGACATAGCGCATGTGGAGGCTTCACACTATTCTCCGTGGCGTCCACGCACAACACACCATGCGCCCCACCGAGAGCGAGAACCACACATTATAGCGACCATGAGGAGGTTACCCCATGGACTCTACCCTCCCTAGCAACCGGGCCAATATGGTTGCTTAGGAGACCTGGCTGGAGTCACTCAGCATGCCCTGGATTCAAACTCCAGGGGTGGTGGTCACCATCTTTACTCATAAACAGTGGGTGTTTTAACGTTTATGGATTGGCCCCATGACTTCCATTGTAAGTGCCTCTTTGTAACTCAGAATTGTGCCTTTTTTTAAAGAAAATAATTAATTTTAAATTAATTTTTGTAGTAATCAAAATTATGCCACAAATGCTGTCGATTGAGCTTGTTTTAAACACAAAATATTTCTTTAATATGGTCTCTGGTCTTTATTCTACACATAGCTTTTGAGTAGAAATCATGCTCATAACTCAAATGTAACTTCAGACAGCTACATCTAAGGAACCTAAATCAATCATTGGAGTTTTACACCGAAATCAGTCATTGGATGGGAAGTCTCGAGAAGAGATGGTCTGAAGCTTTGCTCAGGCTTAGATGGTTTTCTGTATTACATAATATTCTCAAACCATCGATGAATGGATCTAAAAATAGAAAATTGCTTGAAGTCTCATAGGAATGGGAATGTAATATGTTAGGAAAGCACACAACTATTATACATCAAAATCCCAGGATTTCTTGGGGATTAGTTCTTTCACCCTAGCTGTCATTTCGTTCTCTTGCACGGAAGCACAAACCTGTCGACCTTATAGTCCTACAAGCTTTGGAGAGTCCAAGTGAGTCTAACCCATGTGACAAGCCAAGATTGTGACATGCCAAAGGAAGGGACCTGGGGGGATCAAAGGACATTTCCTTCCTCTCGTTGCCTTTCTCTGTTTCCTCCACCATTATATGTGTCAAGCAGCGGGTCATTTTTCTACCATGGTCCAGCTCACCCGTTTACCCTGGCCAGGCAGGCAATCCCTGTGGTGGCTATCACCTTGCTGACGGAACCCTGATCTGTGTCAGTGGGTATTTTTCGCCAGCCCTTCGGCTTCAACCCGACATGCTGCAATCTTTCATGCGGACGCCGCTGTGCCACATTCTTAAATAAAGGCAATGCATCACAGAAAGGAAAGGTGTCCGTTAAAGAGAGGGAGAGACTGGGGATAATGACTCAAAAGAAGTGGCACAGGAAATACAGCTGTCAAGAGTGGACGTTGCAGAAAAGCGTTGCGGTATAGATGGGATTTTTTTCATCCCAGTGGCAACCAAGACTAAGATGTTGGCACCAAGTTAGTCTCAGCCTCAGATGGCATGCAAACAGACTGGTGACCGCCCACAGTCGTTCACTGACCATCTGATGCATATTGCAAAATGGCAGTTATATATCCACCTTTTTCCTACGTCCTATGATGCTTAGCATGAAATGTGGGCATTACTTCTGTTATCAAGTAAACATAGTTGTTGTTGAGACAAACATCCATTTATTCTTTTGTTGCGGTGTTGGGATTTCTAGGAGAGGGTGTCTGATTTCATGATGATATACATCAATCACTATGTCAGTGTTACTGAACGATAAAAAATGGCAACAAAAAAAAAAGTCATAAAAGACAAAGAAAGCGTGAATAAAACTGGTGCGCTGTTTCTCCCAGATGCAGCTGTAATTTAGTCTAAGCACAAACTTAACATTTTGAGCAGAATTATCTGTCGTTTTTGTGGAGTAGCTCTGTTAATTCAGCTTCAGATGTGTGTGCTTGTCAACTTGTCACCCTGCATGTTGATATCAGACAGACACTCTGAGGAAGAGCCGTGAAGTTCTCGTGCTTGGGTATGTAATCGCTTTTTCAAGTTGTCCAATCGGATGGATATTTCTTTTTAAATATGCACGTAAGTTTAAACTTTTGTTCGCCGCAGCGGTTGATTGAGAGGTGGCGCTTTGCTCTGTCCGGGACGCATCATTCAGGAAGGCATTTACACTTCATATGCGATGTGGTAACATGCGTTCTTGACAACCTCTGTATGTGTTTTTTGTGATCCAATCACAAAATGTTTTGCACCCCATTTACAGCTATATTTAGCACTGACCATTTGTGATCGGATCATCCGAAATGCAATTGTTATAGAATGACTTCCTGCAGAAGTCACACCCACATCCGTTTCCCCAGTAAAACCCCCAGGAAAAAGGTGGATATAGGTGTTTCTTCGACACGGTGGACTTTTCAAAAGTGTTGTCATAACTTTTTTCATACTCTAAATTATTAATTTTTCACATTTGTTTACTAACTGTGTCCAACACTGTATGTACATGCATCAAAGGCGATTCATTTTTTTTAATGGATAATAATGATAATTTCCTTGCCAGTGTGTGGTTATTGGCCAGAATTAGCTGCAGTGTAAATCAGACTTCATGCAGATGGTAAAATGTCTGCCTATGCAAGACTACTACTAAACTGACTTTGAGGTGACTGTAAACTTCAGTAAAGGAAATCAATTTGAGGTAGACCGTCAGTTACACAGAAGAAATTAATTTTCCAAGGGCGTAATGTGGAGTTTGATTATTCATGAGCATTTATGTGCTCCTGATTAAACTTATAAGATAACAGGGCCACAAATAAGTACCACTTTTCAGAGTTGTCTTAGTGTAGAGATCCTTAGCTCCAGTGAATTCTGTTTGATTTTTAAATTTAAGGGATTTTAATGAGATGGGGCCCATGCAAAATATTAATAGTCTTCATTACAAGTGGAAGCTTGGCAAAGAATTCTTCCAGTTAATTTAATTAGGCATGGCTGATGCTGTGTTTTGTGGGTAGATTGCACCTTTTCTAAAAGCTTACAATCCCTACCATGCAAAGCAAAAGCACAAAGTGGACCCAATATTCTATTGCCACACGTGGCAAACTTGGACAAGCATGACAATGATGGAGCCCTGGCGAATGGGCTTACACACCACATTTGGTCATTTGCACACCTACCTGCACTTCAGAGCGGCACAATTACTCAGTGTCTCCAGGGTGGCTGGCCCCTCCGAACCTCATTGGCAGGCTGAGGCACACCATTCCGGCCCTGTCCAGCCGTGGCTGCGGTGCCGTGAAATGGACGTTAATTCTCCTCACTATCTGTACCATGCAGAGACTGTTTTAAAGCCTACATATGATTCTCACTCTCTGTCCTGCTACAATCATTCGTACAATGGAGAAAAAGGAATGGATTAAATGGAAACATCAAACAAACCTGTGAAATACAAAACAGTGCAAGTTTTGCATGAGGTTGCCTCCATCACTGGGGCTAAATGAGAATTTCACCTTCCCAGTTTGAACGTATTGGAGGAAAAAACAAAGTGTTTATATGTTAAAAATAAGGAGTTGTGCTATATTATACAATAAGGTAACTCTACACTAATGGAACAAACACCCAGTGTTCAAGGAGATCATATGTGCTGTCCATGGTCCTGAAATCAACCCACACTGCAAAAGGCATGATGACACTAGTGATAGTGTCATGGTCCAGAAAACCAATCTGCACAGACCAGGTCAAGTCAAATCCTTTTGTTTTAAAGCATGCATGATATTTCAAAGCAGATTTACAGAAAATCATGCCATTATATCTTAAAGCCCCCAGTGAGTAAGTAAAAGGTGAATATGGAAAGGAAAAAACTCAAAGAAAATATATGTTATGGTTGTGTACAGTAGAAAGGAATATCCTTGAGAGGAACCAGGCAGAGATGGGGGAGCCCATTCTCTTCTGGACAGACTTACGTAAATGTACATATGCCATGTACATAGTGTCGTTACATTGTGTAATACTAGTCATTGAATAAATTAAATTATTTAATAAGTTAGTAATGCAGTGAATAAATTGTAAGGATAATGATTTGTTTATATTCTTTGAAGTCCATCTAAATTGCTTGGAGAGATGCTGGCAGTGGGGAGTGAAGGATTCATTAAAACCCACCCGACCTTTTATTTTAGTGGAGCAAAAGAGGCATTCTTGGTATTTAGTGTGATATGCCTCCTGGTTAATTTAATTTGCTTTTGTAAGCCACCCCAATACTTCCAAACAGGTTCCAAACAGGGTATATCAGCCTCTGAATGGCCCTTTGAAAGGAGAACAATCTTGGCCGCCATGTTGTGGGCTCGTTCCATACCACTTCTGTCGGGTTAAACTGACGTACACTTCCCCTCAAGCGGACCGGAACCAGTCCATTTGTTTAGCAATAAACAATGCAATTTCTTGCATGAACTCGCGTCGCGAGCCACTGTGAATTAGCTTCTCTCATATCGCTTATGAACGCTTAAATATCTGACTAGTTCTCGTCGAAACCTATCGTATGCCTTCATACATGCCCAAACATGTCACTTGGACTAATTTGTGATACCTTTGTGTTCTTAAAGTGACCCACTATCCACTGCCACTGTGTTGAACAGATGGACTGAGAAATTAATAAAATGTCTTTTTTTCATATTCCACAGAAGAAAGTCATCAAATTTGAAACAACATAAATAAATGTAAATAAATGGTGATAGAATTTTCATTCTGAGGTAATCAATTCCTTTCATTCTTGCATGTTAATTCTTTAAAAAAGATGAATATGAAAAAGATAAACAGAAGAGGTTCCATTCCTCACAGTTTTTAGCACGTTCATGAGCCGCAAGTACGACATGTATCAGCTGAGACGAAGCTGCGTCCCCCCTTGCAGAAGACTTCTATTTTAACCTGTCAACACTAAATAGTTAACTCGTCTTTAGAGCCCCAGGAGTCTGTTTAGAAGATGATAGCTGGTAGGCATGGTAGCTCACACCACAATCATGAATACATCTACATTGATATGATGAACTTTGACACCTGTCGCAACAAGTTACCCGACTCGAAAAAGTGACCAGTTCGAGTATTTAAGTGTAAAGCACCATGACACTGCCTGGAAAGTTTAAAAGAACGCACACATTGACTCTGTACCAAACAGATGGGGCTCTGTCTGCTCTACAAGGGCCCGGTGGCATGTTATAGTAAATGTTCCATGGTTACAGAGTGCATCGGCACATATGCAGGGCCCAAAAGGCCATGTTAATATGTTAGAAGTGGGGAGGCTCAGTCATAGAGAGACAGTTGAGCTCAGACACATGGCTAGTGGACAAAAACATTTATGGTACTGGAGCTCTCGTGAGATTGCTTGAATTATCGTAATCAATGTCCATAAAATTCAATAATACCCATATTTGCAGTTTTAAGAATTAAACCCCAACCATCTGATGTGGCCTCATGCTTCTGTTTTTCGGTCGCCTAAGACAAAACAAACAATAATAACAGAATAATCGTAATTTCCCCCGTTGAGGATTGAAATGAGTTGGTGGCTTTGCTGAAGCTCCTCACAGTCATGCTTTGTTGATTTGGAACACTCTTTATTATGTGTGTGGTGAGACTGCATCAGGCACTTTTTTTCCCCTATTGGCTTTGATGCACAGTGGTGCTATGTTTCCCTCTGCTGGACAGGTTTGGTTTAACATCCTGTGGGATGAATCATCGAATGGCATTCATATGACTGAGCTTAAGAGGAGCATCCAAGGAAATAAATCTCTTTCATCAATACTCTTATCCATGAATCTTGTTTCAGAAAAAGTCTTGATTGCCAGAGAACGCCAACAAAATCCAATGCTGCAAATTGATTCCATTGGATTGATTTTACCTCACAAACACAAGCTTGTTCCCCTCTAAGCAAAGACAGAGCTAGTCTTTACTTTGTTTATTCTATTGATAGGTCTTCACAAGGCTGAGATTCAAATATAGGGAGGTAAGGTCAACCAGACTAGACTACCTGTCTATACTCATGATATTCTGAAAGCCCATCTTTCAAATACAACAACACACCTTCAACCATGTAAAAAATATTCAGAAGGGATTCCCCAATGGAACATGCCCCTCAAGGGATTACATTTTAATTAAGTTCACTAGCAGCTGAGAAGTTGGAATCAATGGAAAAAGCATTATTATTTTTGGAACGGCTTGACATTTATGTTTAATTCATACAATTCTCTGACACAGACATGGTTAAGATTCAAGCATAGCAGCCTATCTGACTATACTGCATCGGTCTATACTTGTGATATTTTCAAAACTGGTCTCTCATATGCAACAATGTTCCTTTTGACCTGGTAAAAATAATCATAATGATAGTTGGACTTAAACTAGAACTTTAGTTAACACTGTTCCCTCAAATGGACATGATCGAGATTCAAAAATAGCAGGAGGGGCCAGCCTCACTACACTGCATCTTTTACCTTGGTTAAACAATAATAATAATGAAACCAGGACAATTACTAAGCTATTACTACTATTACTAATACATAGCTAAGCTGGTTTCCTGGTCTTAGCTGGTCTCCAAGCATGTCTTGGTTTTAGTTTTTTGGGTATTTGTCAGCTGGTTGGGCTTGAGGACCATCTGGCTGACCAGCTAGACCAGCAGAAGACCATCTTGGCCAGGCTGGGAGACCAGCTAGACCAGCTTAAGGCCAGTTTGACCAGGCTAGGAGACCAGCTAGACCATCTTAAGACCAGCTGAATACCATCTTGGCCAGGCTGTGAGACCAGCTTAAGACCAGCTTGCCAGATGGGAGACCAGCTAAACCAGCGTAAGACCAGCTTGGCCAGGCTGAAATAACAGCTAGACCATCTTAAGACTAGCTTGGCCAGGCTGAGAACAGCAAGACCATCTTAAGACCAGCTGTATACCACCTTGGCCAGGCTGTGATAACAGCTAGACTTGCTTAAGACAAGCTTGGCCAGACTGGGAGACCAGCTAGACCAGCTTAAGGCCAGCTTGTCCAGGCTAGGAGACCAGCTTAAGGTCAGCTTGATCAGGCAAGGAAACCAGCTAGACCATCTTAAGACCAGCTGTTTACCATCTTGGCCAGGCTGTTAGACCAGCTTGAGACCAGCTTGGCCAGGCTAGGAGACCAGCTAGACCAGCTTAAGTCTAGCTTGACCAGGCTAGGAGACTAGCTAGACCATCTTAAGTCTAGCTTGACCAGGATAGGAGACCAGCTAGAACAACTGAAGACCAGCTTGGCCAGGCTGGGAGACCAGCAAAACCAGCTTTAGACCAGCTTTTCTAGGCTATGAGAACAGCTAGACCAGCTTAAGACCAGCTTGGCCAGGCTGAGAGAACAGATAAACCATCTTAAGACCAGCTTGGCCAGTCTGCAAGACCAGCCATACCAGCTTTAGTTCAACTTGGCCAGGCTGGGAGACCAGCTAAACCAGCTTAAACTAGCTAATACCAGAAAATCAGCATAGGCTGTTATTTTTAACAGTGTATACTTGTGATGTTCTGAAAGTCTAACTTTAAAATGTCCCTTCAACCTTAGAAAAACAATCAAAAGGGATTCCCCAATGTCACACGCCCCTCGAGAAATTACAGTCCCCCAAGAAGCCTACAGTGCTAAAATAAGTTCACCAGCAGTTGAGAATTTGAGAGAACAATCACTTCAAAGACGATCATTTCGTTCTTTTTACTCTTCTCAATGTAACCATTTTCGGCTGGCTTTTCAAAAGGAAGAGAATAATAGAGCTTTGAAGAACTACAGAGGCTTGAGAGAGCCAGTTCAATTTTTTTAGCTTTATTTGATACCAACTGATGGGTTGATGTAGACCTAACAAGTGCATGAATGAACTTCAACCAGAACTCATCAATCATTGAGTCATCCACTCCAGCACAGAACTCTGATGTGACTCAGAATCAGTAGCAAAACCGTTATTATTGGGACAGCTTGACATTATCTCTCCAATTCTCTCACATGGACATGATCTAGCTCATGGGCGGTTTTGGCTTTGACAGAGTGATAATTGGCCAAAGTTCGGCAGGAATCAGGAATGCTGATAAAGCGAGGGTTCGCATCTAATTGTTCATTCCGTGAGCTCCCTCTTCCCAACCATAATAGTGTAAAGAGGTGAACCTTGTCCACAGGATGTCCTTGAGGCTACATTGTGGAGTTTGTGAGAGATGTGTTTATTTGTGAACGTCTTAACCTTTTGCTCTTCTAAAACAACACTCTCACAGCCACGGGTGGATATCTCACCTTACGGGCAATGGGGTGTCCTGCTGGGATGACACTGGAGCTGGAGTGCTTTCATAAGGGCAAGGCAAGCTAGGTCATACCCTTGATCTTCAATACTGTGCCAGTGGGGAAAATCTGCTAATGGACTCAACTCATGTGATTGTGGGATGGTTGGATTTTAACAATGATCAAGGACCAGCCTGTCCAAGCAATTCACCTCCATCATGCATGAGAGAAAATAAGTCTAAAACTGACTTATCCAACCTCCAAATCGCACTCACCATTGTTTATGTGAATGTCATTACTTCCTGGTTCCCATGGGACCAGAACCCATGTCTTGGAGGTTGTTCAGTAACACTTGAAAACATGTGTTCATACTCGAATCAATGCAAAAATTTTGATTTTTCAATGTGATCATGTCTAATCTATTTAATGAAATTGAATGTTGGCTGTGGCTTACATTCTGCCTTTAGAACGACATTAAAGTGCATAAATGATGACTGAATTTTCATTTTTGAGTGAACTATCCCTTTAAGACCATAACAAACACCCAAGAGAGGAAGGAGTGGTGGTGACCGTAATGGCACAAAAGATTAAGATCTGTGTGTGTGTATCTGTGTGTCTAACTGTGAAATATTAGGCGGTAGGCTGTTAATCTCATGATTTTCACACGTCTTTTATGCGTGGTATGCACAGTCTCTAACCTACTGTCAACAAATGAATTCCAATAAGCCTTTGAAGGCTTGGCATCTCAGCAAGGGTTCTTATTGGAACGGAAGAGAAGTATTAGTGTGAGATGAACAAGATAATAGGGGTGGAGGAAGGGAGGGAGATCTATGTGAAAGAGAATGCCGGGCGCTAGCGGTTTCTTGTGTTATGTGCCCTCTGATAAGCCACCAAGATTTCTTATTCTTTCCTTTTTCTCTTCTTTTCTAGACTCATTCCCATTTTTTTTTTTTTTATATTACTCTCTTACTCTGTCTCTCTTTAAAGTAGTTAAGCAGCACTTTTCTGTGAATTTTCAATCAGAAAGAAGAGAGAAAACAGGAGACCACTGGAGGAGAGGGGTTTGGGTTTGGTTCATGGAGTGAGTCTATTAAAGAGTATGATTGCCATCATCTGCAAAAATAGTCTTGCAGCGTTCAGTTCTAAAATATTTCCTCTGTTGTCCCAGTGCTTAAAACTGGTAGGACCTCGCTTGCCATACCATTGTATATGCTCCCGAATGGCCATATTTTTGCAGAAAGTACACAGAAAATGGATTCATTTTTTGTGTGAAAACGAAAATTAAAAATAGTTGGAGAGATAACCCTGGTACGTATTATTAGCAGCTATAACGTTCATTGCAGTATTATTTTTCACAAATCTTAAAATGCTATGATAAAAAAATAGCAAAACAAAATTCTACTTAGTACTAAGTACTACAAAAATAATAGAACAGGTTGTCAGTGGTAGTATTACCAAAATTAATAAAATTATAATATTAACTGTAATACTACAATCAAAGATAGTGGCTCTTGTAGTAAATAAAAAACTACTAATAATACTAAAGTGTTAACTATTATAATTATTAGTATTAAGATGATGTAAGATGTATGTTAGCTGTTCATTTTGATCACCATTCATTTTCATTGCATCTTTTTTCAATACATTGAAAATGAATGGTGACTGAGGCTCTCATTCTGCCTAACATCTCCTGTTGTGTTCCTCACAGAAAAGTCACAAAATAGTTTTGTGTGAACTATCCACTGAATTAGTTCTAATGCCAACAGAATTAATAGTGGTAGTAGTTATACTAGTAAAAGTACTTCAGTATAATCAGTCAAAAGTAGAAGAACAGATACTAATACAAGGTGTGTTAATATTAATGACTTCTCTGGTGGTAAAAGCAACAATATTAGTGGTGATAGTACTGGTTGTCACAGTAAAGCACAGACTGTAATTGTTGTTACACTGCATTGCACATCCTAGTGGCAGTTTGAGGGCCATTTGTCCTGCTGCCCCTGAAGACTTCATCAATGAGGCTTTGGGTGATGATTATGATGATGATGCATTAGCCAAATCTCACACAGGGATTTCAGCCCCTTCAGGAAGCTCCAACAAATCCAAATGAATTTCCATCTGTTCATATTTCAGATCTGCCAGATTTCTGTGCTTTTCCTGCAGGTGAGAGAGGAGAACGGAAGCGGGGAAAATAGCTCAGATTAAGTAATGACACTCACGCAATACCTTTTGTGTGCTCAGCGTCTGCAATTTTTCCAGGACACCATACAATGTAAGTTCATTTTTCATTGCACTTGGGATTAAGATGGAAAGAGCGAAAAAAAGAGAGAGAACAAGGAAGAGAGAGATGCATTTATTTTTTTCTTTAGACACTTATTTTACCATCTGATTGGTTGCAGCCAATCAGCTAGTGTCAATGTGGCCCAGTAATGAGGTGTGCTGAGCGAATGAGATGCTTATGCCCGTGCTGAACAAGAATTGATAGTTGCCCCTCCCTCTTCCTAACCCATTCTCCGCTGCCAATTCTGCACACGCATGTGTGCATGTATGGCCTATTTTTATGTGTTCATCTGCTCAATATTCCTCTCTCATAAAGCGCTGAATGGATAGCGGAAGATAGTATTCGACTACACTATAATTCTCTCAGCACTACAGATAAACACTTTATGGAGTAAAATACTAGTACTTCACCCATACATTATCATTCTATAATCATTTACTTTTATGGCACCTAAAACTTGTATGACCTTGAGATGGCTTAAGATTTAATGAAGATTTTTAAAGAATAAAATGATGTCCTCCTCTATATAATGCAAGTCAATGGGGACCAAAACTTTCAAAAAGGCAATTCCTACAACTCTAATGGTTTAATCCATGTCTTCTAAAGCCATACGATCAGTTTTGGGTGAGAAACAAACCAAAATTTAAGTCCTTTTTCTCTATAAATCTTCACTATAATTCTGAGCATATACACATGCTGTATACTTGCTCTGCGCTTACGTTATGCGTGAGGGGGTGTAATCAAGCTTCTCCCATTAGTGTGCAAAGGAGACTGCTGATGTCAAGATTTATGTGCAAAAAGGAGTTACATTTCATTTTAATGAACTGGTTTAAAAAAATATTCAGCGGCACATACTGCTGTTTATTATGGTTTTTTGATTACATTTTATTAATAAGTGTGCTTATTGTAATTTCATTTGTACCCATTTAGTTTATTGAAGCCATGATTCAGCTAAAATATAATTTGCTTAGAAACTAAATATAATTTGCATTTACAATAATTTAGTCAGAGTCAAGTCATTTTTATTTGTATAGTGCTTTTCACAACACACATAATTTCAAAGCAGCTTTATAGAAATCATGCATTAACAGAAAATAAAACTGTAATATCTATAAAGTCTTAGAGTCATCATTGTGTAGTTTGATTAAATACGATTATAAAGTGTGTACAAAAATAAATAATTAAATAATAATTGTATTTAGAACCACAGTGATCAAGCCGAAGGCGACTGCGGCAAGGAACACCAAACTCCATAAAATGTTGGTTAATGGAGAAAAATAACCTTGGGTGAAACCAGGCTCATTGTGGGGGTAAGTTCCCCTATGGCTAAACAACATGAATATTATGCCACTATTAGTTATTTGTGTGCAGTGCAAGTCATGGTTTAAAATTAGTAAACTAAGTAAGTGTTAAGGGCCAGTGTTTAAACAAAGATTTTGTAAGATTAATGATTAATGTCTTTGAAGTTTATCCTGGATTAACTGCAGAAGTTATGCATAGATGCGTTGTCCTTTGTAAGTTGGCTGATGAAGGTTTTTGTTGGCAGTTAATTGATATTCTATGTCTTCCATTTTAAGAGTGTAGTCCATCATTAGACCAAGGTGATGCAGGCCGAAATCAGTGAGGTGCATCGCAGTTCAACCGGCAGGTCATTTTGGTGAGGTCTATCCCAAATCCAAGGTTCAGGCAGTGACATATGAAGTATCCTAAGTCTTATGGTTGGAGTTGGCATCAGTTCATCCCCTGAAGTCCATCTAGTTGTTAAAGTCAAAGTTGTTAACCTGGATCATTGCAAGTCAAACATGTCCAAAAGAGAGTTCTCAGTTCAATGAATCGGTGAGTTGTTTACCCAAGAAACGCTCCGATTCAATCTGATTCCTTTTTGTGAACCAGTTCAGCCAATTAATGAAAAAGCTGTCTAAACAGAATGATTTGTACACGAATCGGACATTTCTACATGCCATTTGGTTGGTCTTAATCAGTGCACAAATAAATCATTACATCCAAGAATTAAAGCCCCACTTTCAAACCATTTTTGGTCTGTTTTGTCTGTTCTCCATTTGTGAGTTTATTGATTGTGCAAATTAAATGATTGATCAGACAGGAAATGAATCCTGGGCAGTCCAAACAAGGCCGCAGAAATGCAAGGCGGGGGATTTAACATATTGACACTGGTCTTGACCAGGGCAAAGAAGTCTGTTCACAGTGTGATCTCTGGATTTTGAGGGTAACAGTGTTGCATTTTTCAACGCTCACTGCCTATCAAAGAGCGCAACAGTACACAGCCAAAAACATTCTGAAACCCGCAGTAAAACAAATCCCAGTGAAGTGGAACAGAATGTGGATGGGCGCTTTGAAGCGGTGGATAAGTACTCCGAGTCTGCCAGCACTTCTGCCTCAGTGAGCCATCAAGCTATTGTCTCACTGTTCTTTTAACTGAGAAGCTGGCACTTTCGATGAATAGGGTATAAAATAGGCCCTAAAAATAATAATAATAATAAGTATTGTTTTTTTTTTTCAACAAATGGTCAGTAAAATTAGTTGATTAACCTTCCAAATTTGGAGGTCAAACTTTATATTACATGAGCTATTACATTTGTTGTTTGCTATTTTTTAGGTTTTCAATCCTGTTACAAAAGTTTTAGACATGTCTTAATATAGTTTATATCCCTCGTTTCTGTGATTTTTGTAATTTTGTACTTATTAACATTAAATAAACTTTTAAATTAAATATACAAAATGTAAACATTTTAAAAATAAAATGAAAAGACAAAAAGTACAACAGAATGGTTGCAAGTAACGGTGGGAAATTTAGCCTAAATTAAGCTGTCAGTTAGTTAGGGCTGGCTAGTTTGGGACCAAATGACAGTTTGTAGTAATTGCTAAACTTATATTTCTCTTTTTTTTCCTACAATAACTGGAGTAACAGGGATTGAATGGTTATGCTTGATGAATAGTCAACAATTCAGATTGGGTAAAAGTTTGGAATTTGGAATTTGTTTTCCCTCCAGTCTGTAGAAAGAGTCCAAATGATGTTACTTCTTGGGTGTCACATTTTTAAGGAATGTTGGGTTTTTTGAAATAGGGGTAAAAAATCATGTGGTAATAGGGTTGCACAAGAAATTCAGGATATAGCTAAATATTATGTTTTTGGCCATTAAAAGTAGTTGATAATTTAAATAATTTTTCACTACAATTAAATGAATATCGCTTTAACAGATTATGAAACAGTATGCAGCTTAAGCCCATGAAAATGACATGACTGAAGCAACATTTTTGCAAAATGATACTACGTCATTACGCGTAATGCTGCAGTTCCGCGATTTGTAATGTCCACTGTGCGGCGCTAAAAGCGAGTAAAATTTTCTTCCAAACAAATCTGTTGAGTTTTAAATCAACAAAACCTATCTCTGTACCCGAAACCTTGAGTGTAAACCTAAACGACATACGTCATACATCATAAAAGCAAATGTGCAATGATAAATTTTGTTGCACTTCTATGACACTTTCGGCTCACATGTTCACTTACTTAGCATATGTAGTAGTTAACTTAAACAGACATTTAAAAAATGGGATTTGTGCCTCTAATGCTTTAAAAGTAAATGTCATAGGACACCAAAGTGTACCGTATTCATGGAATGTGCCAGTTATTTCCAAAACCTCTCCTAGAATCCAGACAGAGGGAGAGAGATCTGCATGCTGGGAGGTTGCTTGCTCTCCAGAATGCATCTGTGTGTGTCTGGACTGGAGGAAGTTGCACTGGGACTCTACACAGATGGCATGCATTGACCACAGGGACCGGATAAAAGAGCCAGATTAGGAATGGCTGAAGAGACCCTGCTGGGGTGCTGGTAGAGCTTTCCATCTCTTTCGCTCTTGCTCTCTGTTTATCTGTACTGTTTGTAGGTTGGTGTGTAGAGAGAGGCTCTAATTTCCAAGTCTCCCTCTCTCTCTCTGTCTCAAGCCCATTTATTGCCATTTCACAGCTCATTGGGGTCCAAGTGAGCAGCATGCCAGCACCTTCTCCCAGCTCTCTGTGACCCACTTTCAAGCTCATCTAGGCGGGCCAATGAAACCAAACCCTCAAAAGAAGGGCAAATACATCTGACCATATCCATATTTTTAATGTGACATACTTACGCCAAAATGCATTAATATGTGTGGGCTATCTCTCTTTTGCATTTGTAATCTCATTGGCCCATAGAAAGGTACTGTTCACTCTAAGTCTGATGTGACTAACGCACATGAATAAAAAAATTTTTGCACTAAAACATAGGTGGTGAAAATGTGGTTGAAGTGTGTTTTGGTGGGGGGGGGACAAAGTGAGAGCCCTCTGGGACCCCCCCACACCATAGCGCTGACACTGGAAACATGCCTAACCTAACCTAACCTAACCCGTACCCTAATCATATTCGCATTTGCAGCAATGACAATATGTATAAAAATAAAAAAATTCAAGTAGTTAAGACAATACAAAAAATTAGAAGATACAAATCACAAAAAAAGAAATAAATAAAATGATTAAAAGGGCAATTACATGAATTTGAATAGCTTTAAATGTTTTATGTTTTTACAAGTCTAGGGTTCTGTTATTTTCATATTTGAAAGCGTTTAAATATAAATTCTAAGATAAGTGTTGCAAAATGTATTATATAAAGGCTTTTTTTGAGTGACACTAGCTTTGTGAATAAAACATTTTGTTAAAAAAACTAAGGGATTAAGGACATATTTCTCATTTTCTGAAGTATATGTGTTTTCTAAACAAAGTAAAACATCACATGGTTCTAAGCTTAGCGTTCACCATGCACACTTACTAGACAGTCTCATTCTAGCGCTGAATGCTGCGGAGTCTAGCCTACAGCCTCTGGAGGACTGGACTAGGAAGGACACAGTGTAACTAGGCTGCAGCCTTCCATTTGAGAAGCACTCTATCCACCTTATTTTGCAATGCGGAAGTAAGCAGCGGCTGCATTTCTGGCAAATGTGAGAAAGTTCTGCTGGCATTGACCGCAGTGTAAATAACTAGAAGGTTATAATACCAGAGTTAGTAATCTGGGCATATAAACTATCACACAACCACAGGATGTACAGCAGAATTATGTGCCAATGTCAGATAATTTTCTAACATCAGCATTTATAGTAAAAGAGTAAGTAAATCATTCACTTGTTGCTGTGTGTTGTTGTATTGAAGAGACGGTAATAAAATCTGCTTATTTCTTTACTGAGATTGTGATGATGCAGTCTTTCTTGTCTCCATGTAAACCTTTCATATGTACCTGCATAACCTCTGATGATGCCTTTATTTATTTATTTCCAAAGGCGATGTTTCATAAGCCATGCTGAATGTGAGATCTGCGTGTTTGTTTACTATGCACCGCTAAGAAATTGAGAATGCTCTCTGACAAGAACGGAGAGTAAAATGCGTTTATTATTTTGCCAAGATGAAACAAGATAGAGTTTTGGTGCAAAGAAAGTAGAAGCAGCATTTTTCCGGCATCTTTCTTCTCTCTGCTGGTTGTGTACATTTTGTGGAGGCGTGAAGGATGGCGTGGAGGACTGTCCGTGTCAGAGCCTGATTTCATTCATTCTGCCAGTGCAACAGCGTGTGAAAAAACGATGGCAAAATGCGATAAACGGTAAAACTATATGCGCTCAAAACAAGTTTATGAAAATCTCATTATGTCGACATTTATTGCCAGCCTTTAATATAAATCAGCATCATGTAGTATTTTTGTTTAGCTAAAATTGCTGGAAGTGGCTTATACCGGAAGTGGTCCACATTCAAGGTTGATAATGGCAGCGCCCTAGTTTGCTGAAAAATAAGGTGGATATGAACTATAATTTTATATTATGTTCATATATGTGTAACGATGCTGGCAGTGCTGGCAATGATGATGATGAAGACGAAGTGTAGAGAACCCAAGTGCAGTTTATTTACAATTGCAGTAATCCAAACGTGATGACTAAACAATACAAACATAAACAACTTGACTAAACATGACTTGACTACATAGCACAAAACACATCCACATACATTCACATTCAATACTTGACAAAAGACAATGGTGAACATGAGGGCTTAAATACAAGACATGGGAGAACAAGAACCAATGAACAGACAGAACTCTAACAAGCTAATTAAACAATAAACCAATGAAAACATGACACATGAACATGGAGGGAAAACATGAAATCACATGACAAGGGAACAGGAACTAAACTTTTCAAAATAAAAGACATGAATCAACAAAATACACATGACGATATGGCTATATATCGCATTTCTGTAAAGAAAAAAAAAGCTTTTGGCTTAATATGTATTTTATTTTTTGGTGTGGTTTGGCTTCTTCCGTATTTTGTTTCCGACATCTTCACTCTGAAGTAGGAGCTTCCAGGTGCACTAGATCTGTGTAGTAAAGGTCGAACTACTGGTATTTTGGTTTTACCGGTTAATTGGCACCGATCGTTGCTTTTTGATTGTAAGAGTGCATGTTTTGCATTTTAGTCCTTTTGGACTTTTTTTGCCTCTATGTCTGTGCTCATAACAGTAAGGAAAGACTAAGAACATTTTTAACAATCAAGAAATTGATTTAAAAAAACGTATCGGCCAATTAACCGGTTATCAGCTTTTTCCACCACCTTAGATATCGGTATTGGTAAAATCCAATATGAGTCTACCTCTGTGTGTAGCTGTGTGTCCATTCCACAGTACCTTTCTCAAAGCAGAGCCGTATTACTTTGCTGCATCCCACTGTCCCTCTCTTTCCCATCCCTGGCACACTCCTCACTGGCTGATTTAAGGGGGAGCATTACGGTGCAGGAGATGAAATTATTTCATTCCTCTCCTCTGCTCCCCTTTTCCCGCTCTAGATGGAGTCCCTTGCTGCTTCAAAAGCACATGGGAAGAGACGTGTCCTGTGTAAGAAAGAGCTCGCTTCTAACATACGTTTGACCCTTTGTTCCTGCGGGCGGAGTGGCTGCATTCAGCATCAAATGATTAGTGATCGGGGCCCCAGAGGTGCGGAACTGATCTCTGCGTACGCTCAATTTTCTGTCATCAGTGAACAGTTAATGTTAGCCTGAGCTGCAACACCCACAAAGGACAAGGCAACCCCATTATTTCAGAGTGGGCAACTTGGATGCAAGAACTGAATTTCATTATCTCGGGAAAAATGCCCTGAGAGTTCATTGGAATTAATAATTGATCGTTTCATTTTTTTTTATTGATTTATTTTGAATAAAACAATTATGTTGGTAACATTATGTTCCTTAATTGAATAGAGAGAAATTGAGTTTAAATAGAATAATAAAAAAAGAATTGAACAATTGTATTACTTAGATCTGACAAAAGAACATTGGCATCCAAACATTGCTGCTGCATTTCTCAGTAAGTCAACTGAGTGGGTCTGTATTTTATGTGTATGTGCCACACACTGCAAAAAAACTATTTTTCTGTGTGTTTTTTGTCTTATTTTCTGGTAAGAAGTATGTAAACATAGTAATAATAATTACAAGCAGAGTGACATAAGCTATGAAGTCTAGTTTTAGAAAAATCTAACAAAATGTTGTGGTTTCTGCTTAAAACAAGAAAAAGTATTCACCAATGGGGTAATGGGGTTTTCAGTGTTTTTTTTTTTTGTTTTGTTTTGTTTTGTTTTGGGGTTTTTTTTTGTACCCCACTGACAAATAGTTCATGTTAAAAGCATAAACTTTACTATATTTTATTAGATTTCTCTACAAACAAGACAAAATACCTTGCTATTTTGATTCTGAACTAATTTGTTTTTTTTTTTTTTTTTAAGGATGTTTAGATATTTTTACTCAAAAACAAGACTACTTAAAAATACTCAGAAATAGCAGGAACATTTTTTTTTTTTTTTTTTTTTTTTTGGTACATGGCTTCAAAAATCATTCAAAATACCCTTCATAAGACCAGAGTCAAAATAACAATTATTTATTTTCCAGTTACTGTTGCACCTATGACCTATAAGTTGCCCCTTAGGACGCAATGCGCATATAGTATCCATAAAACAAGACAAAATATCACCTCTCTAATTGTTAAAGGGACATTTCACCCAAAAATGTATTCTGTCATCAGTTACTCCCCCTCATTTCTTTCCAAACCCATTTGACTTTCTTTCTTCCGTGGAACAAAAAAAGTAGAAATGTTGCAAAATGTCCACGGTGCTCTTTTTCATAATTGGAACTGGGATGTTGAGCTCCAGACATGACAAATAAAATTACTTTAAAAGTAATCCATTTTACTTGTGCACTATATTCCAAGTCTTCTGAACTCATGCGATAACTTTGTGTGAGGAAAAGCGACATGAGGGTTGAGTAAATTGAAAGAATTTTCATTTTGGGGTAGAATATTCTTTTAACAATTCTTTGGTTTGCTGTTCTATCTGAATTCCAGAGAATAATTTCTCGAGTCAGTTCATTACATAATACATGACGGAAAAGGGCAGTGGGACATTCAAATTTTATTTCTGGAAGCAGTGTCTAGCACCACAGTTCCATGTCTTTCAATCTATCAACCTCTCATATCTCATTAAATCCTGCTTATAAATGTTTGAGTACAGTGAACGGGCTCTCTGTTCGGCACTAGTGCATGTTCTCTTTTCATAGATACCTGTCCTACTCAAATCACAAAAGAAATTCCACCACTGTATCTTGCTTTTTCAATAACTCTACTGCTCTCTCTCTCTCTCCCACACACATGCACGTTACTCATGGCTGGCTCCATCATTATTTCATGGACGGGCCATATTAAACATGCATCTCCTGGCTTGTGACTCAAAGGGAGAATTTTGACCCAAGCAATAGCTTGTGAATTATGGAGACCATCAGTGATGGTGTTTGGCTTTGATCTGTTCTTACTCTCATTTTATTGCTCATTGTTAGTTAGTGATACCTAATGCATTTTCTAATATTAACAAATATAACCTTATTGTAAAGTGTTACCATAAAATCTACACATAAAAGGCTTTTGAAAAGGAAATGATGAAGGTATGGTAAAAAGTCTCTGAGACAGCTGTAATGTGACCTTCATATAACACATTGAAATCAGTAATAAAAAGTTGAAATCTGTTAGTTTGAATAGAAAATCAACCCCTGGGACATAAAAGTGCCTGTAATTTAAGGCTGTTTTCTTACATTATCACACTCCCACTTCCTCACATCACACTGTTTTAATGTCAGAAGGCGTAATGTGTGTCTTCACACATTATGTGTGTATATTTAATAGCCACAGAGGGGTAGGTGCTGTCTGAAAATGTGTGTCATTTGTCATATATTAATAATGTAGTAAGATTGTATGATGATTTGGCTCGAGAACCCTCTCTTTCCTTCCTATTTCATGTCTCCCCCATTTTCCACTCGGTTCCTCTGACGTTCTTAACACCCAGCCCGAGAGACGAGAAGAAAATGATCACACAAAGTAATAATGACCCTTATTTTGGCTTTTTGGCCGCTTAGGGAAATTGCTCCTATCCTGTTAAATACACAGCTGCAGTAGCACATGCGCCCAATTGTTGCTGAGTCAAATGGAGTGTGTGTATGACCCATAGGAAAGAAAAAAATAACGAATGGGATCTCTTCAATATGGAGTTTTTTGCATAGGTCTCCTCCTTTGCAGATGTTTCTACTGAGAAAAAGACCCAAGTTATGCATTTAATGTGGCAGTTACAAATGCCAGGACTCAAGGGGGTGAAAGAGTTACCTTCAAAAGTTTGTGTCATAAAATCAGATGTGTTGTTTTCAGGTAAGTTGTTACAAATATATTGACTTTCACTTGCTTTCACAGCAATATTTCTTCATATTGTTGCTCCAGCATGACAGTAGTTGATAAAATTTGCTGTAGAAGCGGACAGTTCATGCTAATGACTGCTATAGCGCCTCTTGTGGCGACACTGAGAATGTGACGCATACTTGCATTGTGTTATGAATTGCGGTCTTTTACATCAGATCACAACAACACACCAAATAGAGCTTGCGTAGCTAGAAGCATTTGCATTTACATACTTTATCGAGTATGTTTCAGACCTTATTTTCATAAAGTAACTTTGATAATCAGCAACTCTCATTGGAAATAAATGACTTATGGTTCCTATGCCACTGTATGTCGCTGTATGTGTGAACGCCCCTATATACATGATGACAAATAGGTGACAGACAGTCCGGATTCAGAGGGCTCTGTGTGTGCATGTATGTGTCTGTGTGTGTGTGTTCTGCTAATGGGTTGTCATGGGAACACTCCATGACAGGTGCGAGTTGAAGGTGACCACAGCGGAGCCCAGCAGCAGAATCGTGGGGTCTCTACCACCATGGACCTAATTAGAAACTTCCACTGACCCCTGGTGAACGCAGAGAGGAGACGGCACATCCCTCGGCCGTTATGGAAACAAGACAGTTCCATCTTGAGACTACAGTTTCCTTACCAAGAGTCATGTTCATACTCACAGATACAAATGAAGTCTGCGGTCGCCCACGTGTAATGGTGAGTGGGTGTGTGGGTACATGTTTGTGTGTGTTGTCTCAAGGCTCCTAAGATCAAATGGCCTTTGCTTGTTTGGTCCCTGTGCTTGCAGTTTGAGTTGTCAGTGCCACAGTGTGTTTGCTGAGTTTTCTTTTAATAACAAGTGGATGTAACGACTCAAGGATATACTGGCAACCACAAGGGACCGACAAGGTGAGAGGTGTGAATGCATCTACAGTAGTTGTCACCACAAGGAGAGTAAAACCTGAAATCATCAACATTGTGGGAACCAGCCAACAATCCCCATGAGGAAAATGGCTTAATAAACATAATAAATAATGTCTTAATGAATCTAAAAATGTTAAAAAAAAAATAATAATTTTTTTTTTTTGTGAGGGTTAGGGGATAGAAAATATCATTTGTTCTGCATAAAAACAATGTAAGTCAATGGAAAGTCCCCAACATGACTCACTCTCATGTTGTTCTAAACCAGTATGACTTACTTCCTTCCATGGAAAACAAAAGCAAATGTTAGGCACAATGTTTACTTTTATTGACCACATTTACAAACACTTAAGAAAACAGTTTATTCCAGGACTTTTTGCAATAAGCCACTTTCTGGTGTCCATGTAATCATAATCATGGTATAGAAAAAAGATGCACTAAAAATGAATGGTGGCTGAGGCTAACATTTGGCCTAGCATATTCTTTTGTGTTTGGAATAACATGAGGGTGAGAAAATGAGGACAGCATTTTAATTTTTTACAATAAAATAATTAAATGTATACAATTATGTATAAATGTAAAAATTATTATTAATTATAACTAAATTTTATTATTATTATTTTACATATTAACATGATTTTAGTGGGATAAAATCTCTACACAACATGGTTTTAGTGTGATTCATTTGATAACAGGGTTTACCGGCTTGGCATCGAAGTTGTAATATCAGATAACTTTACACAAAAAAGGTAAATAAGTGATTTTATCACACTAAAATCATGTTACCATGTATAATGTTTACATTTTGTGGTTATACTTTTGAAATTGTGTGTATTGTGTATTGTTTATGGACTGGCCCAATTCACTTCCATTGTAGACGCCTTACTTTATCCATGATTGCTGCTATTTTTTCTAATAAACAAGTGACGAGAAATTCCTTTTTGTGGAAATAAATATTATGCCACAAATGCAGTCGATTGAGCTTAACTTGTACTGAGTCTGGAGCATTCCTTTAAGATTATTTGATTAATGGATGTTACACTGTAATGTCGATATGTCCCAGTAGAGTTCAACAAATGTTGTGACAAGCAATGCAGGAATAGCTGAACCAATCTCAGACACATACACACTGTTCCCCTTCTGTCACTCACTCGACGTTGTGTCGATGTAGTGACACTAGGGGTCGCTCCTGGGAGCCCCAAACACCTCCAATCTTTGAGAAAAGTCCAATGAGAATTGGCGAGTGGAATTTGCATGCCACTCCCCCGGACATACGGGTATAATCGGAGCCGAGCGGTTGCGTGTAAGAAAGCTGAATTCCACTGCCGGTCCATTCACCTAAGATAGAAGCGTATGCTATTGGATATATGGCGCATTTCAGCGGCTTTCTCTCCTTCTGCACACTTAGTGCAGACTACACCCCTGGGTGCTTCAACAGCGCTACTGAGAGAGTATATATTTCTGCAAAGAGTATATTTTCCTCTATCAGAGCAACACATTGATGTGAACGTCTTTTTAAAGACGCGTCTTTTTAAAGATGCCGTTCCGTCTTTGTGTAATTCCTGGATGCAGTCATTATCTCTCTGCCTCATACTTCCACGGGCGCTACCTCACGTGTCTGGGCCACGCTCACACTGAGGCTGCATTTGTGGATGGTTTGTGTTCTCATTGCAAGAACATGACCATGGCAACGTTGCGGTCGCGGCTTTCCTTCCTCTGAGGGAAAGCCATTCCAGCTGCCCCCCACACTGCGCCTTCTACCTATGGGTACAAGGCCGGCCCGGCTGGCGTTGGAGGCGATTTGGGGATTTCAATGGCCGTGGTCTCGCTGGGTAATTCCCCGCGGACCTCCCGTTATCCAGCACCCTCGTCTGCCTCCGTCAAGTTGCCTCACGGCCAGCCTAACATCTCTCTCGGGGCTTGTGAGCAGGATGAGTCCTTGATTGCTACGTCGGAGAGTGCACTGGCGATGTCGGATGCCAAGGACTCGACTGGGCTGCCACCTTCAGGTCTGCCCGCCCAGTCTGAGGCCGACGCAGAGCTGACCGCCATGCTTGCCCGGGCCGCCGCGAGTGTCAGGTTGGACTGGAACTCTCCACACTCCCCTGAGCCATCGCGGCTAGATGACTGGTTCATGGGCTCGGGGCGGCGCCCCCCTGGTCCCCTTCTTCCCAGAAGTGCACGACGAGTTGACGAGGTCCTGGCGGGCGCCTTTTTCTGCCCAAACTCGACTTCCCAGCTCGTACGCTCTCACTACCCTCGATGGCGGGGCGGCCCACGGGTACTCTGGCAACTAAATCCTACAGTGCCGCTGGACAGGTCACCTCTGCCCTGCATGCCATGGCCCTCCTGCAAGTACACCAGGCCAAGGCACTGAAAGAGCTGCACGTGGGTAGTCCTGATCCTGATGTGATGCAGGAGCTGCGCTCGGCGACCGACCTCGCCCTCCGGGCGACGAAGGTCATGGCGCGAGCACTCATGCCAAAGAAGGGCGGTGGGTTGCGGCCAATCTTGGACCTGCAAGTTTTGAACCAGGCCTTACACAGACTCCCGTTCAAGATTCTGACGCAGAAGCACATTTTGGCATGCGTGCTTCAAGAGTGGTTCGCGGCGGTAGACCTGAAGGATGCGTACTTTCACGTCTCAGTTTTACCTCAGCACATACCCTTCCTACCGTTTGCTTTCGATGGTCGGGCGTATCAGTACAAGGTCCTCCCCTTCGGCCTGTGCCTGTCCCCTCGTGTCTTCACGAAGGTGGCAGAGGCAGCTCTTGCCCAGTTAAGCGAAGTGGGCATCCACTACCTCAATGACTGGCTGATTCTAGCGCACTCTCAAGAGTTGCTGTGTGCACACAGGGACCTGGTGCTCAGGCACCTCAGCCGTCTAGGGCTTCAGGTCAACTGGGAAAAGAGAAAGCTCTCCCTGGTTCAGAGCATCTCTTTTCTCAGCATGGAGTTAGACTCGGTCTCAATGATAGCACGCCTCACAAGTGAGTGTGCACAGTCGGTGCTGAACTGCCTGAATTCATTCAGGCGGAAGACAGCACTTCCACTGAAACACTTTCAGAGGCTCCAGGGGCATATGGCATCCTCGGCGGCGGTCACGCCGCTCGGGTTGATGCATATGAGACCACTTCAGCACTGGCCTCAGACTCAAGTCCCTAGATGGGCATGGCGCCACGGCACACATCACGTGGCTATCACGCCACTCTGCCGCCACTTGTTCAGCCCTTGGACAGACCTTGTGTTTCTGCAGGCAGGTGTCCCCCTACAGCAAGTGTTCAGATGCGTCGAGGTCACCACAGATGCCTCCAAGTTGGGCTGGGGTGCCGTGTGCAACAGGCATTCAGCCGCTGGCTCCTGGACATGACCACGGCTGTGTTGGCACATCAACTGCCTCGAGTTGCTGGCTGTACTGCTCGCCCTGCGGAGGCTATTGCCGTTGATCCGGGGCAAACATGTGTTGGTCCGGTTGGACAACACAGCAACAGTAGCATATATAAATCACCACGGTGGCCTACGCGCTCGTCACATGTCACAACTCGCCCACCATCTCCTCCTCTGGAGTCAGCAACGGCTGAGGTCACTGCGGGCCAGTCATATCCCAGGCAGCCTCAACGCCACAATGGACGCACTGTCACGGCAGGCGACGCTCAGTGGAGAGTGGAGACTCCACCCTCAGATGGTCCAGCTGATTTGGAGCCGATTCGGCAAAGCACAGGTAGACCTGTTCGCTTCCTGGGAATCCTCCCACTGCCCGCTCTGGTATTCCCTGACGGGAGCCCCCCTCGGGACAGATGCACTGGCACACAGCTGGCCCCGGGGGCTGCGCAAATACCCATTCCCCCCAGTAAGCCTACTTGCACAAACCCTGTGCAAGGTCAGGGAGGACGAGGAACAGGTCACCCTCGTGGTGCCGTACTGGCCCACTCAGTCTTGGTTCTCAGATCTCATGCTCCTTGCAACAGCCCCTCCCTGGCAGATTCCCCTGAGGAAGGACCTCCTCTCTCAGGGATGGGGCCATGCCTCCTAGGTCATGCCTCTTTCCCTCATAGGATCTCCCCGTGGTCCTCCTGGGCCTCGGAGAGCCCTGTTTGAGCTGCTAGAGTCAGTCGAACTGAAAGCCCTCTCTTTAAAGATGGCCTTCCTGATTGCACTCACTTCCATCAAGAGGGTTGGGGACCTGCAGGCATTCTCTGTCAGCGATACCTGCCTGGAGTTCAGTCCGTTAGACTCTCACGTGGTCCTGAGACCCGGGCTATGTGCCCAAGGTTCCCAAGACCCCCTTCAAGGATCAGGTGGTGAGCCTGCAAGCGCTGCCCCAGGAGGAGGCAGTCCCAGCCCTGTCTCGTGCTTTGCACATCTACTTGGATCACACGCAGAGCTTTAGACGCTCTGAGCAGTTCTTTGTCTCCTTCGGCGGACAGCAAAAAGGGAATGCTGTCTCCAAACAGAGGCTTGCTCACTGGATCGTGGATGCCATCGCTCTGGCATACCAAGCCCAGGCTGTGCCCGCCCCTTTGGGAATATGAGCACACTCTACAAGGAGTCTGGCATCCTCATGGGCACTGGCCAATGGCACCTCTCTAGCAGACATCTGCAGAGCAGCGGGTTGGGCAACACCCAATACCTTTGCAAGATTTTACAATCTCCGGGTTGAGCTGGTTTCGTCCCGTGTTTTGTCAGGTATGAACAGGTAAGTTTGGTAATACGTAACAGCTGGCCGGGTGTATCGCTTGAGTATAGCGCCTTTCCCCTCCATGAAGCAAAGACGTGCGCTTCTTCTCCCATGCGAGTTCACAACCCATGAACCCTGGAATCTAATACTATGTGGAGAGAAAACATAGAGAGAAAAGGCTGCGGCTGGCGCGGCCTGCTCCCACGCTAGTTACATCGCCCCCCCCCCCTCTGGGATGTGGGGAACTACATGATGTCTTGTGGGGCGTTGGGGGAGGTTACGTGCGGACTGATGCACCTGCTATTATGCACGCAGCAGCTTGCTTGCACCTTCATTGGCAGAAAACGTAACACGGTCAAGCTGTTGTGGCGTTTTTCTATAGGGACCCCTAGTGTCACTACATCGACACAACGTCCAGTGAGTGACAGAAGGGGAACATCTCGGTTACTGTTGTAACCTCCGTTCCTTGATAGAGGGAACGAGACGTTGTGTCCCTCTTGCCACAGCGTGTTACTATCTGCTGAAATGGCCGGGACCTTGTCTTGGATCCTCAGCACAAAACCTGAATGAGTGGTTGCGAGCCAGCTCCTTTTATACCCATATATCCGGGGGAGTGGCATGCAAATTCCACTCGCCAATTCTTATTGGCCTTTTATCAAAGATTGAAGGTGTTTGGGGCTCCCAAGGAGTGACCCCTAGTGTCACTACATCGACACAACGTCTCGTTCCCTCCATCAGTAGTTACAACAGTAACCGAGACAATTTCTCACACACACAAACTAATTACAGACTCTCTTATATTAGACACATTACACACAGCGTTATCAATCGTATTGTTTACAGTGACATGGATGGTTTTGTGTTTGAGCGGTCATCATTTATTTAGCTGACCATCCATTTTTGTTACAAGGGGGATAAAGGACTGGGGGTGTGCTTTAAATGAAAGCAGAGCAGCTAATGTTATAGAAATTAATCTGAAGTGCAGGTATATAGCAGAGCACCACACTTTACGTTCATCATGACCAAAACTAGGTCTTGGTTTATAATAAAAGCAGGGGCTCAGCAGCAGAGATGAGCTTAGATTTACAGCGTTGTGCGTGAGGAATGCAGTAAGATGTTTTGAAGGTCGTAAACAATGTTGCAGCTCTCCGTGCTAATTTTATTGATGGCTTGCTTGTGCAGTAGTGAGTGAGAGAGAGTGGGTGTGCAGTTCTGTAAAGGCTGCATAGACTATATATACTTGTACTCGTGTACAGTACAGGCAGCTCACACCCTCACAAACACACACACACACACACACACACATATATATATATATATATATATATATATATATATATATATATATATATATATAAAGGTTAATTTTATTTTCTTGACTGCAGTGTGAGTAGAAAAATTGCAGCCAGCCAAGTAAAACAGTGCCTTTAAAGGATTAGTTCACACAAACTTAAAAATAATTTAATTACTTATTCTCCCATAAGGCGTTTGCACACCAAACGGGATGCAATTATGCGAAACGAATCGCAGGCGAATGACACTTTCACATTAAAAACGAGGCGAATGATCAGCTTTAACACATTCATGCCTTTACAGTAGGTGGCGCTAATAGACATGCAATTTTACCCCGGGACGGTTGTTGGCGCAAAGCACCTTTCAGCTTGTTTGCCCTTTGCCCATCACGGATGAGAAGAACTACTTGCCAAGTTCAACAGTAAACAACCATGGAATCACAGTACGAAAGAAAATAAAACGCATCTCTCTACAAGCTGCAGCAGCAATGATGAGTGTGTTGTTGACCAGCTGGACAAATTGACTGACATCTAGACACTGCATAATCAATGCATAATGCACACACATGACTGTTAAAACAAATGTTGTCAATTGGAACAATACTGATTGTATCTTTTTTTTATTTTTTTTATTTTTATTTTTTTGACGTACTGTATATCTACTTGTTATACATTTGCTAAAAATCCTGCATGTTGCAAATTAAATGTGATGACATCTTAATGCTCCAAGAGCCTGTATATAATGTAAGCAATAAAACACAAATCCCAAACAACAAAACACATCTTCAGTCTGACCCATTATTAGATACTTAACTGTTAACGACAGGAAAGCTGTTAATGACTGTTAACAAAAGCACAGCAATAACGATTACATAATTTTGTGGAAAAAACACCACATTTTGGGGATTTAAAGGCACACATTGAACTGCAAGTCACAGCAACAGTATTAATATTATTAATATTTGTCACTTAAGATCCGTAAAGTTGTTTATTAAAAATAAAAAATAAAAAGTGATACGAACTGACGCACCGTTAAAAAAAAAAAAAAAAGACCTTGCTTTGTCGTAACCGAATGTTCACTCCAGGTGTGAATAGGCTTCATAGGAATCCAATGTATCGATTAAAAATGTTAATCGGGGTGAGAAATCCCATCAAAATGCCTTTATGCTGTTCTAAGCCTGTATGAATTTCTTCCGTGGAGCACAACAGGAGAAATTTTGAAGAATTGTGTTGTGGATTTTTTCCATGAAGTTATAATAAATGGGGACTGCTGCTTTTAATCTTCAAAAAGGGCACAAACACACCATAAAAATGGTCCATATGATGTGTACTTTTAAAAAAAAACTAAGCTAGCATATGTCTTCAGAACACTTGGAATAAGTGTTCTGAAGACATACGATAGCTTTGTTTGAGGAACAGACTGAAATTTAAGGCGTTATTTATTGCGATTGTTAACTGCTGTGACTTGTCTCGTTGATGCATTTGCATTATGCATTTTTATATTCTTAGTTGATGTGTTTACATGATTGCATTCACTGCACATCTTGTTGTACCTCTTAAGGGTGTTCATACCTGATCAGAGGCAATGTAATCTATAAGCTATCCCCCCAGGCCCTCTCACTCCACCATCCTCTAAAACTCTTCTTTCATTTACAGCTTAATCTCACAAAGCTCCACCAAACACATATTTTTCATTTGATTACCAGGGGCCACTGAGAGAGATGGGTGCCGAAGATAGCACCATTGCCACGGTGATAACATCATCTCCAGGATGATAGAACCATCTCCACGGCAACCCGATCAGGTATCTGGAAGGCTGGCAGATGTTTGTAAAAACAGGCTGTATGTACCATTAAATCTTCAGTGGTAAAGCATAACACTGAAACATGTCAACAAATGCTATGAATTTGTGCTCAGCGTCCACCATTAGATTACACCGCTGATACAAGAGCTGTTTGCATATGCAAATGCTTTCCACCACAGATAGACGAGGGAATATTTTGTCTTTAATTCCATTTGTGATCCTGGGTATATTTACAGTAACATTAGAGCACTTAGAATCGCTCAGTTTCTTGATATAATAAGAAATTAATCTGAGTGAACCCGGAAATTTACAGTGACTATCTGTTGTACATTTTTACGCATTTGGCAGAAAGTGCGGCGGCCCTATTGTTCTTCTAAGGATTATTATTAGGGCCCAAGCACTGAAAGTGTGGAGGCCTTATTGTTCTTCTAAGGATTATAATTATTATTCTTCTTTTCAAGGTGTTCTGTACTTTTGTGGTACTTAACATGCATGAAAACTTCAGATTCTTTAGAGTCGTCGGCCATTAGAGTTGTAGCGCCCCCTTGAAAATGGACATGTAAGGGGGGCGCTGTTGCACACCCATTTTCACCTACAGTCAGCAAAATTGGTACGTATATAATCCTCATCAAGTCGAACAACTTTCATATTCACAGTCCACCCAACAGGAAGTTGGCCATTTTGGATTTTCTGAAAATCACAGGCTCTGAACTTTTAAATATGCCTCCTATGTGGAGTGGCACCAAATTTGTGCAACATGCCAAAACATTGAAGATGCTAAATTGCAAACAGATTTTTTATATTTTGAATGGTGTTGCCATGCGAGGCAATAAATTAAGGGCAAAAATGTGAAACAGGAAGTTCCTTGTAACTTCTGTGTGCTTTGTATGATTTTGATGAAAATTCAGCTGTATGTTTTGTAATGGGGGATGATCACATGGATGTGGCTATTATGGGTCAAGGTCATAGCACCACCAACTGGCACCAGGAAGTAAGGCAATTTTATCAGACTTTGAAATAGCCCTCTTTTGTTTACATGAATTGCTTCAAAATTATTTGGAATAATGTCAAGACACTGCTGATGTAAACTTGTAAAGGAATATTTGATATCTTAAATACTGTTGCCATTGCAATTTATTCTGCAAGTGAAAGCAGTCTTAAAGTGAAATTAAAAAAAGCTGTAGAAGTCTAAGTTTATTGTAATAATAATGTACTGCACAAACTTTTTATTTTTTTTATAAATAAAATATCATAAAAATATCAACTGAAATGTAAAAATACTAGAAAATCAAAGTAAGTTCTGTTCCAAATTTTAGATTGAGTGGCAAAGTGCTCAGGCACAGTACCAGAAATGTCCAATATAGCACAGCCAAACTCCATTGGTCAGAGGACAGCCAAGCTCTAAGAGGGCCTCACTGCAGCCTGTAGTGTAATGCCGTACTGGATTAGATCCAATATGAACTGGATGTAGTAACATGCATGCGCCGGAGAGGATTTTGATGACTTCATGAGTGTTTGAACATGCATGCTAACTCAATGGCACAGATGAACTGTTAATGTATGTGTTTTTAGCGCTCATGTTGTCTTTGTTTGGTAAAATTGTCATTGTTTATGTCTGGATTAATGAAATATACAATGCCAGCCAAAAGTTTGGAATAATGTACAGATTTTGCTGTTTCGGAAGGAAATTGGTACTTTAAATCACCAAAGTGGCATTCAACTGATCACAAAGTATAGTCAGGACATTACTGATGTAAAAAAACAGCACCATCACTATTTGAAAAAAAGTTATTTTTGATAAAATCTAGACAGGCCCCATTTCCAGCAGCCATCACTTCAACACCTTATCCTTGAGTAATCATGCTAAATTGCTTTTTTGGTACTAGAAAATCACTTGCCATTATATCAAACACAATTGAAATCTATTTGGTTCGTTAAATGAAGCTTAACATTGTCTTTGTGTTTGTTTTTAAGTTGCCACAGTATGCAATAGACTGGCAGGTCTTAAGGTCAATATTAGGTCAAAAATGGCAAAAAAAGATACAGCTTTCTCTAGAAACTCATCAGTCAATCATTGTTTTGAGGAATGAAGACTATACAATGCTTGAAATTGCCAAAACTGGCTCTAACAAGGACAGAAAGAGATGTGGAAGTTCCAGATGTACAACTAAACAAGAGGATAAGTACATCAGAGTCTCTAGTTTGAGAAATAGACGCCTCACATGTACTCAGCTGACAGCTTCATTGAATTCTACCCACTCAACACCAGTTTCAAGTACAACAGTAAAGAGAAGACTCTGGGGTTCAAGCCTTATGGGAAGAATTGCAAAGAAAAAGCCACTTCTAAAACAACGTGCATTGTTAACCCACAAATGCACAGACAAAGTAGATGTAGATGACAGCATTTATCCGGATTTGGAATGAGGAGCTTATAAAAAAAACGTAGCAACTCCTTCAAGCTAGTTTAATAAAACAATGAACATTAGTCAGAGATATGAAGTGGTTAATGTTCTGTAAAATTATTATTGTATCATTAATAAAGTTTTATTTAACATCAAGACTATTTAACACATTCAAATATTATTTTTGTTAATATTACTATTAACTACATTGTAACATTTGCTAATTTTAGTGTGGGAGCACAACTCCGAACTGATGCGGAGTGTGAGAAACGGAGTGCCCGTCTGTGCGTTTATGGTGCAAGCATCCGCCACAGACTCGGCACCATCTGCACAACAGACGACACGAAACAAATAATGTTCAGCGAAAATTCAAATGAAGAACAAGATGGATATATTAATTTGGAACTATATCAGACTGCAGGGGGATTTTTTAGCCCAGAGCCTCTGTTAATTTCCAACCCTGGATGGAACTAGAGATGGAGATGAGAGATGTAACATGTGTTTACGTGTCTCTCTTCATCATGCAGCTGGTACATTACACAAAGTATTTTTGCTATTTCTGCCTTTCTTGCAAATGTGCTGAATTATGAAAAATGAGGGAGTGCCAAGATATGAAAGGCGTTTGCCGTCTCACGCTTGCAATGTCAACAGCTTTGTTAATTATAAACAGGAACGATATTGTTTTATTGCATCACTCGCTTACGGAGACGTGGTACAACACCATTTACATGTCAAATTAACAGGTTTAGAAAGGTTTATATATCTGTAACATCTTAAGTTCAGAAGCTATGCGACAAAACACTTTCCCTGTCTGTCACTCACGCGATGTTGTGTCGATGTAGTGACACTAGGGTTTCAATCTTGAGAGCCCCAATCACCTTTGCTTAAAATAGAAAAGGCCAATGAAAATTGGCGAGTGGAATTTGCATGCCACTCTCCGCCCCAGACATACAGGTATAAAAGGAGATGGCGTGCATCACTCATTCAGATTTATGCAGAGAAGCCGATAGACAGTCCCAGCCATGTCAGCAGCCGGTTCAGCACCGTGGCAGGAGGGACACAATGTCACGTTTCCTCCATCAGGGAACAGAGGTTACATCAGTAAACAAGACGTTCCCTGTCTGTCACTCACTCGACATTGTGTCGATGTAGTGACACTAGGGGTTCCTATAGGAAATGCCGCAGGCACTGAACCATGTCACGAGGTACGGAAGAGTGGACACGGGCAAGCTGTTGGGTGCCTCGCAGCGAGCGCTCAACCACGTCGTGACCTTCCAGTGAGTTAGGTAAGGCATCTCCCTAGTCCCATTAAGGGGGGAGGAGTCACTTACCCAAGTGCCTTTCTTAATTTGCTGTTAAGCAATCTCCCACCGAGCACTTTCTAGAATAGCGCTGGGAAGTGCTCTTCCCTCTCCAGGAAGGAGAGCACTATGGAGACCACATCCTGCCGGAGGGAGGTTAACATGTGGAGCATACCTCACATGGACTTACCAACAGGGAAGTTCACATATAGAATGATACCACAGGAGGACCCTATATACAGAGCGGGTACGCAGCATAGTGGCTGAGGCAGAGAAAGCTCTGATGAGGGGAAACACAGGGTTCACCTAAAGGGAAACAGAACAGTATAGGCCAGCCTGGGAAATGGGGGCAGCAAGGAACCGTGTCTTGTCAGCCTCACCCATCTCGACCAGGTTGAGCCAAAGGTGGCGCTCCTGGACCACTAATGTGGACATCGTCCACCTGAGAGACCGCGCCGTGACCTTCATCGTCACCGAGCGCAGTTATTGCATCAGATCTGGGGCGGAACTACCCTTCTGCAGTTCTTTTAGTGCCTTGGCTTGGTGGACCTGCAGGAGAGCCATGGTGTGCAGGATGGAGGCAGCATGTCCAGCAGCGCTGTAGGCTTTAGCCGTCAGGGACGACGTGATCCTACAGGGCTTGGACGGGAGCTTTGGGCGTCCGTGCCAGGTGGCGGTGCTCTGCGGGCATAGGTGCACCGCGAGTGCCTTATCCACCAGGAGAATCGCCATACAGCCCCTGGCCGCCCCACCATCGAGAGTAGTGAGGGCGGGGGAACTGAGGAATCGGGACCGGGCAGTAAAAGGTGCCCCCCACGATTTCATCAGCTCCTTGTGCACTTCCAGGAAGAAAGGCACTGGAGTAGGGCGTGGCTGCTTTGAGCGGTGCCACAAGCCCAGGAACCAATCATTGAGCCGCGAGGGTTCAGGGGAGAGCGGAGGGTTCCACTCTAGCCCGACGCTCACGGCCGCCCGGGAAAGCATGTCCGTCATCTCTGCATCAGCCTGTGACTGGGCAATCATCCACGAAGGGGGGAGCCCAGCTGAGGCTTCTGCGTCTGACTGGACAAGCCCGCTCTCCGATGCTGTGCTCGAGAGCTCATCATCTTCGCGGGCTCCAAACAACAGGCCAGACTCGCCGTGAGACGAGCCAGCGGACTCATCCGGAAGCCCAACTGGGGCAGACGAGCATGCTGGGGAATGGGAGGTCCACGGGGGGATACGAAAGCAAGCCGCGACCGCAACGTTGCCATGGTCATGTTCTCCACCTGACAGACAGGTGGAGCCGACTTCCCGAGGGAGGATCTTTTTCTCTGAGGCCGGCATGCGGGCTCCGATGATACAGGAGCCAGGGCCGGCACCACAGGGGAACGGCTCTGGTGAGAAGCAGACAGGGTCCGGGACCTTGGTGGCCTGATGGCGGCCGGGTCGCGCCATGGCAGGATGTGTTTAATCGCCTCGGTCTGCTCCCTCACCTCGATGGTGTCACCAAAAAGCCCCCCTTTGGAGATGGGCGCATCAAGAAAGTGGACTTTGGGTGGGCACGGGGAGCTGGGTCAGTTCGGTTGAGAGAGGATCAGGCATGATGGTATTGAAGGTTGAACTGAAGACCTCAAATAGGATCCTTGCATAAGTTCCAGGTCTGTCGAGGTGTTGCAGGTGTTGGGCATTATGTGCTCAAATAGGAGACAAAGGCAGGCCTACACACAGTCATAAAGCCTGACTGCGGCCTGTAGGAACACTCAAAGCCTGATAACACAAAAGCAGCACCACAATCAAACAAAGGGAGTCCAAACAGACTACAGATACCATCAAGCCTTGCTCACTTTACACCTAGGAGTGAAATTCTGAAGGATCAAATTCTCTACTCCTGTCGGATGAAATGCACGACGGAACGCATCCCTCAACCATGATGTCATCGAGAGTATAAAACTCTGGAGACTCCTCCTAAGCTTGTTTCCAGCGACAGTATTCACCACTTCTAGTTGCAGCCCTGCTGCTCCCAGGTGTAGCCTCGCTGCCCAAGGAAGTAACCTACATACCTGACCTTTGGCCATACAATCTCCATCTCACTGGATGAGCCGAGATTCTCTGTGTTCCACTAACGGATCCGAAGGAGACCGCTGAGCAATCCGCGTCTCACCCTTTTGCCTGCAGAAGTGAAGAAGATTTCTCTTCCTTCATCAACCGAGTCCACTGGCTGTTTTCTCCGCCAACCCGCCGAGAATCAGTTGCCGTACCGCCCACCGACAGAGCGAGGAAATGGCTCCCCGTCATCACCGAGCTTCAAGGAACGGAGTCGGAGTCAAACAATGGACGAACACACATTCTACCCGCATCATCACGCACCTCAAGTAAGAGGTTTATGTCGGGCAGAGATAGATTATTATAGTGTTTTATTCTTGTGTATCAAGGTTATTGCTTGTACAGTATACATACCGCCGAGTCCGCTCATTGCTGCTAATAATACTCAAGGTATTACTGTAACTTACTGTTACCACGAATGAGATTTGCTGTGTTGTCGTCCAACCACGTTGGGCTGTTTGTGCATTTCCGCCATCACGGGTGAGACCGGCACACTGAGTATATCCATTAAATACCAACGACCGCGGCGAACGGATTATGAGCTGTTCACTGCGTCTCTGAGTGATAAAACTAACTGTTGCTGTCTCTCCCACAATTGCTAAACCGGCTTCGGTGCCGTCACCCTGTTCTCTCTCTCTCTCGTGCTAACCGCACACACACATATCCCCTCACAAACATACCCGCACACACATTTAGCAAACAGATAAATTGGCGATAGATCCCAGCTTTGTCCATAAGTTATAGTACCAGCAGAGACGTGTTAAACGGGCAGACGCCATTAACCATTCTCTGCCCACATTCGTGGCCACATTCTCTGGCCGGAAAACCTCACGTGACATACTCTCCACGAGAGCCACGCCTGCCATTTTGTGCACTCTTTCTCTCCATACACACACACACACACACACACACATATACCCTCCTCTCATGGATTGTAGGCTTATCTGTTACCATATCTAATCATTTTACTGTTCAGTTTGAAGTTGGAAGTCGGAAGTTTATCGACTGCATTGTATTGATTATTAATTGATATTACTGCATCAGTAAACTTTGTTATACTTTAAAGAGAAGTGTTTTGGTATTGTTCTGCATGCACCTGTGCCAAGGGTTGGCAGGGGATGTCAGTGCTCGGATTCAAGCCTTCATTGTTCCCTTTTTGAATGTTGATGTTCTCCAGACATCGACTTTCCTAAGAGAACAATCCTATATTGAGACTGCTATACTGTCTGGATATTAGTCCCTGATTCCAGGATGGTGCACCGGCAATATTAATTCTCTTTAATATTCTATTGATTTTGATAATTTATGTTATCTTTGATGATTGTTGATTTGAAGGAATTGATGGTTATTTTTGATGATTGTTGATTTGAAGGATTAACAAGCTAATGTTGATTCTAATCAATGTTCTATTTATTTTAATAATTAATAATTATCTTTGATAATTATTAATTATTGCTAATAACCAAACCCGCTCCTGAACGAAGTCCCAACACAGGACATAATGCAGTCCCATATTGACAGCATCATCTACAGACCTGTTTGCTCGGTGCAGTCCCATATTAACAGCATAATCCACAGACCTGTTTGCTCGATGAGCAAACTGAAGGGGGTCCAGCAGGTGTCCACTGATGTCCTTCAGGTAGGCCAAAACCAGTCTTTCAAATGACTTCATGACCACAGACATGAGAGCAACAGGTCTGTAGTCATTAAGTCCTGTGATTTTGGGGTTTTTGGCGACCGGAATGATGGTGGAGCATTTGAAGCAGCAGGGAACTTCATACTGCTCCAGTGATCTACTGAAGATCTGTGTGAAGATGGGGGCCAGTTGGTCAGCGCAGACTTTCAGACAGGCAGGTGAAACACCGTGAGGGCCTGAAGCTTTCCTAGTCTTTTGTTTCCGAAAGACCGGTACACATCCTCATCAAAGATCATAAGTGCAGATTGAGTAGCAAGAGGGGGGTTCCAGGAGGTGTTGGTGTGCGTGTGAAGTGAAGATCAGAGCAGGGGAGGGCTGTGAGACTGGGCTTCTCTAAAGAGTCATTTCTTTCCATTAAAGGATCCAAGAAGGAAGCTCCTTTAAACTTCATCATTCATTGTTCTTTCTCTGGAAATCTTTGCAGGATACAGTGTACAAACAGCTCTGGTGATGTGCACTCATGTGGGATGGAGACAAAGACATCCAATCCTCGCTGCCTTCCACTCTGGTTTTCCCCATTGCACATAGACATTAAACACTAGGAGGATGTGGCATTGACAGACAGCTGGATGTCCCAGCATGCACGCTGAGAGAAAACTTTATTTTTCTCATGCTTCTTTAACAAAGTCCAACAGATTCATCTTGAAACACTTGTTTCAAATGCCTGTTTTTTTTTTATTCCAGATATCTTTATTAAAAAGTGGATTTTAATAAGTTATTATGAGGTTAAGTAATAACCATATATTGTTTGTCATTTTAAGCCATTGTAATTATATTATTCAAAAACTTTTGTGAAATTTCCTAAATTAATAATTGTTGTAAACCAAGTTACATTTATTGTGAGTTGTCTATTAAAAGGTGTATTATCTGGAAAGCACTGCATTGTTTTAATGAAAATTTAAGGTTGTCGATTTATCATGTTAATTCAGTATTGGTTATATAAAAAAATATGCAATTAATCATGCCCCTGACCATGTTCACCTTCATGTTTTTAGTACAAGTCTTAGTCAGCAGGGGGCAGTAAGTACAACTCCAGCAGTACAGGCAACACAGCTGTACAGTCAACAAACCACACATGAGAGGAGACAGCACAAGATAAGGATGCGTTCTTGCATTCAAACACAGATGGACGGGTGCAACTTTGAATGCAGGGCACTCAAGATGTATTTCAAGTTTCAAACTACATTCAAACTACACTGACACAGCATCCTAAAACCTCTGTGTTTATGTGGTGATTTAACCAAAGTGAGATGCTCCAAAAGTGTCTGTCTGGCACATGTATACATAAATGTGTCCTTAGAAAAGCTCTTATTATAAGTCTACCTCAGACAGATTGATGAATTCAAATTAAAATCGAAGTGAACGACAATGATTTGTTCACTTAAAAGATTCGTTCAAAACCATTGATTTGATGAACGAAACAACACAAGTTCAAAACCATAATATAAGAACAGTCCAGAGAGGGAGTTGTGCTTGATGCTTTGGTTTCTTTTGTAATTATTTTTGATGGCAGAGAAACAATTTACGAAATAACCGGCTTAATAAGTTATTGAATATTATTTACTTGTTTGCTGAATTGTTGTACATTATAAAAGCAATACTTTGTACAATGTGGCAATTTTAATTTCTTTGATTTTTATGTTGGTTCAATAATTTGTTTGGTTTGTAAATCTGGTAGAGATACTGTACGCCATGCAGTGAGAGCAATAGGAAGTGCATTTGTTCCACAGGTGTACAACATCTCGCAGCTGGTTTACTGCTGATTTTAATACCCATTATTCCAGGTAAACAGGTGGAGAAGTCATACAGCAAAATGTCTGGAGAGCTTATAGGCATTAACATGGTCTATTTTCAATCACATGCCACTTGTTGTTAAGGGTAATTTTAAGTACTTTATGTTATGATGTTGTCTCCTAGGACTGAATGGTTAAGGGGGGGGGGGGGGGGGGATCTTTCTCTCATTTCTCTCATTTTATCGTCTCTTTTTTCATTTTCTCTCCAAGGATTTTCCCGCCTTTTCTTAAAAAATGTCAGGACTGAAGTCTTGAAGTGTCTTTCAAAAGAAATGATGCATACATGCATGCATGCATACAAAACCAGTACCTACTGCTGAAGTCAGAAGTTTATATACACCTTAGCCAAATACATTTAAACATTTAAATACATTTAAACAATTCCTGTCATTTAATCATAGATAACATTCCCAATCTTAGGTCAATTTAGGATCACTACTTTATTTTAAGAATGTGAAATATCAGAATATTAGCAGAGAGAATTAATTATTTCAGCTTTTATTTCTTTCATCACATTCCCAGTGGGTCAGACGTTTACATACACTTTGTTATTATTTGGTAGAATTGTCTTTAAATTGTTTAACTTGGGTCAAACCTTTTGGATAGCCTTCCACAAGCTTCTCAAAATAAGTTGCTGGAATATCGGCCCATTCCTCCAGACACAACTGGTGTAACTGAGTCAGGTTTGTAGGCCTCCTTGCTTGCACATGCTTTTTCAGTTCTGCCCACAAATTTCTATTGGATTGAAGACAGGGCTTTGTGATGGTCACTCCAGTACCTTGACTTTGTTGTCCTTAAGCCATTTTGCCACAACTTTGGAGGTATGCTTGGGGTCATTGTCCATTTGGAAGACCCATTTGCGACCAAGCTTTAACTTCCTGGCTGATGTCTTGAGATGTTGCTTCAGTATATCCACATCATTTTCCTTCCTCATGATACCATCTATTTTGTGAAGTGCACCAGTCCCTCCTGCAGCAAAGCACCTCCACAACATGATGCTGCCACCCCCATGCTTCACGGTTGGGATGGTGTTCTTCGGCTTGCAAGCCTCACCCTTTTTCCTCCAAACATAACAATGGTCATTATGGCCAAACAGTTCAATTTTTGTTTAATCAGACCAGACATTTCTCAAAAAAGTAAGATCTTTGTCCCAATGTGCACTTGCAAACTGTAGTCTGGCCTTTTTATGGTGGTTTTGGAGCAGTGGCTTCTTCCTTGCTGAGCAGCCTTTCAGGTTATGTCGATATAGGACTCGTTTTACTGTGGATATATATACTTGTTTACCTGTTTCCTCCAGCATCTTCACAAGGTCCTTTGCTGTTGTTCTGGGATTGATTTGCAGTTTTCACGAAAAACTACATTCATCTCTATGAGACAGAATGCGTCTCCTTCCTGAAAGGTATGATGGCTGCATGGTCCCATGGTGTTTATACTTGCATGCTATTTTTTGTACAGATGAACATGGTACCTTCAGGCATTTGGAAATTGCTCCCAAGGATGAACCAGACTTGTGGAGGTCCAATATTTTTATTCTGAGGTCTTGGTTGATTTCTTTTGATTTTCCCATGATGTCAAGCAAAGACGCACAGAGTTTGAAGGTAGGCCTTAAAATACATCCACAGGTACACCTCCAATTGACCCCATTTAGTTAATTGCCTAAAGACTTGACATCATTATCTGGAATTTTCCAAGCTGCTTAAAGGTACAGTTAACTTAGTGTATGTAAACTTCTGACCCACTGGAATTGTGATATAGTCAATTAAACTATATAATACAATCTGTCTGTAACCAATTGTTGTAAAAATTACTCATGCCATGCACAAAGTTGATGTCCTAAATGACTCGCCAAAACTTAAGTAGGTTAAAAAAAAATTTTTGGACTTCAACCTAAGTGTATGTAAACTTCTGACTTCAACTGTATATACTGTGTATGCACATACATTACACACACTCTGTGTTTTACCCTGCCTAAAGTGATGGTTTACCCAAAATTTTTAATTCTGTCATCATTTACTCACCCTTATGTTATTCCAAACCCATATGACTTTCTTCCATGGATCACACAAGAAAAAGGAGATAGGCAGAATGTTAGCTTTAGTCACCATTCACTTTCATTGCATGGAAAAAAGATGCAGTGAAAGTGAATGGTGCCTGAGACTAACATTTTACATAACATCTCCCTTTGTGTTCCATGGGGGAAGAAATGGGGTTGGAATGACATGAGTGTGAACAAAAATGACAGTTACTGGTAATAATACTATAATTTCCATGCAGATTTTACACTGTCAATCATCCACTGTTACAACTTTATTGCAGCATCACAGCTCAGGAGACTCAATCTCTGCCGGTTGGTCCTCTGCAGGCATGTTGTATATTTATGTGGGAGAGAGAGGCTGTCGTTTAATGAAGCCGTGCAGACCAGACCCGACAGGAAATGCTTTCCACCGCGGGCTCACTCTAATCTCCGTTAAAATAAAAGATAATGAAGCATTTAAAGCATCAGAACCTCTTTCAGCCTGTGGCCACACAGATAGACGTGATATGGAGAGACAAGGCGAAAAGCAAACTGGTAAAAGGGGTGTGGAGGGGTGGGGGGTAAACCAAAAGAGTGAGAGAGGCTGTCATTGTTGGGTCACAACTGTTGATCAGCCTAAAGGTCTGCAGCTGCAAGCTGGGAAGAAGGTGGTAATGCTTGTGTGCAATGTTATGTTTGTGTGTTGACAGGTTTAGCTATACTTGCGCGAGCAAATTCTTTTGTCAAAAACAAGTTAAACATGTCAAAAACCAATTTGAGAGGACATTTGAAGTGGTCCTCGCTATTTAAAAAGTATCATAAATCATGTTTTGTTTTTAATCTAATTAAAACCTGATCTCATGAAAATTATATGACTGTGGCGACAGCTTTGTAAATTACATTATGTGGTTCCTTACACTATCACCGAATTTCTGAAGAGAAATGCTTACTGAGTGGCGCTTAAAGTGAGAGAACTTTTCTCCCATACAGATGCTCTATCAAGTTTTAAACCAACAAAACTGACCTACCTACCCTAAACCTTAAACATAAACCTAAGCAATAGTTGTATAAAAAGCAAAAGTGAGTAACCAAGACATTTTGTGATGCTTCTATGACAGGGGTTTTCAAACTTTTTAATCCCAAGGACCCCCAAACATGATGGTTCCATGCAGGGGACCCCCTTGCCTAAAATATAAAGGCAACTATGTATTTTTGAGTAAATAATTGTATAAAATGTAAAGACATATTGCAATTCATATTACAATAAACGTAAATCTTAAGTAAGTTAAGTTTCAATAACAATTTTCTTTTATTATTTGGCAACTCACTATAGCCAAAATAATTCTCACAATTAACAATTTTATGTAGCTTCTGTACTTTTTTGTATTTCTGAAAAATGTAAAAATATACATTAACAGAACAGGGTACCTTTTCCACAGTATTAAGGCACTGGTAGATGAAAAGTTAAACCTGAAGGGCAGCATTTGCAATACAAACACATGAATCAAACCAAACAACACCACATTCACTGATTCAAGATGTCCTAATGGGATGGGTGAGCCTGGTGGCTTCTACACAGTTTGTCAATGCGTGGTTTCATTTTAGTGAGAGCCAGGCGCATGTCACTTTCGACCTCCAGACGGGCCCGGTGCTTGGACTGAAGTACTTTCAGTGCTGAAAATCCAGCTTCACACAAGCAGGTTGTGGCAAATGGTAAAAGACACTTTATTGCCTTCTCAGACAAAACAGGGTAGTCCTTTCTCACAGACATCCAAAACTCTGACAGAGGAAGGCAGGGGAACTTTGTTTTCATCCCTCCCTCATTTGTCAAATCAATCAGTTGCTCTTGGGCTGCTAGATCCAGATGAGTGCCAACCTCTGGTGCAAATGGGTTTCTAACAAAGTCCAGGTAGGTGTTGTTCAAATCAGGGAAATATTGTTTAAAATAGCCCTGAAGATGTGACAGATGAGACTGGATTTTGGGCGTGATGTTGTCAGCAGTGGAGGAGATGCACTCCTGGTTATAGAGAGGAAACATTTCTGTAACTCCCTCTTTCAGTTTGTTTTCCCACAGAGATAATTTTTGCGTGAACGCGCGCACCTTATCTTGTGCATTCAGTATGTGAACATTGTGCCCTTGCATGCTCTGATTGAGGACACTGAGATGCTGGAAAAAATCTGCCATGTATGACAACTTCAGTATCCATGAGTCATCTTCAAAACAGTTGGCAAGCTCTGACTTTTCACCAGAGAGAAATTCTCTCAGCTCTTTGCGCAGCATACACGCGATTTAAAACAGCCCCGCGGGAAAGCCAGCGTACTTCTGAGAGGAGCAGCAAGCTCTCATAATCATTACCCATTTCTTTGCAGAGTAAACCGAATAGTCTTTGTTTCAAGGGGTGTGATTTTATATAGTACACAGTTTTAGCTACATCCCTCAGCACGTGATGCAAATCATCATCAATGCGTTTGGCCACAAGAGCCTCACGGTGAAGCTGGTAATAATAATGCTTCCCCAATCATGTGCGGCTTCTTAGCACGCACAATGTGGAGTGATGCCAAATATGATGCCTTTAAACTCCTTTCAGGGACCAATATTTGCTGCCGAAAAGTACTAGTCTGCCGGGCCAAACACAACTCCTGATGTTTGAAATAGTCAGTGGACTTTCCTGCCTCATTGGGATGTTTCTGCTGTAGATGGCATTTGAGCTTGGATGGTTTCATGCACTCATTGGAGAGAATCTCTTGACAGAGAACACACTGGGGTCTCTTGACTCCCTGCTTTAACATACAGGTAAAACCAAACGTAATGTAAGATTTGTCATATTTTCTAGTTTTTGTTTAGCGTTCGCCAAGTCAGAATGACACGAACTGCTTGCAGAAGCGGGATTATTCAAAAATCTTTCCATCATTTGTAAAGCATGTACTTAGCCGCTAATTGAACAGTTCACCTTACTATAAGTGCAAAACGTAAATAGCGCAAAGTGTTTTGGGATAAACACGTTACAAGGTACCGCTCTTATAAATCACGAAACTATATGTAGATTTGGTTATTAACATCTTTAGGTTAAAAAGTAATTAGGTAAAAAATTATTATCTTGCTGTAAATATATATATATTATTATTTTTTTCTGTCAAGTTTTTCGAGGACCCCCTAGCTCCCTCTTGCGGCCCCCAGTTTGAAAACCCCTGTTCTGTGACACTTTCGTCTCAAGGGTCAACTCGCATGCTCTTCAGGGCTCACACTCCGATCCTTTACACTGCAAGTGCAACGGTCTATCAGTTGAGGTACTGCACAATTTTATTGCATTAGAACAAGCTTCTAAATGAAGTTTGTTATGTGATGCAAACATTAAAATGTATCTGCTTACAAGTCTATAGAAAAAGTGTTTAGATGTTATAAGATAGCATTGTGTGGGGAACGGTGAAAAGTAAGTGTTTATGAACTGATAATCTACCGTTTTTACTAGTGATTTGTGTGAAAGTAAATAGAAGTCTATGGGCCCTATTTTAAGAGCGCAATCGTTACGTGCAATGCAATGCCTTAAGTCATAAGCGCAAAGTCAATGGGCTTGGTCATGAAGTTTTAGTATTTTCGTGCAAGCATGCGCTAAGTCTAGGTGCAAGTGGGTTTGGCGAAATCATGCGCAAAAGGCTGGACCAAGTGCAATTTAATTATGAGATTCTTTTCCGGTTATTCCAGAGTCTGCGTCCTATTATATAGTCCATTCCCTCAAGCACCAGCAATATAAACATAGACAGCACATTCATAAGAAGTTGGTAGTGTAAATGAACTGTATGCAATGAATTAGAAGAATAGAAATATGGACATGCGTTCTTCTGTGCATTAACTGCGTTCTTGATGAATGCCAGTGTGAAAGACCTCTTGCTTGGTTGGGAAGGAGGAAGCAGGACCTGGGTGAACATCCAAATGTACAACATTTATTCACACTTTTTAGCGTACAAACATGATCGGCTTTTCAGCCCGACAAATAAACACCCATACACACCAGCATTGCTTTGCAACCACTGATACGCACACACAACATTGCTTTTCAGCCTGCTATCACCTACACACACACATTCGGCTTCATGCGTCTCTCTCCCTGTCTGCCGCTGTCTCCTCTCCTTAAGTACTCCTGTGCATTTCTCTGGAACCCGAGACAGGTGTGGAGCACAGGTGGAACTCATTCTCCACCCCCCTCCACCGGCCTCACCCTGCTCAGCGTCACTCGGCCCTGCCCCGATCACCACATCCAGGCATATTTCTATGACAGTGACACACGCTACATTTCTATGCATATGGAAAATTAAATTCTTGTCAGAATTTTTTTTAAATTATAGAGAATGTACAGGTAAGTATTATTAATCATTTTCATCTAATGATACAAATCATGGCTAGTATTAACAGTGATTGTTTTGGACCACACTTCACTTCTACAGGTCAATTTTAATATTGAAAAAATAAATTCATTTATTGAAAAACGAACAAATTAAACCAAATATATTTCTAAATTCAACTTACACTTCAAACTAAATTAAAATATAATCAAAATAACGAAGTGGTCAAAAAAATCCTACCAAATCTAAACATTTTACTCTGTCCAACTTCTTCCACCGGCCCCTTTTGCAGTGACTTAAAAAAAAAAATTAAAAATACCAATATAAATTAGATCATAAATACAATTGTAAATATAAACATAATGATAATAATTGAAAAATAAGCCATGACCTTTAGATAGTTTAACACAATATCATAATAATTATTTTTTTTCTCAAAATGGCTGCGACAGTGATTATCAGGGACTTAATTTAATTTTCCACTATATTTTAAGGGTGTGTTCACACTTGGTAGGTTTAGTTCGATTCAAACGAACTCTGATGTGATTGCTCTGTTATTGTGGTTCATCTGAACAAGTGTGAACGCTGCCACCAGAACCTTGGTGCGCACCAAACAAGCGGACCGAGCCTGAATAGTGGGTCTCGGTCCGCTTCCAAACGAACTCTGGTGCAGTTCGACTGATATTTGAACACAGCATGGACCAAAGACGTCTAAACGGACCAATAACTGGAAGTAATTTGCCTAAAACTGACCTCAAGCATACCTGGTTCTTCTCATCATAGCAGTTATGTTGCCCATTACAGTTCGGTACAGGCGTCTGAACCACCGTCAGCCGTCCTTGCAGCATATCTTCGATTGTGTGTGCAACGGAGGAATTCCTGGTGCTGTTTTGACTAATTTAAACATTTTATTAGCTCTTCGTTTGTTCTCAGCTGGTAAAAATACCACCATATATACATATATACATCCAACAAGCGCATTTAGCCCAGCAGCCAGCATTGTTTTGGATGTTCAGCAAGTTCCGTCACAAAATATATGTCATAAAAGCTGTCCAATCAGGTTGTGAACTTATCCTTATGCCTTTTGTTTTCTATTTTTAGGTTCAGTGTTAAAAATGCCAGTGTGAACGCTAAGCGAACCAGGACTAAATGTATCATTTTCTTTTTTGGTCCGGACCAAGAGAACTAAGAGAACCGAACTACAAGTGTGAACACACCCTAAGAGTTTGGACATGAACTTTATTACCACCTGCTGGTTGAATCTCCCACCTGCAAATGCAGGAAAAAAAATTGGACATTGCGTTGAGTTAAGACGTGGTATTGAAATGTCTTTGCACCACTTCATTTACAAACAATACACCCACAGTTTGTGCGACTACAGCAACAATAGCACAAACACTCCTACCTGCGCCCATTTGCGCTGGCACAAAATTGCACTTAGAATAAGCGCTCTCACGAAAATTAGATAAGACGTTGCTCACGGTCGTAGCTCTCATGATAATAGAGCTCTTTGTTGTTAAAGCACCTCTAGAGTTCATTTCACGCAGAAAGTGCCGCAATATATTCAATGAGACATATAAAAATTATTTTGCAAAAATATAAGTATAGTCACTTGATCTATGAGACCAGGTTGCATTACTCTGGTTTAGGGATTTGAACAAACCCTTAATCAATGTATTCAACTTTGATGCATAACTTCGAACTCATGTCACACTATTTGTGTTACAGAGATGACTGATAGCTCAAATTTTTCGGCCTTTTGAGAAATGGTTTGCCGTTACATATCTAAGCATTCAGAGTTCCGATTTTTCTAAAAATCATACGAAAATCCCATAGACTTGCATTGAAGGAGGGATCTGAAACAGGTCTAGGGACCAGAGGATCAAAGGAGTGTTCTGATTTGGCCCATAAGTAACCACTTAGCAACCACCCAGAAAACCCTAGCAACTGCATAGCAACACGCTTAAACCACTCAGCAACATTTTCATGGGCAAGCACCACTCACTGTAAAAATCTAGTTTATCTATTCACATTCAGCATGCACCAACTAAGATGTCCCTTTTAATTAAACATCTCACCTGTTCTGCAGAACAGGGCAATATGAATCAATATGACAGTATTTCTGTATGACACCTCCAAATGCTCCTGGTATGCACATATTTTCTCTTGCTAAAACATCCTCTACCTCTCTCTCTCTCTCTCTCTCTCTCTCTCTCTCTCTCTCTCTCTCTGTCTGTCTCTCTCTCTCCCAAACTTTTAGGCAATTATCTAAAGTTTTGCTGTGCCAGTGTGTTTGCTTAGTTGCATTCTGGGAATTGCTGGCAGGGCAAAGAGGCACAAAATGTAAAGAAGAGAAAGGAAGCAATGAATGCATGATGGATAGAGACAAAGAAAATGAGTATGTAGGAGAGTAAGCGGGACAAAAAAAAACAAAAAAAACATATCAGATGACAACAGAGTGAAACATGGTGGGAACATGTGAACAGCACCATGGGGCGTGTGGCTCACTCCTGTACTGAAATTGCCTCTTCCCTTCAGCTCAGATCCATAAAACCCCCACTGCCAGTAGAACCTGGACAATTAATGTGTTTCTGTTATCCGGCCAGTTCAGCTCTGTGTCTTTTCTCCTTTAGCCCTGTGAAGCAGATACATCTCTGTGGGATCTGCCCTCACCAGCACAATCAACCCAAACAAAACTGCATGATCAAAGAATACCGCAGAATAAACAAAGCTCAAGAGCCCTGCTCGCCTCCCTCAAGCTCAGAGTTTTTGATGATGAAAAGCCCCACAGTCTTTATACATCTGAAAATGAACTATTTGAAAACATCATGGTAATTTATTTGGTGTATTTGAAAGAGAACTTATGGGTTTGGGGTTTATTGAAACTTTGCTGCTACACTTACAGAAACTTTACCATACAAACACTCTTAATAAAGAGTCCAAAAAGGGCCAGTCTGATGCCATAGGACAACCATTTTAGGTTTATATGATGCTATAGGAGATCCCTTTTAAGTTCATATGATGGTATAGGAGAAACTTCTTTGAAGTTCCTAGTTCCAATGATGCCATATAATGCAGTATTAGAACCTTTTTAAAAATCTATGATGCCAAAGGAGAAAATTTTCATTTTCCTGTGATGCCATATAAGAACCCTTTTAAGTTTCTATAGGCCCTTTCCCACTGATGGTACTAAAGCCCGTTTTAGGTACTTTCCCCTGGAACAAGTACTTTTCGTCGCTTTCGTACCTAAGGAACTATAGTTCCTCGGAGTTGTTTTTTGCGGGATTTTTAGCTCCTACTCTGGAGTAGGTAATTTGGGGGCGTGTAGGGAATGTGGGGGGCGCTGCAGCCTGTGATTGGTCAAAAACCTATGGCACACTGATAAAGGTGAGGTGTCCACAGCCGCCATTGTAAACAACTAGCTGCTAGCATGCTACTCAGAGGACTGCGTTAATTTTACAATTCCCTTAACAGAAATAAAATGAAACCAACAAAGTATACAAAGAGGATCACCCGTTTCACATATGTGTGTGTGTGTGACTTCATCAGGAGACACGCTTTTAGTTTTCATCGCATCTGTACTGTTTGTAATGTGTGACTATACAGAAAATAAAGTGATTTCTGGATTTCTGGATTACTACATCAAATTTTTCCTGGGATGATGGATATAAATAATCAGATATTTATCGAGAGTGGGTAATTGAAATCTAGTTTACATGAGGGAAGTATTACGTGCCTGTCACTGTGTGGTTAACTTGCATCAAAACTTATTTTTTAAGTAAATGATTGGGTATTTCAGTAGAGTAATTTATGTTGAGTCGTAAAAGCCTTTGTTGTAAAAGATTGTGTTGATAAATAGGTTTATAGTGCATTTTCAACATGTATGCTAAATTCAGCATGTGCTGCATGGTAGGCTGACCGCTAGTCTCATCAGCAGCACGGAGCTCCGCACACACAGCTCTCGTTCCCAGTCTAAAACAGTAACCTGAAGACACAGACTGCGTTCGAAAAACTCGAAAATGCTGCCTTTTATAGGTTGGCTGTATAAGGAGGTAGGATGAAAATGTAGAATCTGGATCCGATCCTGGCGTCCTCCATCAGTGTTGTTGATTTTATTGTTGTTATTGAATCGCGCGTGCCAACCACGTTAGAAGAAAAATGGTCGATCCTTGATGACGTCACTACGGTAGTAACTTTTGTGAATGCGAATGCAACAGGGTGTCCTGTTCCTCGTAAGAGTTCTAATCTAGAAAGTTACTAAAGCAAAAGTACCAGGACTGTAGGTGGGAAAGGGCCTATAAAAACAATTTTTTTAAGTGCCTATGATTCCATAGGGGAACCTTTCTGAAGTACATACGATTTCGTTGTAGAACATTTTAACTCCATGTGATTCCATATGGGAACATTTTTAAGTCCCTGTAATTCCATATGTAATTTCAAAGAACCATTTTGTTAAGTTCCTTTTATTTCATAGGGGGACATTTTAAGTGCATGATTCCATAGGGGAACTTTTTTAAGTTCCTATGTAAACATGGACTAGAACTATATATTCAATTCAAATTATGTAAAATATATAATATAAAATCAAAATCTATAGAACCTAAGGTGCTGAGGAACTTATGCACTGTGTTGTCCATCTCTTCTACAATCTGTGAGAAAGTGAAAAAGAGTGAGAGAGCAAGGTGGGACTCATAACAAGGTGAGTCATAACATGACTAGTGCTTCTTCTGTAGATGATGCAGCATGAATGTAAAACAGCCCCGTTGGGGGTGTGCTTGGAAAGTGGGGGTGGCAATATCTGCTGTCTCACCTCAGCGCCTCTCCTCATCTCTCCTTGATTAGCTGCAGGAATGCAGTTTACTCATCTTCACCCCTAATGAAGAGAAAAATAGATGTGGATGGACCGATAAAAAAGAGAGAAAGAGAGTCACCACAGCTTGTTTGGTTGAGCTACTCTCCCCTGAGGGTCTTCAGTGATCTGTCAAAGGAATCGTTGATCACTAGCTACGTGAAAAAACTCTAACATTTAAGGGCTCTCAGGTCTGTCACAACCTTCGAGTCCTAATTTCGAAAGACAAGGCTAAGTGTGATTTGACATTTCGTTAAAGCATGATACTGACAGATGCAGCACTCTTTAAAAGGAATATTCTGGGTTATTTTCAAACTAATACCTATATGTAGCACAACTGTGTGATAGTTGCATTTTTAAGACTTTCATTGCCTGCTTGGCTCACCTTGTAAATGTATGACCGTAAATGTGTTTCCTTTTCGTTTTTACAAACTGTGTGATGCGTAAACAATATTACCTATGGTAGTTTAGGATAGGAGAAAGTATTTTAACAATGAAAAGTTACACACCTCAGCTTTAAAACCAAAGAAGCTTAAAGACTGTATTTGTTTGTGATAGCATTATTCTACTCTAAACCTCCTAGAAGCGACTGCACTATGACCAAACTTCCTCTCCAGGGCCTCGTCCATTCAGACAGTGACAGTGTCTGGCTTCTCCAGTGTTTCTGAACCTGAAAGAAAGTGTCAAACCGTGAGTGCCCTTGTCAAAAAAGTACATCACCCCTTGCTGCTGGAGAGGCCACCTACTCTTACAAAACACTCTTGGCAAAAGTGTAAAGTGATTCTGTGGGGGGGCTTTACATGGATGAACTGAACACAAAACCTATTCAGCATACTGCTGAGATGTTTAAATAAAAGTTTAAGCACCATAACTGCAGGTTTCAAAGTAAAAACAATATCAAACAAAATGTCATGATTGCATTATAATTCTTATTTAGAAAACCTCAGTGATGACAAGCGTTATCATGATTGCCGTTATCATTACTGCAGTGTTGTATGACAGCATCATTATTCCATAAGACTAGCTTACAGATGTAGACTGTCTGCAGGGACTCGTGATGGACCTGTTTACAAAAAGCCATGGGTGCTCTCATGATACGTTGTGATGGTCTAAGTCATTTTCTGTATGTGCGACCGTTTAGATTGATGAATGCATAAATAATATGGACCCTCTCCTGCCTGGAGTCTTTCTTGAAAATATATACAATGACTCTAACTCTAGTGGTTTTAATTAAATGCCATTAAAAAGCCAGTAGGGGGAATCTATTGGTTGTGTTGTTTTGAGTGTATAAAAGCTGCATCTTAAGGAAATAAAAACCAGAGCACCACTTGAAAAGCTTGACTGCTAAAATGGAATATGGAATATGATATTCAGCTACACAAGGGACTGATTATGAGTGTGTTTGCATGCGCAAACACTGATTATTCTTAATAAGCCGATAATTCGCAAGGTCATGTATAAATCAGGGTAAAGTCATAAACAGTTTAAGCAAAACCTGATGAACACTAGATTTGTGCCTGTTACCTCAAATTCATGAATTATTTTCTACATTTAAACACCTTTATTACTTCTATCCCTGCTTAATGTACAGAAACTACTATACTTTAAGTAAGCCATTCGTAGTTTGATTCTTTGAAAAGTATAAATACTGCATGTGAATCTGTGGCACTGTCAAAATATTGCTCTGTTTGATTGAGCATCCCAACCAGCCTAACATAGCAATATTGACTCAACCAATGGCATTAATTAAGGGTGGGACTATCTGTTTGCTGACCAATGGCACACAGTGAAGTGTTTGGGAAACCTTATTGAAAGTATCATTATTTTTGCAATTCCATTTGGTGTTGCTAGTGACGCATAAAATACACACTTATAATAACACACCTTTAAGGTGTTTGCATGATCTTAGACACTGTCGGCGTGTTACATCTGTTACGTTTTGACGTCAGGAGTGAAGAAAAACATTCTTGCATTGTTGGTTCATTAGTTTACAGTTAAACCCTTAAAGGAATATCCATTCACTTCCATTGTAAGTGCCTCACTTGTAACCCAGATTTTAGCTTTTTTTAAAGAAAAGGAGGTGCAAGTCAACATAAATTTTTGTGGTAAACAATATTATGCCACAAATGCTCTTGATTGAGCTTAACTTGTACTGAACCTGGAATATTCCTTTAAGGCCGAAACGCAAGTACATGAACACAGATGCTTCTAGCTACGCTAGCTCATTTTCGTGTGGAGTTCCGTTTCAAAATGTGTCCAAATTAATAACACAACGCAAGTATGTGTTGCATTCTCAATGTTGCCTTAAGGGTCGATATATACACTCACTGAGCACTTTATTAGGAACACTATGGTGTTAATAAATTGCCTGATATGGTCTTCTGCCTTTACAGCCCATCCGCCTCAAAGGTCAACTTGTTGTGCTATAATCATGTACACAGGTATCAGATACATCCATACACACAGCTGTTAGCTGCTGGCCATCAGCAGAGTGTCTTTCAGTTGGCTTGTACAAAAGGATTATGACATGTTCATTAAACAGCAGGAATCCCATTACTAACCCCAGCAGCCGCATGTCACATCACTCACACGTAATTAGTCAAACAAACAGCCACAGGAATGCTAATTGTCCCCCTGTTCTCTCACGCTCTCTCTCTGTCATTGTCACTCCATACCTCTTGTCTTTCCCCTCATCTCTCACCTTTCTTCCTCTTTTGTTCATACACTCTTGTTCAACGCCAAGGTAATGGGTTCGATTCGCAGGGAATGCACAAACTGATAAAATATTTACCTTGAATGCATTGTAAGTCTGTTAAAATAAAAGCATCTGCCAAATGAATAAATGTAAATCACTGCAATAACTCTGAAATTGCAGTATGATCTTTGATATAAATGGGTTGGTGTGGCATAATTACTGGAAGGTTGTTGGTTCGAATCCCATAAGGGATGAGCCAGTCGGTTAGGAATAATGCAAGAATCAATAGCATTTAGCATCACTGACTTCAAACCTGGCAAAAGAGGCATCTTCAAGTGCTAAAGTTTGAAATAATAAAATTGAGAGCTAAGGCAGAGGGGACCATTTTCAGCAAAAACAACTAACATTTTGGTCTGTTCCTCGCATGAAAATATTGAATGTCTTCAGAAGACTTGAAATATAGAGCATGAGTCACAGGGATTACCATCAAACTGGTCCCTGTAGTGTACTGTATGACGCTTAACCTCATGCGACACCGCGTCCACATGCGTGGATGTTGTATTTTGGCTTCGCTATACACAACGCATAATTTAAATGAATAAAAACCAACTGAGTACTGTTCACAAAACTCTACTGTCATTTAAAGGGTTAACTTCTGCCGCACCGAGTCACGTGACACAACAACATGCTGTTGATTTTTCTTAAAGCACTAAACCTGTTTGGCTGTAAAAACGAGAGTCTCTAGTTTCATTTGATATGCCGCTTTAAAAAATCTGTTTATTTTTTACATTTACATTTATTCATTTGGCAGACGCTTTTATCCAAAGCGACTTACAAAAGAGGAAAAACATAAGTGAATCATCTTAAGGTTTTTTGTGCATCAGCACGCTGATAAACATGATGTCTACATATGTGGACACTGGCACCACATTTCCTCAAAAGTAGAAAATGTATTTTCAATAACTTTCAGCTCGAACACATCTGTGGGTCATTTAGCTTCATTTTAATATACATTTTGTTATGTTTCATTTTGTTATCTCTGTGCAATACAATTCTATTCATTAACATTAGTAAATGCATTCCTATATACTGTATTTACTGTGTATTTTCACACTGAGAATAAATGATTCATCCAAAAGTTGAAAAAAATTTGCTTTCAGAGGCCTTATATGGAGAAAATAAGGTACATTATGAACTGTTCTGAGACCAGTGCAAACAGTGCATTCAATCTTAAAATACAACCAAAAGTTCAGTTTGAGGCAGCAGATGATGTTTGGACCACTGAACATGTTTGGCAGACATGGGACTATGGTAATCAGTAGATTCATTCATAATGCTACATTTTATTTTAACATGGTTGTCAGTGATTGGATGATGATGGCCATTACTTTGAATAAGAATTATTTATTCAGCTTTACAGAACATCAGCTGTAATCGGTCTGTAACGTCTCAAAAACATGAATAACCAACACTCCTGGAAAAATAATAAACAATTTGATGAAAAAAATATGACTTTCTATAGCTTAGTGTTATTTAAAATTTCACAACGTAGTAACGCTGTCCACATATGTGGACATTAATTTTTAGTAAAACCTTTTTTTCTTTTTTTCTTTTTTGTTTGCTTGTTTATTAGGTGCTACTATTTACAAATCAAAAGGGAACTGGAAAATGCACACAGCAGTCACGCACGGGTCTCAGGAGGTTAAAATGTCAATGACTACTCACTAAAACTCTGATGTAGTGTTCTCATCAATTGTGAAATGTGAAAACAAATACAAACATAGATATTACTTGAGCACCCAAAAGAGAGCCCATTTACGATCAGATTTGAATAGAAGGATGTTTATAGACTTCGAATCAAGTCTGCAACAAAAGATGTGGAGAGAAGGTTGCATCTTGCACCCACACCTGTCACTGGAATAGACTTGCTGCTCAATTTAACCATGTCATCTCATAGCAATGAGTCACCAGTGTTGTGTACTAATGCTGGGCCCTAAAATAGTAAACCGCAGAATTGAGCAAAAATCGTGATCCTCGCTGTGACTAAACTCTGCATTTCAGAAAAGGGAAGGAGGCACCTGCAAGAACAATGCTGCTTTTAAATGAGTCATAATCCACTTTGTAAGAGAGGAGAGGCTACGTTTAACCTAAAAGTGCTGCTTTGTTGGTGCAATCGCATGATTTAGCTTGTTTGTTTGTGCGCTTGCAGTTTTTATGATTATTCCCACGGTTTGCCAAAGGATGTCAGAGCCAAAAGATTTCTTCCCATCTGATGAGCTCCAGAGCGGCATTCTGTTCTGTTTGATTAAATGTTTTGAATTAATGTGTCCCCAAAAAACCACTGCACAGACACAAAAGAGTGCTATAAATGTTGCAAAAGCCTGTCCATGTTTTTCCGCAAGCACTCGTGACCTCCCATCATAGCTTTCAGAGAACGTGGTCAGTGTACCATAACGATTTTCATTGCTAGAGTTGAAATGTTGAGTATGTGTATGTCTGCATATGTCTTTAAAGGGACAGTTCACCCAACAATTAAAATTCTGTCATCATTTATTCACCCTCATGTTTTTCCAAACCTGTATGACTTTCTTTCTTTCGCTGAGCACAAAGGGAGGTGTTAGGCAGAATGTTAGCCTCAGTCACTATTCACTTTCATTGCATCTTTTTTTCCATTCAATGAAAGTGAATGGTGACTGAGGCTGACGTTCTGCCTAATATCTCCCTTTGTGTTCCACAAAGAAAAAAAGTCATACAGGTTTGGAACAACATGAGGGTGAGTAAATTACAGATTATTGTGTTCCCACAGCCATGGAAATTCTGGAAATATCAGGGGATATTAAAATGGTGATTTCCAGGCCAGAAAAAGTCATGGAAATTGATAAAATCTTAAAAGTCATGGAAAAGTCATGGAAATCTTGATAGTAAATATATTCCTAGTTTTTCTCTGCTCTAAAAATATCACAGTAGCTAGAAAATTATCTTGTTTTTAGTTAAACTTGCTCGCAGGCCATAGTTATTCCAATTTGTGAATGAATAGTTCTTTTGAGTCAGCTCGTCAATGAATAGATCAAAATGTTTCACAAATCAGTCTGAATGATTCATTTCTGACTTGGTCTGGATCTTAAAAATAGATGTATGTATTTGGAATGACATGAGGGTGAGTAAATGATGCTAAATTGTACCAAACATTGAGCAAAATCTGACAGAACCCTTGAAAATCGATCAATAAATAAACAAAATACAAGGGTTTAAGGAATATTTCAGGTTAATACATGTTAAGCTCAAATCAACAGCATTTGTGGCATAATGTTGATACCACAAAAATTAATTTCCACTCGTTCCTCCTTTTCTTTAAAAAAAAAAAAAATCAAAAATATGAGCAGCAATACAGCATAGTCTTTCTAGCTAGTCAGTCCACTGTCGGCCATCTTTGGAAGATGGACTCTCGGGAGGCTATTTCCAGTCATGCCAGTGCAGCTCCTATCTACTTGAATGGGGAAAGACCGAAATCTCAAAAACGGTTGGTCAAGATTTCGATCAAAGAACATATTTCAAATCAGCAATAAAATCTGACAATACTGGAATCATAAATTGTGATTCTTTACCTCATATTACACTCAAAAACGCAATTTTCCCGGCTTGTATAGCTAATGCGCATGCACATTCTAGAGTTGATTGACAGTTGATGTCTGTATGTGAAAGGTGATTGGTTCTTTTAACTGTAAGTTGGGACTTCCTTTTTACATCCGTTGACCATTGCACGCTCAGTGCTCCTTGGTTGAGTGTTCCAATTTCTGCCATTGATTTTAATAGAAGTGCCCATCTCTGCTAAATAATCTCTGGATACAGTGAGGCACTTACAATGGAAGTGAATGGGGCCAATTCGTAAATGTTAAAATACTCCCTGTTTCAAAAGTATAGCCACAAGATGTAAACATTATACGTGTTAACATGATTTAAGTGTGATAAAATCACTTACTAACACTTTCTGTGTAAATCTATGTCCAATTTTTCAGCTTCGTTGCAAAGACAATGTAATGTTGCAAACCCTGTAATCCTGGTTAATGACAATTTGAACAAGTTTATAGCTCAAATAATACACAAGTTTTAACAGAAAAATTAATGTCAGTGCTTTTATAAAATGATAAGCTTCACATTTCTGCATTTAAATCCTTACTGTAAGTGCCTTACTGTGACCTCAATTTTTGCTTTATTTAAAGAAAAGGAGGGATGAGTTTTTGTGGTAATCAACATTATGCCACAAATGCTGTCGACTGAGCTTAACTTGCATGGAACCTGGAAAATTATTTTAAGGTTACCCTACAAAGGCAAAACACAGTAATTACAACACTGAAACTCAAAAGTACTTTGACTGTCCAGCCAACTGTGGATTATAAAATAGTCACACTCCATTTTCTCTGAATCTGAGCATATTTCAGCCAAACCCAACTGTCACAGGACAGATCATATTCTAAGAGACAGTGTTGTAATCGAGACTTAGACCAGGCCGCCACCAGAGAGGGTCGAGTCCAGGTCAAGACCGAGACCAAAGAGGGCTGAGTGAGTCCGAGTCAAGACCAAGACCAAAAGAGGCTCAGTCTGAGACAACAAAACTCGTATAGATCTAATGCAATCTGTGTTAAATGTACAGTGTAAACAACTAAATTAATTCTAAGCTCATCATATATCAAATATACCTCATATTATTTGCTTATGTTGGTTTAAACAATATTACCAGTCGAGAATAAAAATTTAATAAATCCCACATCCTAAGTGAACACAATTTTAATACAATTTTGACATGTCAGTGTAAACAGTCTGTCAGTAAATAAACTCACATTAAAGGTGCAAGGTTCCTTTGGCTTAGCATGGCAATACAAACTACCGGCTTCTGTGTTCTGTTATATTCTATTAATTGTAAGTCAAGTAATTTTTTCAGCTATACAAAATTTAGTATTACTGTACCATAACTAAAAGGAATAAAACTTAACAATTATATATTAAATGTAAACTGTTAACGCAGTGAGTGAACTAAAACCTTTACTTTCGATGTATTTACAGTTTCTTCAATTGCACTATTATATTCCATCCACTGTAAGCCAAGAAGGCATTTCTGATATACAAAATCCAGTATTACTGTACTATAACTAAAAGGAATAAACCTAACAATAATGTATTAAATGTAAGCTGTTAACGCAGTAAGTGAACCGAAACCTTTACTTTCAATGTAAGCGCAGTGTAGTTCTAGCAGGAAGACTCACAGGTGTACATCATCGCACCATTAGCTAGGTTACTCCTAGCCAATCATGTGTCAGCCATTGCTTTATAAGCCTGCTCACAATCTATCACATCGCTGTTTCAGTGTGCCAACACGGCAACCTCCACCTCCCCACCGTCACCAGTTGAGTCCCGTCCTGCACGGGAGTTGGATACTCGCCCCCTTCCTCCTATCTCCGGCAGGATATGATGGTTCTGAGTACAACCTCTTCAGACCGCCAGACGGGGCTTACGCCAAAGAGACACATTACATTTCTGTTTTTTTTTTTCATCAGATAAATGTCAGCTTGAATTTTATTATTCCTGATAGAAATGTATTTACAAGTTCATCAAATGCACAATTATATTCCATCCATTGTAAGCCAAGAAAGCATTTCTGATATACAAAATACAGTCTTACTGTACTATAAATGTAGGTTTTGACAGCTACAGCAGGGAATAATTACTTTTCAAAAAATATGAAAGACCACCGTTACCCAAACGTACACCAGGCTCCAGATAACCTCTTTTATAATAGCCATTTATAATAAAAGTTTAAATGTTACATCTATGAGGTATTATTGATATAAAGTAAATCTTTAAAGGGGCATCCAGTAGTTCTCTAGCTAGCGTTAGCATTGCTCTTCTTTGTGTACTTTAACGTACTGTACTGTAACGATGTTACATTGGTGTTAGACGCTATACTGCCATCTTTTGACGTGGATAAGCATGATCATCTCTGCTGCCCTCATCAGCTTTGGAATATCATTTGCATCTGGAAAATGTCAGAGTTTGAGGTAATTTCTAAAGTTATTTATTACTCCTAAAAATAAAATTGCTTTGCCTAAAAACAAATGTCAGAAATCAAGTGAACATATTTCTACTGTTAAGGATAGATTATTATTGTCTCTCCTATCAATAATCTTTGGAGACTGTCTACGTTTCGCGTTATTTCTAAAGACAGTTGTTACCTTTATTAGAGAACTGCTTAGCATAATATAATCCTCAATTATCAATAGTTACAGAATGTGAAGGTAAAGGAAAGATTAGAATTGTTTTTGATGATCGAATTTAGCATGTCCATGAATACTGTATTTGAAGAACTTGTTTTATTTCCAAGCAACAATCAACAATCACTGTGCCAAGATACTTTGCACTAAACGAATGAAGACGTAGATGCCTTACCATTACTGATGATTACCCTAGGTTTTTTTTTTTTTGTTGTTTTTTTGCTTTTGCCGGTCTTTCTGTCTTCTTGCTTGCTCCGCTGCTAAAGCACGATAAATAAGTATGATTCATTGTGTTCTGTCACAGTGACAAATACCTTGTGTGTGTAAGCATACTTGGCAACAAAGCTCATTCTGATTCTTTTCGCTCTTCACGTCACCAAACAACACTGTTCTAAGCATAGCCAAGAGTATCTATATACAGGTGGTAGCCAATGTGCGTGAGGATTCTCTTCTTCGATGTTTAGCGAAACACCAAGGGTCATATGATTTCAACATGGCAAAACACATTGAAGGGGGTGACCCGCACAATGTAGAATAAAACACTTTTTATCGAAAACTATTATGAATACAGCCTTCATTTCATGTGAGTGTACACCATTCGTATCAAACTTCACAAAAACACATCATTAGTTAATGTGTAAAACTTTTTAATTGGCTCCAAACTACTGAATGCACCTTTAAATATTACTGAAACTAAAACTAAAAGGTCCCATTAACTTTTGTCTCAGCCTCAGATATGCTAAAAGAGCAGAATAGTTTTGTTTTATTTGGGGGGGCGGGGGGGGGGGGGGGGTTGCTTTTAACAACGTAATTAAAAACCACTTCTTTAGTCCCTTTCGGATTTCCATAGTGAAATCAGATTGTGTACAATGGACAAGATTAACACAGTTAACACCGTTTTCAATATCTCACTTAGACAGGCATTTTGACAGTTCTCACACACAGCCACAGTAGCGAGTCGTGAGGGCTCTTCTTGCATGTGTGCTAGAAAGCAGCCGCCAGACAGCCCATGATAATAAGCAGCCTTTTTTTTTAAAGGACTCAGCTGGTCTCTGGAACAAATCAGATTTCACACTTATTGAAGTCCGAGTCGAAACCGAGAGAGGGTCGAGTCCATGACAAGACCAAGTCAGTTCAGTCATTCTAATTAACTTGATATTAAAATGGTAAAAGTCTATGGAAAGTCCATTTTTAAAAAGTGAAGAAAACTGTGTGTTTGTGTGTGTGTGTGTTATTTACCCATCTGTGATTGTGTCTGTGTATTTACAACCTTAGCACACTCTGTGGCTTTTGGGTGGCTATCATTCCAGAAGAGCATTGGCCTCTGTTGTCCAATTTAGTCCTCTCTATGAATGTCCAGCCAATCAGACCCTCCAATTCCCCAAGCCCCTCTGTCCAAGCAGAGCCAGAGAAATCTGTGGTGGTTGTGATTTTAGAGGGCATTGTTGGACAGCAGACACCAGTCACAGTAGACTCGGTTGGGCCATAGCCTGTAGCCTGCTGGGTATCTAACAGATAGCAGGGCTTTTGGTTCTTTGGAGAGCATTGCTAATTTAACAACACAGACCTGCTTGTGGGCTGCAAAGAAGGCCACCCTGTAGAACAGAAATCATAGTGCACTAAGACTCAAGCTATTTGTTAATAGTGTGCAACAGTGCCCCCCACTCTTTCAGCTGTCTTGGTTCCTGAAGTATTTTTCCCATACATTTTTTCCATAGGGAAATCGAAAAGTACTTCATAAAAGAGTTCTAAGCCATTAACCAAAGCATCCAGCTTTGAAGTGAATCGCAACATTACAAACTTTAAAGCAAAGAAGTATTAGAAAATCGGACAAAAAGACAAAGGTACAATACTAAAAACTGACCCTATTTTATTCATGCGTGTTACTGGTCTTATTGTGAACGAATATTTCATGCATATTTGCTGTTTTATAAAAATATTTTGACCTCATAATCTTTATTCGATATCATAACTTGCTCTTCCAGTGATATGATTGACGTGATATGTCTCTCCTCAAGGCCAGCACGTACTTCACCACCCAGACCCTGGCTTTCTGACGTCCTTCGTGAAAATTGGACTGACCTCAGGGCAGTTGAGAGGAGATGGCAGAAATCTAAAGATCCAGCAGATCTAGGTAAGTATCAGTCTCTGCTTACAACTTTTTCAGATAACCTTAAATCTGCAAAAACTTCCTACTACCAGAACAAGATCAACAGCACCACAGACACTCGCAGCTTGTTTAGAACATTCAACACACTTCTCTGCCCTCCTCCTCCACCACCGGACACATCACTGACAGCAGATGTCTTCGCCACATTTTTTACTAATAAGGTTACAACCATCAGCAATACATTCTCAGCACCTCACCCTGTCAAACACCCGTCTCCTGTATGCAACTCCTCTGTCTCTATGCTCTCCTCTGTCTGACACTGAGGTCTCTAAACTCCTCTTCTCCAACCACCCCACCACCTGTTCCCTTGACCCCATTCCTTCTCACCTTCTCCAGGCCATCTCTCGGTCCATCTTACCTGCACTCACTCACATAATTAACACATCTCTACTTACAGGCACTTTTCCCACTACATTTAAGCAGGCTCGAGTAACCCCGCTGCTGAAGAAACCCACACTTAACCCCACACAAATAGAACACTACAGACCAGTCTCTCTCGTGCCATTCATGGCAAAAACACTTGAAAGGGCAGTTTTCAATTAAATCTCTGCCTATCTCTCACAGAACAAGCTGCTGGATGACAATCAGTCAGGCTTCAAAAGTGGACACCCCTCCGAGACTGCCCTGCTGTCTGTCAGTCACTGAGACAGACGAGAGCTGAATCCATATCATCTGTCCTGATTCTGCTGGACCTTTCTGCAGCCTTCGACACAGTCAACCATCAGATCTTACTCTCCACCCTCTCTTCGCTGGGCATCACAGGAACTGTGCTTGACTGGTTTAATTCCTATCTCTCAGGTAGGTCCTTCAAGGTAGCCTGAAGAGGTGAGGTGTCCAAGCCACATCAGCTACTTACTGGGGTACCTCAGTGTTCAGTGCTTGGGCCACTTCTCTTCTCTATATACATAACATCACTGGGACCCATCATTCAGGCACATGGTTTCTCTTACCACTGCTACGCTGATGACACGCAACTCTACTTGTCTTTCCAGCCCAACGACACCACAGTGACTGCTCGAATCTCTGCCTACCTGGCAGACATCTCGGTCTGGATGAAGGAACACCACCTGCAACTTAACCCAGCCAAGACCAAACTCCTTGTCTTTCCAGCCAACCCTGTTGTTTAACACAACATCACCGTGCAGCTGGGTGCATCTACAGTAACGCCTTCCAAGACGGTCAGAAATCTAGGGGTAACCATCAATAACAAACTAAATTTCACAGACAAACTAAATTTCTCATAGACCGCATGATCATGTAGATTTACACTCTACAATATCAGGAAGATAAGACCCTTCCTCTCTGAATAAGCCACACAACTTCTTGTTCAGTCACTTGTCATAACTAGACTGGACTACTGTAACGCTCTCATTGCAGGTCTCCCTGCATGTGCAATTAGACCCCTACAAATGACGAAGAATGCAGCAGTACATCTGGTCTTTAATCAACCAAAGAGAGCACGTTACATCACTCCTTGTCTCTCAAGGCTCAAGGCTCTGATGCTGGCATATAGAACAGTCACTGGGTCTGCTCCAGCATACCTAAAATCATTTCTGCAGGGCTACGTGCCCACTAGAAGCCTGCGGTCGGCTAAGGAACGTTGCCTTGTTGTACCAACACAAAGAGGCACCAAAACACTTTCCCAAACTTTTGGCTTCATCATACCACGTTGGTGGAATGACCTTCCCAACTTCATCCGTGAAGCTGACTCACTTTCTGTCTTCAAAAAATGGCTAAAAACACATCTTTTCCATGAGCACTTAACCAGTCACTAAAAAACAAAACAAAAAAAAAACTTTAATTGTTGTACTTTAATCTGTTTTGAATGCTATTCTGATGCTAGTGAAACTTGTAATGTGTCACTTTTCATACCACTGTCTCCTTAAGATGATTCGCTTATGTTTTCCTCTTTTGTAAGTCGCTTTGGATAAAAGCGTCTGCCAAATGAATAAATGTAAATGTAAATGTAATTTATGCAATGCCACGCTGCAGTTAAGCAAAGTTTTGAGTCAGTTTAAGTCCCGCCCTTTCAAGAGTCATGTACAAAATCTTGGTGTCAAAGCAGCTAATGCAGAGATGAAGAGGTGTATTTTCAGCTGTTTCCCGATCTTGGTAATGGGCCCGCTGGCTTGAATTTACATTTTGAAGGAGGAGGAATAACGGCGAATTCATGGTTGTTTTCTGGACATTTCACACCTGAATGTTTCCAGAGTGAGAAAAAGTTTCACGCCTGAATGTTTCCAGAGTGAGTTGGATGCGTCTGGAGTTTATTCATATTTTTAAAGCACTTATCTTGGGATGTACAGCATGAGTCTTTTTTTCCCTTTATATTTAGTATATTGATATTTTTATCTAAAACTCGCTTGTTTCTCATTCATCTGCATTGACTTGCACAATGGCTCCAGCCTCGTTGTGATGAGCTGTTTGCATTTCTGGAGTTGTTATGGATTATTGATGTCAGTTAGATCATCATTTGGTTCTCAAGTCAGTAGGACACGGTGGAACCAGTGTGTGTCTGTGTATCGACGGCAAACTCGCATTCAGGTTTGCCACCATTCCAGTATGCAATGCCCACTTTTCGCAATCCACTCCACAACAGATGGATAAAATCAAGTCCCCGCCCTAAATTGTTTTCTTGTTCAATAAGCCATTTCACTCAGAAATACACCACAATACAGCAATTTCTGTTTCATGCTGACTTTAATGTCTTTAATGAGGGAAGGAACTACAATCCCAATTCCAAATATTCTGAATAAGTAGTTTGAGAGTGTAAGGAAAGCAACTTGATTGAGTAACACAGTGCGTCTGGGAGTGAGTGATCACTGCAGAGCTTTTTTGCCACGACTCTCTGATTGGTGGATTTTTCCCATCAAGATCACAGGTAGTGAAATTCTTCACCAGGAATTCCGCTAATAAACATATATAAACAAATATAAAGTTGAAATAGCATGTAAGTAAGTACATTTTATTTATATAGCACCTTTCAAGAAAAGACGTCACAAAGTGCTTCACAATAAAATACTAAAAAGCAAATAAGAAACATAGACATAAATGCAGATAAACAGATAAAAACATGAGGCAAGACAAAAACACAAACTAAAAACAAACAATTTTAAACAAAAGCAAATCTAAACAAATGGGTCTTCAGCTGCTTTTTTAAAGTGTCCACAGTGTCCACAGATGTTAACTCTAATGGGAGAGAGTTCCAAAGTTTAGGAGCCACAACTTCATAGGCACAGTCTCCTTTTGTCTTGAGCCTGGAGCAAGGAACAACCAACAAACCCTGATCAGAGGACCTCAGATTCCTACTGCTATTAAATGGCTGCAGCAGCTCTTTTATATAGGCAGGTGCCTGACCATGCAAGGCTCTAAACGTAATCACAAGAATCTTGAACTGGATCCTAAATTTTATAGGAAGTCAGTGTAAAGAAATTAGAATTGGTGTTACATGAGACCTTCTAGGTGACTTGGTCAGAAGCTTGGCTGCAGCATTTTCATCACTTTTTGATCGGTTCAGGGATGTATTGCTAAGACAGGTGAAAAGGGAATTGCAATAGTCAAGATGGGAGGAAAACGCATGTATATTCATATCCATCTCAGCTATGGACACAGTTTAGCAATATTGCTTGGCTGGTAGAAACAGGAGAAAACCAATCAAATTACATGCTGGTCAATTTACAAAACTGGCCTGTAGAGACACCTAGATTATGGAGGGTAGGTTTAACAGAAGAAGATAAAAAGCCAAAACTTTCCATCACTTTTGGGACAATGCCATCAGGGTCAGAAATAAGAAATTCTGTTTTCTCAGTATTTAGCTGTAGAAAATTATCTGCCATTCAATATTTTATAGAGTTGAGGCAATTCAAAAGAACAGACAGTTTTGAAACATTTTGAGGCTTAAACTAAATGTGTAACTGAATATCATCTGCATAACAATGGTAAGAGATACCTTTAAAATTTCTTACTATTTGCCTGAGAGGAAGCAAGTACTATGCAAACAGCATCGGGCCCAGGACAGAACCTTAGGGAACACCACAAGACAAAGATGAGGCATAATTATGAACAGTGATGAGAAAGTCCTGTCTGATAAATATGAGGAGAAGCATTCCAAGGCTGTTCCAGAGATACTCACCCACTGCCTGAGCCTCTCAACTAATATACCATGATCCACAGTATCAAAAGCAGCACTGAGATCTAGTCCAATACAATCCAATACAGAACATTCTCCTGCATCACTCTGCATTAACAGATCATTTGAGACTCTGAGAAGAGCAGTTTCTGTTGAATGCAACCGACGGAAACCAGACTGAAACTTATCAAAAATGTTGTGTTTATCCAAGACAGCTGTAAGCTGCTTAGCAACCACTTTTTCTAAGACCTTAGCTATAAAAGGTAACTTAGTAATAGGCCTGTAGTTCTGGGGAAAGGAAGGGTCAAGATTTGTTTTTTTGAGAAATGGTTGAAGAGCGGCTTGTTTGAAATATGATGGGACACGACCAGATGTCAACAAGTTATTGATTATAGAGAGCACACAAGGACCAATGGAATCAATAACATTTTTAAACAAAGCAGTGGGTACAACATCAAAGGGACTAGAGGAGGTTTACTGTCAGAGCGAGAGTGAGACAGAGACCCAATAGCAGAAGAGTGGTTCAGAGGATTTATTAACAACAAATGTCAAAATAAACTGTGCTGGTGAAGTATTATAATCCCAGCAGCGGCTGCAGTAGTTGGAGATGAAGAACGAGTCTGTGTGCGCATAGTGGCTGCACAGTGGGCAAATGAGAATTGTGTACATAGATGGGTGTATGCATTGTGGAAGTCAGGAGCAGATCCATAGGAAGTGTCCGTTGAAGCATGGTGTGGTGCGAAGAACAAAGCCCAGACGAAGGAGGGCAGTCGTATTCCCGACAAACAGGCAGAGACGAGGAATCCTCCACTGGTGATTCGTGGGTGGCGAGGACAGGCGTACAGCAAACTGGAAGGTAACCACACTTCCCGACATGTGGGGCAAATTGTAACAAAAAAACTCTTAATTTAGAGACGTGGAAAATGGGGTGAATACGTTTGAGGTGAGGTGGTAATTTGAGGTGGACCGCCACCGGACTGATGACATTGGCGATGGGAATTGGCCCGATAAACTTGGGACTCAGCTTACGTGAGGGCAGTCGGAGCGGAATGTCCTTGGAGGACAACCAAACCTTCTGCCCGCACATGTAAGCTCAGGGCTTAGACCGGGGTCAGTCCACTGACCTCTTGACGTGAGCACCAGTCTGTACGATGGCTTCTCTGGCGGCTTTCCAGGTGCATCGACACCTCTGCAAAAAGGTTTACGGACGGGACCTGAACATTGGGCTCTTGAGCGGTGAACAGAGGGGGCTGGTTGCTGAGGCTACACTGGAAGGGTGATAACCTCGTAGACGACGATGGAAAGGAGTTGTGAGTGTACTCGACCTGACTAAATTACTACATGACTAAATTATTGCTCCAAGAAGACGGATTGCGTGAGGCCATACAGAGCAGGGTCTTTTCCAGTTCCTGATTAGTCCGCTCTGCTTGCCCATTTGTCTGGGCATGGAACACAGAGGACAAACTCACTGTAGCCCCCAGCTGTCAACAGAACTCTGCCCAAAAACGTGACACAAAATGGGGGCCTCTGTCAGAAACCACATCAACCGGAAGGCCAAGAATGCGGAAGATGTGGTTGATGACTGCTACCGCTGTCTCCCTCACTGAGGGTAATTTGGGGAGGGGAATGAAATGAGCCGCCTTCGAGAACTGGTCCACTACAGTCAAAACGACTGTGTTGCCATGGCAGAGGGGTAACAAAATCCATGGCTATGTGTGACCAGGGTCTCGAAGGGACAGACAGCAGTTGGAGGAGCCCAACCGGGGGGTTAAAATCTGGGGTTGGCCAATCGGAGATGGCTTTGACTTCGGCAGGGTCCATATGCACTCCCTCGGACGAAATGATGAACCCCAGGAATGGAACCAACAAACAGCTGATTCTCTAGCTGTCACTGAAGCACATTCCTGACATGCTGTACAGGGTCCTGGAAATTCTGGGAGAAGATCAGAATATTGTCAAGATAAACAAACACAAAACGATCAACCATGTCTCTAAGCATGTTATTGACAAGCCCCTGGAAGATGGCAGGGGTGTTGACAAATCCGAAAGGCATAACCAAATATTCGAAGTGCCCCCATAAGTGTTAAAGGCCATCTTCCACTCATCCCCCTTCCTGATTCGGATCAGGTGATAAGCATTGCCTAGGTCCAACTTCGTAAATACGGACGCCCCCTGCACAAGTTCAAAGGCTGAAGACATCAAAGGCAAAGGATAACTATTCTTCACCGTGATGTCATTCAGCCCCCGATAATCTATGCAGGGTCTAAGCAAGCCATCCTTCTTCTCCACGAAGAAGAACCCCGCCCCTGCAGGCGATGAGAAACGGCGGATGAGACCAGCTGCCAGAGAATTATTGAGATACCTGTTCATGGCCTCCCTCTCAGGAGCTGAGAGCGAATACAGGTGTCCCCAAGGAGGAGAGATGCCAGGAAGCAGTTTAATGGCACAGTCATACAGGCGATGAGGAGGGAGGGTCGCGGTGCTGACAGGGGAGACAGCAGAATTAAGACAGTGTGATGAACAATAAGAGCTCCAAGCAAGAACAGTGTTGGTTGTCCAATCAATTTGTGGGTTGTGCATTACCAACCATGGATGCCCCAACACTACCGGGGTCGATGGGGATCAGATAAGATAAAAGAACAGTTGTTCTGAATGATTTCCAGAGACGAGGGTGACTGGCTTGGTAGACTGGGTGATGACTGACAGGGGCATGCCACTGAGGGTGTGGGCGGTGGTGGCCTCATTCAACTGGACCCTGGGAAGCTCTCCAGGATTGTTGGCCGGGAAGGGCATGGTATTTTGTGGGGGAAAGATTGAATGATGTTTGCTCACATGTCATTTTACCAACAAAAAAGGAAGTTGTTGCACTCATCAATTTAAGAAATTGGAGCAGCAGGTGTTGCAGGAGAGACAATGTTACTAATGGTGTCAAACAGGATTTTGGGATTATGTCTACTTTTTGATACAAGATTAGAGAAGTATGTAACTCTGGCATCCTTAACCATATTATTAAAATCTGTTAAAAGTTATTTTAAATACTGATAGCGAACTAGTAGATGAGTGGATTTCCACAAACGCTCAATTGTGCGACAGGTTCGTTTAAAAGAACGAATACCATTGTTAATCCAGGGGGAGGAATTAATCAGAGGAGCCAGTCTAATCTTTTTAGAAGCAACTTTATCCAGGACAGAAAGACAGTGCTCATTAAAAGATTGTACTTTAGAATCAACAATACTATTTGACATAATAACAGGACTATTATAAAAAGCAGCAGAAAACTTTGCCGCAGAGAGATGGTTTAGGATGCGAAAATTAATTTCACAACAACAAGGTAAACTATCCAAATTAAGACAGGTCAAATATAACACAATTATAAGAAATAAAAAGATCCTCAGAAATAACAATCAATATATAAACCAAGAGTAAAAACACATTCCAGTGTATGCCCTCTGATGTGTGTAGGGACAGTTACATGTTGAGAAAGATTAAAAGACTCAGTGATATTAATAAAGCTAGAAGAATCATCAATATGAATATTAAAGTAAACAATAATCACAAATCTAGATAATAATAGACGACAAAAAAAAAAATCACTAAATTAATTTAAAAAGGAGCTGTTTGGTCCGGGTGGACGATAAAATACCATTAAAAGGATTAGTACGTCCTGTTTTAATCATTTGTACTTCAAAAGAAGAGAAAGACCCAATGCTTACCAACCGACAATAAAAGCGGATTCTGAACACGGCAGCAAGTCCTCCGCCACAGCCTGAGATTCTAGGTAGGTAATCCTTTGGGCACAGCTCGATAAGGGGGGCGTGGACTGATGGCTTCAACAGAATCATTTACCATCGAATAACCACCTCTGAGCTTATGAAGGTCTGTCTTTAAAGGGATCGTTCACTCAAAAATGAAAATTCCCTAATCATTTACTCACCCTCATGCCGTCCCATATGTGTAAGACTTTCCTTCTGCTGAACACAATCCATATAATTCAATCCAACAATGGTTAAATCCATGTCTTCAGAAGCGATATGATGGGTGTGAGTGAGAAACAGATAAATATTTAAATATTTTTTTACAATAAATCTCCACTTTCACTTTCACAATCTTTTTCTTTTGTTTTTGGTGATTCACCTTCTTCTTTCATATCGCTACCTACTGGTTAGGGAGGAGAATTTATTGTAAAAAAAAAAAAAAAAAAGAAGGACTTAAACATTGATCTGTTTCTCACCCAGACCTATCATATCGCTTCTAAAAGACATGGATTTAACCACTGGAGTCATGTGGATTACTTTTATGCTGCCTTTATATGCTTTTTGGACCTTCACAGTTCTGGCCACCATTCACATGCATTGTATGGACCTACAGAGATATTCTTCTAAAAATCTTTGTGTTCCGCAGAAGGAAGAAAGTCACACACATCTGGGATGGCATGAGGGTGAGTAAATGATGAGGGAATTTATATTTTTGGGTGAACTATCCCTTTAAAGGTTTATAAATTATCGTTATATTAATTATCAATTCCCCTAAGGAACCAGATTGTTTCACTCTTATTAGTGGCTCTTGCTAAGGAAAGCATCACTATTATTATTGGCAATATACTTAGAGATATAGAATAGGTTAGAGATTTAAATTTCTAATCCGTAGTATTACAATTCAGTGCGTAGCTTGTCCCACAATGGATATAAATGATACCTCAAGTCATACAGCTTGTTGAAGAGAGTTGTGATTTTACTTTCCAAACAATCAAACTTTACAGTGTTCGCCTGGCTGACAATAAAAATGCTTAGATTAACATTGAAGGAGGGCTCTTTTGACTTGGGCCGGTAAGCAACTACCTAGAATCCCTTTGAAACCACCTAGCAACACCCTAGCAACCACCAAGAACACCATGGTAACCACATAGCAAACTAACTAAAAAAAATACCTTTTCCAGGAAAGTCAGTCCACTTGACCACCATCCTTGGAACGCTCCAGGGCACCAATTTTCAACGGATACAAGCAACATAAAAGTACAGCTCTTATCTACTTAAATAGGGAAAGACTGAATTCCCCGAAATGGTTGGTCAAGATTACAATCAAATAAAATGTTAAAATCAGCAGTAAAATCTGACAACAATGGTATCATAAATAATACTACTTTAACTCTGATCATGCTAAAACAGTGGGATTTCCTTTTCTACATCCGCTATATTGGGTGTACCAATTTCTCACATTAGTTTTAATACAAGTGTTCAATCTCTGGCAAAATAATCTCTAGAATTACTAATTAGAAACCACTCACAACACCCATAGCATTAAGTTTTGTACAGGCAAGTATCACACACATTTTGTCATAGACATAAAATCTTGTTAGGAGTATATTACACAAACATTTGTTTCTTTGAGTGTGCCCCTCTTTCTGCCCTGTTGATGTATTCTTTTTGCTTCCTCGCTTTGTTTCCTTCCATTGTTTTCCCAAAAAAAATATTTCTCTCTCTCTCTCTCTCTCTCTCTCTCTCTCTCTCTCTCTCTCTCGCTCTCGCTCTCCCTTCATATCTACAATTTACCATTCTCATGGGTCGGTTCACAAAATGACACATCATATCACCTTACTTTTGCACTTTTAAAACTGGCAAAACCAAAGCAAGCAAAATTAAAAATATATATTTCGACTCGAATGAAATACTAAATGCCAAGTAGTGGTTGACATGGCAGCTTTCATATTTTAACCAAGCACTTCCAGTGTGTCAGCTAACATTTTAATGAGCTAACAGTGCCATCAAGAGGCCATGAGTATAACTGCATGTTCATGGGCCCATTCCTGTTCGAGACGGTTTAGGCCATAATTTACCGCAACATAGGACTCTCCTGTTCAACTCGTGTAATTAGAAATAACGTGTAATTACTCCGACCTGTCATGTGCGATGTTCAACAAATAGACAAAGCGTGGTACACAGTACACATACACACGCAAATATATGCACACGCACACAAGAAATGCCTCATTCAGCACAAATCATTGGTCTGACGCGGTGCTCATTAGTCTAATTACATAGTCATTGTTCTCTCACAAAAAGAACGTAAAATTGCAATTTAGCCCGCGAAATTGTCATTTGTAGATGTAATTGACCCTAATAAAATCATCCACTTGCTTTCTTTTTTCTCGTTCTTTCTGTAAAATATTAAAGTTGACAGCTTTGAACGTGCTGATGAGAGCATATTAAAGGGATCGCGAAGGGAAAATGAACGGATTTCTCGTCTGTAATGAGTATGTAAGCTTTGACAGAATGGATTTCTCAGAAACACCGACGTTTAGGTTTCAAACTGAGTTTTGTGGCTGCAGCCTCCCATGACTCTTGATGTAATCTTGACTTTTTAAAAGAATAAAGTGAAATAATACAAATGAAAACACTATACTTTGAAGGGAAGTTCAGCTCAGAGTCTAAGTGTAATGTAAACAAAACTAATAAACCAAAACGGACCTTCTAGCAACTAACATTTGAATGCATTTAGCTACAGGTATAGCTATTGGTATTAACTGCAACTTAATCTCAGTATCTAAACCACAGAGCACCCACAGTCTGTTCAATGACCTTTTGATGCATTTTGAAGGCAAAAATCACATGAGCTAGCTAAAATCGCCTGTTCCAATCAGATTAGCTTTACAAAAATGACAATTCTCTTATCATTTACTCACCCACATGCCATCCCAGATGTGTATGACTTTCTCTCTTTTGCTGAACAAAAACAAATATTTTTAGAAGAATATCTCAGCTCTTTTAGTCCATACAATGCAGGTGAATAGTGATCAGAATTTTGAAGGTCCAGAAAGCACATAAAGGCAGAATAAATGTAATCCATACGACTCCAGTGGTTAATTTTGTATGGATTACTTTTATGCTGCCCATGTATGCTTTTTAGACCTTCAAAGTTCTGTTCATTATTCACTTGCATTGTATGGACTAAAAGAGCTGAGATATTCTTCTAAAAATATTTGTTTTTGTTCAGCAAATGAGAGAAAGTCATACACATCTGGGATGGCATGAGTGAGCAAATGATGAGCAGATTTTCATTTTTGGGTGAACTATCCCTTTAAAGCTTAAATTATACAATGGAAGAAGCTGATTTTTTTTCTCCTTAATCAACTAAAGCACCCTACGCAAACGAAGCCTGCATTTATCCTATGCGTAGCTTCATTTTTAAAATTAGTCCATTGAGGGTGATGTTACAGAAAGTTGTCAACTCTCAGGCAGTTAACACATCAGTTGGTAACCTGTCTCAAATATTTAAAAAAAAAAAAAAAAAAAGTGTACTTTGGAACAATGTCAGAGAGATATTTAACATTAATGTAGTAAGTTAGCTAACAATAATCTCCTCAGCTAGCATGCACGATTGTAAAAAAACAAAAAAAAAAACAATCATCAATGCTCTTTGACTAGCCGAGTTCTCCTAGGTCAAGAATTTCAGGGATCTGCACAAATAGGAGAAATATCCCCAAACAAACATGTTAGCAGAACAAAGATGTCAGTGCATTTCATTATCGTTTTTGCTGAACTAAATGAATCCTGTTTGCCCAGCACTGCCCGTAAATGGGACACAAAAACTAAATAAAATGTGGTTGGGTGCTTTACATGTCAATTAAATGGTCTTGTCCTGTCTAGGTGGGTGGTTCTTGGCCAGAATAAACTACAAAGTGGGCCTGACTTTATGCTGATAGTCAAAAGTCTGGCATAAACTCAGTGTTGGTGATGAGGCAGCAAATCCTTCTTTACTTTTTCCTTGGCAAAGAGGGTGTGCGGATGTTGAACCACAGCTGGTCCAGAGAGCAGATCCTTATGGAGTGATTGGCCTAAGTAAGTGTACGAGATCACTGATGCAAATAATATCCAGCAGAAATGGTGCAGTCAGAATTAACTACAATTCCTTTCTGATGTGCCTATTAAGTGTCTCAAAAGCTTCCTTCTCTTCAATCAACAGCATAATGCTACTTGGTAAAATAAGTGCTCTTGCCCTGCTGTTTTATATATCAGTAAACTCTTGGATATATGATAAAGGAAGCAGCATGTTTGTCTAAGTTATAATTGGACAAAACTGAACCAGAGGCAATTATAACATTTTATTTATTTATTTATCACTTTCTATCAGAGGATGGAATCCGCTGTGTGATGATGTTTGTATTATGCTAACAGGTTGTCAGGGTGTAAGTAATGATGGGTCTTAGATGGATTCCTCCAATTATGATTTATGAATTATGAGATACTGTAATTAAGTCTCTTGTAGCCATGTGACATAATTACAGTATATTTTAGCCATATCTGTCACGAACTGCCCTTTGTTTCCCCCTTGTTCATGGACTTGTACCCAGGATGCACTTTTGTTGATTACCCTCACCTGCCCTCCATCTTCCACAGCTGTTCCCTGTTCCCTTATTATTTATCTGTGTATATATACCCTCTTTTTCCCCTAGTCTTGGTTGGTTCTTGTTTGTTTGCTTGTAAGAATGTTAGTGATTAAATGTTATTTACATACATAGTCAGCAAACTGCTATTGCGTTTCTGATTTCCCTTTTGCCCAGTGCTTTAATTTTCATCATTCTCTTCTGAGTAACATAATAAATATATTCTGCGTTTGGATCCACACTCTCTCTCGTCTCATCCTTCATCAACGTAACAATGTCAGGATTAAAAAATATTTAGAATATGTATACAACACACATATATATACCTATTCATGAAATTATCTAATCAGCCAATCGTGTGGCAGCAGTGTAATGTATAAAATCATGCACATATGGGTTAGGAGCTTAAGTTAATGTTCACATCAACCATCAGAATGGGGAAAAAATGTGATCTCAGTAATTTCAACCATGGCATAATTGTTGGTGCCAGACTGGCTGATTTGAGTATTTCTGTAACAGCTGATCTCCTGGGATTTTCATGCACAACAGTCGCTAGAGTGTAAAGAGAATGGTGCGAAAAACAAAAAACAGCCAGTGAGCGGCAGTTCTGTGGATGAAAACACCTTGATGATGTTTCGAGCTGACGGAAAGGCTACGGTAACTCGGATAACCCCTTTGTTCAATTGTAGTGAGCAGGATAGCATCTCAGAATGCACAACATGTCGAACCTTAAGGCGGATGAGCTACAACAGCAGAATACCACGTTGGGTTCCACTTCTGTCAGCGAAGAAAAGAAAACTGAGGCTGCAGTAGGCCTACCATTTGTGTACCTCAGTAGAAATCCAGATTTGCCAGACCAGGCAATGTTTTTCCAATCGTCTACTGTGCAGTTTTGGTGAGCCTGTGCCCATTGCAGCCTCAGTTTCCTGTTCTAAGCTGACAGTAGTGGTACCCTGAGGGGCCCTCTGCTGCTGTAGCCCATCTGCCTCAGTGTTCGACGTGTTTTGTGTTCAGAAATGCTTTTCTGCATAGGACTGTTATAACACATGTTTATTTGGGTTACTGTCACCTTCCTGTAAGCTTGGACCAGTCTCCTCTGTCCTCTGTCATTAACAAACCATTTTCATCCACAGAACTGCCGCTGGCTGGATGCTTTTTGTTTTTGGCACCAGTCTCCTTACACTCTAGAGATTTTTGTGTGAAAATCCCAGGAGATCAGCAGTTACAGAAATACTCAAACCAGCCCATCTGGCACCAACAATCATGCCACAGTCTAAATCACTGAGATCACATTTTTTTCCCCATTCTGATAGTTGATGTGAACATTAACTGAAGCTCCTGACCAATATCTGCATGACTGTATACATTACACTGCTGCCATACGATTGGCTGATTAGATAATCGCATGAATAAGTAGATGTACAGGTGTACCTAATAAAGTGGCCGGTAAGTGTATATATATACATACATACAGGGCACTCACTTAGCACTTTATTAGGAACACTATGGTCCTAATAAAGTGCCCGACATGGGCTTCTGCTGTTGTAGCCCATCTGCCTCAAGGTTTGATGTGTTGTGCATTCTGAGATGTTATTCTGCTCATAACAATTGTACAGAGTGGTTATCTGAGTTACCGTAGTCTTTCTGTCAGCTCGAACCAGTGTGGCCATTCTCCTTTGACCTCTCTCATCGACAAGGCATTTCTGTCTGGAGAACTGCTGCTGACTGGATGTTTTTTGTTTTTGGCACCATTCCGAGTAAACTCTAGAGTCTGTTGAAAATCTAATTTATTTGCGTGAAAATCCCAGGAAATCAACGGTTACAGAAATACTCAAACAAGCCCATCTGGCACCAACAATCATGCCACGGTTGAAATCACTGAGATCGCATTTTCCCCCCATTCTGATGGTTGATGTGAACATTAACTGAAGCTCCTGGCCTGTATCTGCATGATTTTATGCATTGCACTGCTGCCACACAATTGGCAGCAGTGAATAATTAGGTGTACAGGTGTTCCTAATAAAGTGCTCACTGAGTGTGTTTCTAAACTCTATTCTTTAAAATGATTAATTTTCACTCAGAGAAACAATAAATGAAAATAAAGTTACAACAAAGATCTGGATTGTTCAGCTCTTGTTAAACATCTATCGATGAATCACTTGCAGGATTGCTTGTGTGTAGGTGAGTGAATGTGTGGGTGGGTGTGAGAGAGAGTGAGACTGATACAGATAGTGTATTCATAGTGAAAGTAACTGCTACAACAGTACCTTTTTTTACTCTATGCAAATACCCTGTAACCCACCTGGCATGAAAATAAGCCAATCAAAGCAGCAGGAAGCAAATCAGATAAAAATCCTCATTGGTGAACGAGGTCACGCTCTGTCACTGAAGTTTGGCAGGCCTAAACAGTGTCACAGGTACTAAACCAGGTCTCTCCATAAGACTGAAGCATAGGCTGAAAACTTCAGTAAGGAAAGGACATTAACTGTTCATCCAGTAGCAGTCCGCCTGGATCACATACAACATCTCTGGTGAGCATACTTTATATGTGCCTCTATAATTCTTTTTAATCTGATTCTCTGCGGACTATATCATACTATCTATGTACCGTCAGTTACAGTAACACTGTTTTTATGATTCCCAGATAATATAATATAATCTGTTTTTGTGATAGTTGCCTATTGTGATGTAGGTAATGTTTTCACCTAAAAAAGCATGAACATTAGTGAACCTTTCTCTTGCTTGGCATTGGGTGACAGTATATTTACTCTGAGCAGCAGTATAGATGATTGTATTTGCCTAAACACGTTATACTCATGTACACACAGCATGCTTAAAGCCACTCAAACAGGTTTTTAAAAGACATATGACAAGATAAACAGGCTCACAATCAAGAATGCTTTTTAATGGGCATATTTGGGTCAACTCAAACTATTAGTTAACACTTTGGGTCATTCTCAACTAACAATTATAAACATAGTATAAACTTATAAATGTAGTAGGCTTTAAATTAGATGGATGGATGGATAGACAGATAGATAGATAGATAGATAGATAGATTTCAAATTCACGAATTTGAGTATGTACTCATTTAGCAAACATTTTCACCTAAAGAGCACAATGGCGACACCTCAAATATCACCACTCATGGGAGTTGTACCTACGGCCTTACGTTTACCAACTCAGATTTTTAATAACTATGCCACACCACTCCATATGAATGTGGTGAGCCAAAAAAGTAAGCTAAATTATGACTGAGTGGCCCTAATCAATATAATTTTAATTGGTACAATAAAAATATGTTTTTTTGAGAGTTCAAAGCAATATTCCATTACTTTATGAATGTTATGGAAGAATGACTGTATCATAATAGCAGTCATTAGAGATTAACTTGTATATAACACAGATTTTTTTTTTTTTTTTAGGCAGTAGGCCACTTCATACTGTTTGTAAACTTTGATGTCGGGAAAAACAAGTTTCTTATATCCTGGGTGTGATCATAATGTAGTACCTACTGTTGGCATAGCTCCTCCCTTTTTTACACTCATTCCATAAAATCATAAGCTAGGTCATCTTAGGATCCATAAACAGACAAATATAGGTCACATTTGAAATAGGAAGACTAAAAAGACTAAACAGGTTTACAAGCCTACCAAGGAATATCAATAAACTCCATGCAAATATTGTTGCCTTGGTTATGGTCTTTGCTGCTGTCACCATGCACATTCATATTTTCATAATTAACTTAATTTGAGTCACAAAACAAGCAGAATGGAAAACAGAAAATTATTTGTACATTTATAAGATCATATGCTGTTTGGTTTTTCAAGCCAATGTTCATAACCTGTCATTTCTCTTGCTGCCCTTACAAAAATCAAGAGTTCATGGAAAATTTGCCGCAAATGAGCTTTCCGGCAAAGTTGCGGCAAATTGTCCATTGCTGCCAAAGGTTTGTATCAGGTTCACCACTACCGGTGAAGAGCTGCAAACTTCTGGAAAACATTTGCAGCCAGTCACAAGCTTGTTTGCATGTGAAAATAATGAATGGCAAATGTGTGGCAAGTTTGCGGCTAGTTCGCCAGAACTCTACATTTTATGTAAGGTTTCATACATTATAATGTAACTTTTATCTCAAAATATGAATGATTACTTCAGAATATTATATTATAAATGTCCAAAAGGATAATCAACAGGTGCCATTTCAGTATATCAGGATTAAAAGTGTGCCACTAGCGTCACCAAATCGAATTGCATAAATATTGACAAACAGGTTTCCCGACACACCCCCGTCTTCCATTTGTCGACAAACTGATAGCCCCGCCCCAAACTCAGGCCAATGGTTGAGCTAGTTTTGCTATCTCTGGCTTGTTGGGAAGCTCAAACAAAAAAGGTTTTGATACCGCCACGATGTTTACACTTTTTGGGGAATCAACCAACAAATGGATTACTTGTAGTTATCTTTGCATATTGAGCTAGGATAAGAGAAACTAAATCTTCTTTAAATTTGATGATGCTCTATTTTGAGATCTTATGAATAAACATAAACCTTCAAAATCAATACCAAAAGGTACTTACTGTATAACTTTTTGCTACAACCTGTAATTTTTGTACATTTGTATTGAAAGTGTCAAACCTTCTGATTTTAAAAATTATTTTGTATAACGCTGACAAGCATCCATACATCTACCCTGACACTAGATGTGGTGATATAAGGTATGACTAAGCCATTGATCTAGCTGTTTAACTGAAGGACAGGTGGACCTTTATGTATGCAAAGTAGTCCGACATACTGACACATTCCTGTGCAAATGTGACTGCATGTGGTTGAACATGGCACGAAGGACACCCACACAGCCTTCAACCACCTCTTTTCATCTCTTTGAACAAACAACACCTTTGTTTTCCTCTGGTTTTTATCACCTCAGAGCATATATTTTTCACTTATTATAACTGGAAACTGGTAGAATGGCAAAACTTTAATTATTCATACATTTTTTCATCAACAGCATGATTACTATTACAAGAATGTTGTTAAGTGTGCTGTTACTCCCTTGTTCAACAAGTTTTTTTTCAAATTCATGTTGAATTAGAGGGTTTTGATGGGGTGGTTTCAAGGATAGTAATCAGAAGTCTGTTGGTTCGAGTCCCACAAGGAGCAACACTAGAGCAAGGCACTTAGCCCTGGGTTGCTCTTGGAGAATTATCCCTGTAAGAACCTATAGGAAAGAAAAATCACAAATGAGAGTGTGATGAGGAGGAGGGTGTGGCAGGGCCATGATGGAGCATGGCCGGCACTGAATCAGTTGATCAGCGGGAGAGCGAGATAAGGGGCGGCCAGAGATGCCGGTTCAAGAATGAGAGACGCATGCAGCCGCGTTGCATGTGTGTCTGTGTCCTTATGTTTTAAGTTGTTTTAAGTTCATTTATATCATTAAAATTTATGTTTACTGTTCAGCCGGTTCCTGCCTCCTCCTTGCCCATCCTTAGATTGTTACTAATATGCTGTTGTGGAGTCCTCGCTGCTGCCATCCACCAGGGGAGCAACCGCGGCCCTCTGCCTGGGGCCGGAGGGTTCACTGCCGGCCGCCGAGAGCCAGAGGAACCGCGGCCGTCTGCTGAGAGGGGGAGGAGCGGTTCCATCTGCCAGGGGCCAGAGGACTCGCTGCCATCCGCCAGGGGAGAAGCGACCTGGCGTACACCAGAAGGCGGAGGAGCGGTTGAGGACCGGGCGACGGCGCGTCCGGGAGCCGGCGAGCAAGTTCTTCTCTCTCTCTCTTTCTCTCTCTCTCTGGCTGGGCCGTGATGGAGCACGTCTGGCGCTGAATCAGCTTATCAGCGAGAGAACGAGATAAGAGGAGGCCGGAGACACCAGTTCGAGAGAGAGAGACGCACGCGGCTGAGTTGCATGTGTGTCCTTATGTTTTATGTTGTTTTAAGTTCATTTATATCAATAAAGTTTATGTTTACTGTTCAGCCGGTTACCGCCTCCTCCTTGCCCGTCCTTAGACTGTTACAGAGATCTTTTTAATATCTCAATTATTTCTCTTAGACAGCAATGAGATTAAATAAAGCGCAAACAGAGGCTCTGCTCTATTTGCTCTCCAAGTTTTTAAGGTTAATGCTCTATGGAGTTTTAAATCAGCAAAACCTACCTCTCTGCCCTAAACCCTAGAGGCTAAAGTATACTTCGCGCATCCGCGTTGCTTATCGCTCCACGTCTGTGCGTGTCGTCTGCGCATGCGCTGGCCATTGACTGTATTAAAAGAGTAGGCTTGTTCGAGATGTCAAATGCCTCGCCTTGAAAGTAGAAGAGAGTAGGTGGCTGCAGTCAGGGGAGGAGTGAAATAAAAGCTGTCAAGTCAGACAGCTCTCACTTCTCCTAGTGGATCAGTCGCCACGATATCAAAGGCAGATTTCGTGGCATTCATGTTTGTATGTTGTTGATTCTTCTTCTTCTGTTTTATTGGCAGATCGTAACTTAACAATGCATTACCGCCACCTGCTGTTACACGCTGTTACTGATAAAGTGGGGATAATTTAAATTCTGTTTCTTTAAAATGAAAATAAATATTATGACAAAGACCCTCAATGTACATGTTATTTAATTCCTCCCATAAGACGTGTCTTTTCATCCATATTTAGTTTCATAAAGACATGTATTTTAGATATTTCAAAAATATGATAACAATCACATATCCCATACAGAGATCACACTGTCATAGTCATAATTTATACACATGTCAGGATTGTATGTGTTTTTGTTCATGTCTTTTACTTTAAATTAGTTCCATGCCATGTTTGTTCCTGTTTCCTTGTCATGTGATTTTGTCATGTGTTTCCCATGTTCTTGTGTCTTGTCCCCATTGGTTCATTGTTTCATTAGGTTGTTAGCAGTCTTGTTATCTTGTTTAGAGTCCTAATTGTTCATTGGTTATCATTGTCATGTGTTCTCCCATGTCCTAGTATTAAACCCTCATGTTTCCATTGTCCATTGTCGAGTATTGTTCATGTAATGTTGGTTCCATGGTCCAGTCCAGTCCAGTCCAGTCCAGTCCAGTCCAGTCTAGTCTAGTCCAGTCCAGTCCAGTCCAGTCCAGTCTATGTTTTGTTTCATAGTCAAGTCAAGTCATGTCAAGTTAAGTTTAGTCAAGTCTAGCTCATGTTTTTGTTTTGTGTTCACGTTTGGATTCATGTTTTGGAATACACCTTGTTAATAAACTGCACTTGGGATCATCGCACTTCATCATCGTCTCTTCATTTACCTTGTTGCCAACCAATGTTACAAAACATAAAAACATGATATTAGAAATAAAAATTCAAACATTTTAAAAGAGAATGAAACATCACGTTTGTTTATGCCAATGAGCACTAAGCTGTGTCGTCAGCAAGTCATTTCCCATCATGCCTTTATTCAGCACAGTCAGGGGAGAGCAACTACGCCCGACTGCCTGCCTGGCATGGCTGCCTCGCTGTCGCGAGAGTTTTTTTGCATACGTCAGCATGACATCAGATCAAGTCGAACCATACTCGGACACATTTCTAACCGGCATGCACCTTGCGGTAATCACCAGTGATTGGTGCTGTGCAGATCATTGTTGTTGTAGCGCCTCTAGTGTTCACTTCATCAGGAAAGTTTTTTGAAAAGTACAAGTCACAAAAAAATTATTTTGCAAAAACGTAGGTATAGTAACGTGTTTCTATGAGACCGGGTTGCAGATTTGTCTCCTGAGAAAAAGAGCCTAGTAATCTTGTATGTGTCTCCTGAGATCTCAACAATGTCTCAAACTTTGCACAGATTTGGCAAACATCAATCAGTCTTCAATCAAGCTTCAGAGATTTCAATATGAACATTGCTCATCAAATTCTTTCAAGACCAAATTATTTGAGCTATGGTATCCACATTAATAGCTCTATATTCCTACTGTATGCCAACAAGAGTCTAATTTCCTAAGGAATATTAGGAGAAATTTATATAAAGTTACATAAATGAAACAGATTAGTGAACTCCATTAAGTCTCGTGTGCTGATCAACCTTAGAGCAATAAAATGTTCCTTTGGGAAGTTCAAGGTGCTCTTCAATAGTAACATTGCGTGAACGTTGCAGAAACACATTTTTTTCTATACTTTTCACAGCACTGGATCATGGTCCTTCAGGCTAGCAGTGTCATGAGTATCCCAGCTACTGTGAGTGTTGACAACCAACTACCTGCTTCCTGGACGACCCACTACAACTGCTCTGATGGTAACATTCTTCTCTAAAAACCATAAATAAGGTCTCTCACAAAATATCCATGCAACTTAAAATACCTGATCAGCTTTTAGGCATGAAGGAACATAAGTATTTACAAAGAGGTTGCATTAATTAAACCTAAATATGTGGTAGAGAAAGTCTTGTTTTGATATTAGGTTTTAAGTCTCATTTGTTACTAATCAACCATCTACAGACTCTTTCAGGCTGGTTAATCATTTTCTATAGCGGTCATTGCTTTAGTTAGCAAGTTATTAGTGTCATGCATAGGAAACCACACTGAAATGATAGGAAATAGATAGCGAAACGGATTCAATATTTATCCAGAAGCCTTTTGTTTACACTTTTTACAGTAGTTTTTAATGACACTGAATCCTCTTTAGTCAATATAAGTATCACCCCAGCTAAAAAGATCAACATAAGTTGTGTTTTGGATGCTGGTGCAGCACCAAAACAGAACAAACCAGCCTGGAATAGCATGGAAATTCAGCATGGTCTATTCAACAGGGACATTTACCATAAACCCTTTTGAAACAATTAAACTAAAACCTTAAACTTGCATCCCCAGTTTCCATGGTGACATCTGCATACACGGGTCGGCTTTGGTCTCAGGATCTTCATCCACAGAACTGGTCCAAGTATCAGGTCTGGGAGTGGCTCCAGCAGACACTGGACATGCACCAAATGGACGCCACCAGCATCCCCTTCCAGAACTTTGACTTGGATGGAAGGCAGCTTTGCAACATGAGCTATCAAGACTTCACCCGGGCGGCCGGATCCGTAGGCCCCATCCTATACCAAAGTTTGACGGATCTTAAGTGGAACAGTAAGAACTAGAACTAGTGGAGATTTATATGTTACCATTATTCTGTAACCTGTTTTATGGTGCCTCTACTATTCCACTCTGAACAACTGAGTAGAAGCAAAAGATTTCAAAAAGCTAAGATATTGTTGCATCTTTGCAAATAGCATAATTATTGTACCAAATACTGAATGGCCCTTTAAAGGAATAGTTCACCCAAAAATGAAAATGTTCTCATCATTTACTCACCCTCATGCCATCCCAGATGTGTATGACTTTCTTTCTTCTGCAGAACACAAATGAAGATTTCTAGAAAAAATGTCTCAGCACTGTAGGTCCATACAATGCAAGTGAATGGTGATGAAAACTTTTCAGCTCCAAAAAGCACATAAAGGTAGCATAAAATTAATCCATGAGACTCCAGTGGTTAAATCCATATCTTCTGAAGCGATCCAATCGGTTTTGGGTGAAAACAGACCAAAATATAACTCCTTTTTCACTATAAATCTTGACATCAGCAGTCTCCTTGGCAATCATGAGTTGCAGCTCGATTACACTTCCTAGCACCATCTAGCACTCTGCGTATGCGTCAAGCACAAGGAAGTGTAATCGAGCTTGAAATCATGATTGTGCATGAAGATTGCAATGGCAAGATGTAGTGAAAAAGGAGTTACATTTTACTCTGTTCTCACCAAAAACACAATTATATATCTTCAGCAGACATGGATTAAACCATTGTGGTTATATATGGATTACTTTTATGCTGCTTTTATGTGCTTTTTGAAGCTTCAAACTTTTCAACACCATTCACTTGCATTGTATGAACCTATAGAGCTGATATGTTTTTTAAAAAAATCTTAATTTGTGTTTTGCAGAAGGAAGAAAGTCATACCCAACTGGGATGGCATGAGGGTGAGTAAATGATGAGAGAATTTTTTGGGTGAACTATCACTTTAAGTAATATAATTTTGTCTGAGGCTTAGTGTGTTCCACAGGAAGTGGCTTTGGGAGCCCATAAGAAGTATTATTTTGTAAAAAAAAATAAAAATAAAATAACAATGTTGGTAATAGTGAATTCTCAAAAGAATTCTTTCCAGGCTAATTGAGCTTCCAATGAGCATTTCGTCCTGTTTGATTTATGACAATGTAGTATATGGGAATGTATAATACATTTTAATATAATTATCTTTCTACAAAAGTCATTTTCACTTGTAATATCTATGGGCTAGGTGCTGCAAATTAGACCCAGAGGTTCATACAAATGTTTCATATAATTCCTATTATAGTGTTGATAAAGCTAGCCAAATCAGGAAAAAACTTATACAGTTGACATGTGAGAATAGAACCAGAAAATTAAACTGGTTTAAAACATTAAGATGTGGGTAATGACTTAGAAACTTGATTGTCATTTCAAAACATGCATTTGGTGGTTATTAAAAATAAATACCATAAATAGTGTCTAGACAAATGTACTCCATTAATTCACTAATGTTTCTTTTCTCCTTTTTTTATTAATCTCACACAGGTCAGTATGGCCAAACAGATATGTTTTCACCAGTGGATATTAAAACAGAAATAGATGGTAAGTAATCGCACACACAAAGCCAAGAGCTTTATTTCCTTTAATCCTTTTAAAGTAAAGACCACATATTTTCAGTAACAGTGAACGCATACACACAGAGAACTGCTGCTGAAAACTGAGATGATTAAAGATTCATCGGAGAGAATTATAGACGTAAAGGGAACTTGTAGACTTTCACCCAAAAACTGAAAATTCTGTCATCATTTACTGCTTCCAAACTATATGACCCACATAACATAATTTTAATTTTCAGGTAAACTACTGTATATTTTTTATGTATAGCTGTTGTTGTAACAAAGTGCCTCCATTTCTTCAGCAGACTTTCCATGTTCAATTCTTCCCTTCAAGGAAGAGTCCAATTTTTACAGCACTTCAGGTACCTCAGACTTCAAAATGAAGATATAATGCTTTGAACTTTACCCTAATTTTCTGCATTCCTTGATATGGTTAATTCACTTGTTAACCTGTTGCCCTCTTTCCTCAGATCTATTTGATATCAAAAACTCATTCCAGCCCAACACCATGTTGTCCTCACCAGCTCCATCAAGTCCAGGTGAATAATCCTAATCGGGACTAACCTAAATCTTATCCTTATCATAATAAACATACAAAAAATGTTATTCTCCTTTTGTCTTTGATCCATTCTATTGAAACAGCAATGTTACATTCATGCAACCTTTGTTAGGCATTAATCGCATGACCAAAATGTTGCTGTTTTAGTAGATATTGGATTTTATTTTATTTTATTTTTTAATTTTTTTTAACATTGTCTGAAACAATTTGCAAAATGTTTACCCTTTGAGAGTGTTTTTAAAGATTTCCTGTATAAGGGGCATAACCAAAATGAAAGGCTTTTAACGCAACAAAAAAACAAGGAGGGTCAAGTCTTTGGTATCATTTTAAAGAAAAATTGCAAAAAATGTTTAATCATATAGATTAATTCTGAAACTCTCAGCCTAAGAACAAAAAAATTACTTTTTTTGTATTTTTTCTGATTTGACATTATATAGTATCTCAGTGTGTAATTAAGGTAGCCCTGAAAAACTGCTTTTGTTTTGTTCCTAATTTTGTCACCTGTAACTGAGTAAAGGTTTGTGTTGATATGACAAAGCAATAAAAACTTCTAACATTACAAATATAATTTATCCCAGTGTCAAAAACGTCTCCAAGCAAATAAAATATAATTATTGTACATAAGAACTAATTACACCACAATGACAAAAGATATGCTCTCTTCCAAAGCATGCAGGCATGAGTAACGAGATCTCATTCAGTTCCATTCTGTGGCATTTGAGCCATCACTGAGTCTGTGTCATGTACTTGGCGCCATCTCCTGGTGGCCATATATAATTAGAGTGAATGATCCTCTCTGCCCATATTTGGATGACTTCAACCTCTGGTTGCAGCAATCTGAATCCTAATACGATTGGTTTATAGTTCCATGACGCTAGAGAACGTACTACATAATTTCCAATGAAGTCATCTGATCCAGGAAAGCTAACATGTTTTTAGCTAGATAGCACATTATGTGCTGTGTGCACATTGTGCTTTGTGTGGATTATCTAATGATATTTGCATCCGATTACTTTGTGTATGGGCTCGTTTTAAAGATAATTGCCTCCTCTAAGTAATAGTATCTGATATTTTAAGTTCTGTTTATTTTCCGTGAAGTTATAAGTGAAAACCCGGCATTTAAGCAACACCTATTAACATGTAACATGTATGTCAAAGACATATGCTTAGATATTAATCACTTTATTTTGATCTGTGAGTAAAACAATCAAAAAACAAATAAAATAAATGGATGTTTATTTATTGCTCTTTCCCTCATGAAAAAATACTGTGTAATAACAATGGTACTGAAAGGTTATTCATACATGGTATCTACATGGTTTGGACTTGGTATTTACATCTTGGATTTGCACATTACTTAGATTAAAGCAGGAAATACTTAATAAGCTAAGAAAAGGTCTAGTAATATCATAGGACCATGTATACAGTAGGATATCTCTCAATTGTGTCATTTATTCCTGAGATTATAAGCATCTTCTTTTAGTTATTCTTCAATTGGCTTTTTCACAGGAATAAATGTTTCAAAAGCCACAAGGCTCACTGATTATAATGGAATGGGATTTGCCCAAGGTCTCTCTGCTGTTTTCTTCCTTCTATTCTATCTTACATAACTGAAATGATTTGATCGCTGTAGGCAAAAACAACTGAGATCAGACCAATTAGATGGTCATGCTGTGTTGTTGTAAAACTACTGATACTAATCAAGATCTTTACAAGTCTACCCACAGACACTAAAGCAGTTAAAACATAGGAGCTAGAATACACACCCACGCTTACATTTATGTATACATAAGTCATTTGACATAAATCCTCCACTTAAAAGAGTGGAGGAATTTAAAAAGTATATGCTAATTTAAAAGGAATAGTTCACCCAAAAATTAATCTACTTACCTTCACATTATCCAAACCCATATGTTTTTGATTTGTTTTTTCTTGTTCTGTGGAATACAAATAATTTTTAGCTAAATTTAGCAAACTGCTCTTTTCCATACAATAAATGTAACTGGAGCTTTAAAGCTCAAAAAAGGAGTACCATAAAGTATCCTACAAGTAGTTCATATACTACATACGTTCCAGGTCTTAGGGACCATCCGCACAGAACATGTTCTTGCGTCTGTATGTGCTGTTTTTTAATTGTTTTTCTATGTAAACGTCTTTGATCATTGCGACGCACCTTGCTGTTTTTTCAGCATCTCGTACCATGAGCATCATGAGCATTTTTAAGACACTGTGTTATGTTAAACAAAAAAATTTTAAATGCAAATTGAGACACGCTGTTTTTAAACGCAAAAACATGTCCTGTAAGAAACAGCCCCTAAAGCTACATTCTAAGCCAATTGAAGTTATTTACTGAAAATTCCATATTCCTTGGGGGAAAAATAAATTTTAGGTAAACTATCCCTTTAATTAATATTACAAAATTTTACTTAGCCAATTAATTTATTTTCTCATTTCAGATCCCAAGAGGCCGCACAATCGCTCTCAAGTCAAAAGACACAGTGAGTTGCCTGATTTTTACTGAAGTGTTTTTACTCATAGTGAAATTCAACTTATTTATTTATTTTATTTTTATTTTTTTTTCCCAATTTGGAATGCCCAATTCCCAATGTGCTTTTAAGTCCTCGTAGTTGCATAGTGATTCGCCTCAGTCCGGGTGGTGGAGGACAATTCCCAGTTGCCTCCGCGTCTGAGACTGTCTGATCTCTGAGACTGTCAACCCACGTATCTTATCACGTGGCTTGTTGAGCGCGTTGCCACGGAGACATGGAGGCTTCACGCCACCCACCGCGGCAACCACGCTCAACTCACCACGTGCTCCACTGAGAACGAACCACATTATAGCGACCACAAGGAGTTTACCCCTTGTGACTCTACCCTCCCTAGCAACAGGGCCAATTTGGTTGCTTAGGAGACCTGGCTGGAGTCACTCAGCACACCCTGGGATTCGAACTAGCAAGCTAGCGAACTCCAGGGGTGGTAGCCAGCGTATTTTGCCTGAGCTGCCCAGGCCCCCGTGAAATTCAACTTATATTTGTTGCTAGAAAATCTGACAGCATCACGTACCAAACCCCCTGGAACGTGAATGTGCCTTCTCAAGTCCTGAAACTGCTTTAGATTCTTTGTCTCTCTCATCTTACTCTACTCTCACAATCTCATGTTTCAATAGATCCGCGTGGAACGCACCTGTGGGAATTTATCAGAGACATTCTGCTGAATCCGGAACATAACCCTGGCCTGATCAAATGGGAGGATCGCTCCGAGGGGGTTTTCCGCTTTCTCAAGTCAGAAGCTGTGGCTCAGCTTTGGGGCAAGAAGAAAAATAACAGTAGTATGACCTACGAGAAACTCAGTCGAGCGATGAGGTAACCAGCTTTAGAAGCTTAGACTTATATTTTATTTTTCAAACTTTAAAGGCTTTTTAAAGTATTCAGATACAAAATAATACCTCATTTCCCCAGGGCTCTACTTGAACTCACAAATCTTTTTTCTCACCTCTTAAGGTATTATTACAAACGAGAGATCCTGGAGCGAGTGGATGGGCGAAGACTCGTCTATAAGTTTGGCAGAAATGCTCGAGGATGGAGAGAATCCGAGAAGTGAAGGACTTTTGGTTTGAATGTCTTCACATGTAGCTTCCATGTGAAAACCTTTATTTATAACATTATGACCATTCCAATTAAGTTTTTTTGAAGAGGGACTATACTGTTGTGTTTATAGTAGTTGTGTACCTTTCTGTCAGAATGTTGTTATTATTTCATTTTCTAGTTTTTTAGTTTTTTATGAAAAGTGCCGTGCTTTCCAAAGTGGCTTGAATCATGCCACGAAATTTGCATAAAACAAAACAAAACATCAAGAGAGCAAAGAATGGCATAGAGTGAAGGTGTTTTGAGAAATGTTTTCAAAAGCTGAAGTTTAACAACTTAAAAAATGCAACACTCGTGCGTGAAATCCTGCGGCGGCGAAATGGTCAATAACGTCCATCTAGTGCATGTTTACAATTAAAAAACTGTGCAGACGGATGCAAAAATGCCTTTGGTGTGAACGGCACCTTACACTGTTTTTTTTTTTTTTACTTTATTGCCTAAGAGAAAAAACTTTGCTGGCTCTCTTCAATACTTTGTTTACGTTATCAATGTTTCACAGTACCACTGTTTTATATGGATTTGTTTGTGAAATGAAGCACAATAATTTGCATCTATACTGTGCAATGGTGTTTGATCATTAACATGTAGTCATTAACTTGTTCTAAATGGAAGATCGCCCAAGGACGCTCCACAAATATGCTCCATTGGAATTTCCACAAGTTTTGCTTTTGAATGGCTTCATTTCACTTGAAAACAATCAGGGTCCAGTTCAAGTAGAATGAACTCTTACAATTTAGAGTAGACTCACCCTGTGAGTTTTGATGATAGAACTGTTGATATGCATCATGAACCACAAAAAACCAGAATGTAAAGTTTGTTTTTTATGCTGTACATAGGCTTAAGTTTTACAATTACATTTTTAATAGCACTAATAAAAGTTTTAAACTTCTGAATTATTTTTTTATTCCTTACACTGCTTTTTCATGGCATCAACATTTTCCACCAGGCCTTAAATTTGACAAACAAAATAATGTAAAGGAATTGAAAACTTTCACTGTTTTTGAATATACTTAAAATTTGGGGTGTGAAATTCAGGTTTTTAAAATATAAGTGGCATATTTCAGGTCACTATATTCAGGTGGCAACACTGGGGTTGGGAAATTCAGGTTGCCAAATTTGCAGAAGACATCCGAGAGCACAAGGAAGTACAACATTTTCAAGACTATAAATTTGATAGATTTTCCAAACTTAGATGCAGGTGCAACGATTCTGATGACATACTCCTGTATGCATTCCAGAGCAGATAAGTTATTAACACTGAAAGCATTCTTTCAGGCCATGTTCACAGTAGCAGGCCTACATTTTTGTTTGAAAACTCTGTTTAGTTGAAAACTAATGCAGTTATGGAGTGCGTTTTCGAAAGTCTCCATTTTCGATGGAGTAAAATGCATTTTCATTGTGGAAGAGAGGTGTAAACATAGAAAAATCAATGTGTTTTCAAACAAAAAAGTATTAGTGTGGACCCAGTCTTTTTAAAAAATCTCAGTTCCTTTGTCTCTGAGAGAAGATGAATTTCAACCTGATTGAACTAGTGGCCAATATCGTCGAGGAGTATTCATGAAGGGCACTTCCCCCACACACACCAGGACAATACTGGATGCCAAACAAGTCTTTTATTTAATTTTTTGCCGTTTGGACAGCACGATAGCTAATGATTTGCCGCAGCTGTGGCCACAGATGTCGTCAGTGCTGAGTTATGTTAGATAAGACAAAATGCCAACGTTAATTGTTCCACCATGTGTGTCATGGCCACAGTGCTGCCACCTTAGGACAACAGATAAACGACTCCCTGCTGCTCCATGAGATAAGAGTCCGAGACTTGTTCTGGCCTCTCTCTTTGTCTTCCTGTCTGATTTTTCATAGGCAAATCCCTCTCTCCACCCTTCCTTGCTCTTAGCTTCCAACTCTTTTTATCACTCTCTTGAGTATTATGGTTCTTTTCATAAATGTGATTTCACAGGGATTTATTTTAATTTTTTTAATTGTTGTCTTATTCATAGCCACAACATTTGCAGCTGTATGGCTGCATTATTTCCAGCTAAGGAACACTGGCTTTGATCACAGAAACAGACCTATTAAACAACAGACAGGTTCTGCAAATATGGGTATAACTGAACCATCACTGCGAGAGCGAGCAGTGCTTGATAGACCAGTTTTAAATGTGTAGATAATAAACTTAAGACAATACAGTTCCTGTTACCATGACTTTGGTGCTTTGGTTGTGGAAGCTTGTGACTAATTCTTTAGCAACGGGGTTTTCAACCAGGGGTCCATGGAGAAAATGTATAGGCTAAAACATAGAACTTATATAAAAAAAACTTTAATTTTAAACATGTTTATTTCTATTTGAATTAACATTAACAAAGGATCTGATAAGCATTAAACTTTAAATAAAAAATAAAAAAATACATTTATAGAACAAAACAACTGGCAACTCTAGTTGCCAAAAAATCACTGTAAATAATATGGAGACAATGTTTCAGAAACATAACTATTAAAATATACTATAATCAAATGTGGTGCATCATGCAGGGCCTTCTAAGAATGGCTTTTTAAATATTAGGCAACTTGTACTTTTATATACATAAACATAATTTAAAAAATATTCCACTGTAAAAGTATATTAATTGTCTTATTAAATGAAAATGTTTCACTGTACATGGAAAGATAACTTACAGTTAACTATTTAACTTTTAACAGGTTTATTCTGTAGCAATTTTACTCTTTTTCTGTTAAAATTGCTAACTTTTACAAAAAATTAGCATGAAATAATTAACTGATAAGCATTAAACTTTATAAAATGTCTTGCTAAATTTACAGTAAAAAAAAAAAAAAAAAAACCTGGCAGCTGTAGTAAAAAATATGGTGGCAACATATCTGCCATTACAAAATGGCACTAAAAACATAAATGCGTGTGACACTCAAAGCATGTCATGACTACTCGCAAATCTGTTATAACGCAAAATACCTCTGTTTATTCATACAAATATTCTGCCTGAGTAGACGTGGTATAGCGATGGAGAATACCGGAGTTTGAGGAATCAACTCCATTTGGTCGGTGGTGCATAATACATGGTTAAAGTCATACTGTAAGAATGATATTCTGATGCTCACTGACAATGTAAGAGACATGAGCAAATCAAATGACAGAAACCGTTAAAAAACAAACAAACGATTTTTTTCAGAATCTATGTGGTGGCACATACGTAGAAAATTCGAAAATATGTGGAACAAAAATGTAAATCATTATTACGAGTTATAATTATAACGGAAACATAAGATCATGTCAATGTGTATTCATGCATTTATGACAGGTGCAGTTTTACATAGAGATGGAGACTCATGTGATGCAAGTTTATCACAAATGTAGGCTAAAACAGTTAAGTAATCCCATTGTTAAAAGGAGAAACATCCATCCATCCATCCATGAAAAATAATGTGAATTGCTCTTGAATGCCTGAATTATAATTAATTTTGATAATATAACACAAGAGGACAATACCTGAAAAATAAATAAATAAACTTCAAATAAATGGCAAAAAGGCACTGTTGTTTACAGTGGAAAGTTATTTTTCTGACATCTAATTTTGTATTTCCTTGATTATTATATAGGCCTATATACAACATTGTGATGGATAGATAGATAGATAGATAGATAGATAGATAGAATTGTATTAAGTTCTCAAATAATTATTCAAGACAAAGAAACAGTTAGTACTAAAATAAGAACAAATACAAATGAAGAAAACTGTGCTAAAAGTTTCTAAAAGCAATATCAAACATTCAAGTAACATAAAAAAAAAAAAAACCTACAGAGATGGTATTTTTATTGTGTGTATGGTTTCTTGTACAATACACTTTAAAAGGCTGAATGTGTGTGTGTGTGTGTGTGTGTGTGTGTGTGTGTGTGTGTGCCAATAAACTTAAAATGGCAATAGAATTGTGATTTTTTGCTTGTTTTATGGTGACTTGGACTCGGAATTGAGCAGTGAAGGCTCGGACTCAACTTGGACTCGAGATCTAGTGACTTGACTACAACACTGGTAACCGGCAAGACGGTCTCACTGCGCAAGCTATGAGAGTTTTCCTAGTGTTTAACCACCTCCTCCCCAGCACCACATGAAGTTCCTAAACGTAAGTTCGGGAGGAGCGAGTCCATCTGATCTTTTAATTAACAGCCAAAGTATATAAGCAGCTGTTTACCTCTCTTCGGTCTCAGCTGTTTCCAGCATTTGGACCCGCCCACTCACGACAGATCCATGCAATGTCTTATTGCTCTGCTTGAAGCATTCATCCTCCTTATCAGATAAGCTATTTTATCAAAATCATTATGTTATTCAACTAAAGCTGCCACAGCAGCTCACTATTTGCATACATCGTGATAACTTTAACTGTGGTTTTCTACCGTGCCTTTCTTCCTTTTTGATCATTACTTGCCGAAGCAGATCCTATTGCATTGAGGCTGCCTCCGCAAAACCGGCCACTGCTTCACCATATACCAGTGCTACCACTTCATATGGCCAGGCACAGGTCCTTTCCCATCTACATTTTATTCCCACATGCTTGATTGTATAAATCCCGTTCTAGTGCACAGGTGTTTCCTCTTAGCGGCACTTCAGCGGTCTCTCTCGCGCTCTCTTTCGATCACTCTCTCTGATTTTCTGGGGGTAGTATGGAGGTAGTATAGAGTATCTCCTCACAAAACTATTGCAATGCAGATACATCAATCATGCAAGACATATATTGTACAGCAGGTGGCGGTCATGCAGTACTCCTATGGAGCGAATGGCCACAAGTGAATAATGATTGCATGTCCATTTTCTCCGTTTGCAGTGCAGAGCTAAAGCTCTTTTATTTCTCAGATAATTTTATGCTGTTGTTCACATTATTGTTTCTAAATGTCACTAATATTCATTTTCTCTTTTCTCTAGACTTGTGTCCCGAAACGTCGACCGCATGCTTTCCCCTCAAATAAGCATTAGCAGAAGTTTTGCCTCTACCGGCGCAAGTGCAGCCCACTCTCCAGTAGCCATGGATCTAATTTTTCACAGATTATTTCTAATTCACAGGGTTGTGAAATGTCTTCCTTGTATAAGTTTCACCTAAATATGACTATTTTGTCTTTTCTACAGCAACGCCTGAAATTGTGCCTTCCGCAGGGTTTTCACCAATATTACTTCCAGCAAGTCTCTGCGAGAGCCCATTTAAATTCCTGTCACTGGATTGTATGGAGGTTTACCTCCCACTTTCTCTATCTAGGTGTCTTTCCAAGACTTCACCATAACCTACCGAGGAGCCAAAGATGGCAAACATTTTAGTTAAGAAAGCACAACTGCGGTGCTCCTGCCAGTGGCTCAAAAACATCCCTAAGCAGCACAAATGTGCTGCCCACGTGCCACAACTGCGGCATCTTTCAGGTCATGCAACAACTCCCACGACACCACAAAGCAGCGCAAAGGTGCTGTACATGTGCCGCAACTGCGGTGTCTTTCGGATCATGCGACAAACTCCCACAACACTACAAAGCAGCGCAAATGTGCTGTCCAGGTGCCGCAAATGCGGAACCTTTCAGGCCGTGCCACTAAATCTCCCACAACACTGCAACCATCCTGTTTCCTAGGGGCTTAACTCATAAATATATACCTATCGCAAACCACAATTCGGCAAGGTTCTTTACTCCGTGCCACCCGCCATTCGAATGCCGTGTGGGCTCTCGTGTTCGGGCGCAGTGCGAGCCTACGCAATTTGGCCACAGGTTCTCCTGTTTTGAATTGCAGTGTGGGCCCTCCCGTTCAAACGCTATGCAGGCTTTCCCGTCAAATTGCAGTGTGGGATCTCCCATACGAATGCAGTGTGAGCCTCAGCGCATTGGTCGCAGGCTCTCCCATTCGAATCGCAGTGTGGGCCCTCCCATTCAATCGTAGTGCAGGCTCTCCCGTTTGAATCGCAGGGTGGGCTCTCCCATTCGAATGCAGGGTGAGATTTCTTGTCATTCACTCCGTGGGCTCTCCCATCCGAAACACTGTATGAGCTCTCCCGTTTGAGTGCAGTGGTGGTGCAGTAATCTTAGGAGCCTTTAGCATTTCCCGTTAGCCTTCGCATTGGCAATTATTTTGCTCACGGTTAAACTAAGCCCAACACATAATAAATAGAGCCTGATATAACCTCCGAAATAACCTTGTGCTTTCCTTACAGGTGTGTGTACCTCACTTGATTCTGCCGCAGCAGCGCCCCACTTGGTACCGCCACAGTTGTGCCCCATTTGATACTGTACCTCAGCACCCGACCACGCTCGATACCGCCACAGCAGTATTCCTTTCACTTTTGATACTGCCGCAGTAGTGTCCCGACATGACAAATGTAGTAAAGTTATGTTTTCCTATCTAACCTTTTGCTTCCCTTACAGGTACGTACACGGAGTTATTTCTATTCTCTCCACAGGCACTTTCAATGTCTAAGTTCCATACTTTTATAGCAGTGCATCTACAGCAATGGAAACACAGCAGCGCTCCCACAGGAGCTCTTCACTATGCCCACAGATACTCAATTCACTGCCGCAGCAGTAGTTTAAACTCTGCTCCCGCAGGAGCTCCCCCCCCCTTTTTTTACTATTCCATCTCCTCTACTCCACTGCCACAGCACTGCCTTAACTCTGCTCCTGCAGGAGGCTCACTTTACTCTACTGCCGCAGCAGTGTTTTACCATGCTTCCACTATAACCCTTTGTCTTTGCTTCACAGCAGCTGTAATAAGCATTACAGCTGCGGTCAGCTTCTCCTACTGTTCATTTCAAGCACCATATTTCCCTGTCTCCGGGTAGACCATCAAATGAGGCTACTAACGCAAGTGAGTTGATCTGACAGTATACCTATGGTACAACTCCCTATTGTCATACACATGTCCTTTAATCTAAACCGTCCACCCGGATCGGGCCCTTACATGAGGCTGCCTCCGTAAGCTGGCTGATTAGATGCAATATATCAATGGTACAGCCCCTATAGTTGCATAAATGTCCTTCATCTAAACCTTCCACCCAGAGCAGGCCCTTGCGTGAAGCTGCCTCCACAAGCCGCTGCTTCAATGCAGTTTACCAAAATCTAGCTCCTGTAGACAACTCCACACTCTATCTATGGGTGCAATACTAAAAGCCATCTCTCCTAGAACACTCCAAACTTACTGCACAGCTTGGAGTTCCTTCAAAAAACTTCCACAGAGTATACAACTTAGTTTTTCCAGATTTTACCCTCCTCTCCATATCCTCTGAAATATCCCACCTCCATAATACCAAATAAATTCAGCCAAGAACAATCAAAGTCTACCTCAGTGGTGTACATTTCTTCTTTAAACTCATCCACGGCCAACAATGCCCTTCCATTACAAAACCCCAGATAGCTCTCCTTATCAAGGGTTTACACAAAATGAATCCCATCCGTCCGGACACCAGACAACCACTAACCATCGACATCCTAACCAAATGCCTTGTTACTCTTCGCTCCGGTCTATTTTCCCCCAAAAAAACAAGAACCCTAGACACCATGTTCAATTCGGCTTTTTTCGGCTTCCTCAGAGTCTCAGAACTCACCATCAACTCCACCTTCAACCAAGCCATCCACCCCACCTTTTCCGATCTTCAGTTCTTCAACCATGACACAATCCATTTCAACATCAAACAGTTAAACCGATCAATTGAAATGTGGACATTCAGTTTTCATTTTCAATCTGCCAACCCCCATTCAGTCATACCAGTCCCTGACCTTTTTTCTACTCCAGAGAAACTCTCAAATCACCTCTCTGCTCGACCCTCTATTTGTTGATGACAAAAACCTCCTTGCGTCTAGACATTGGTTTCAAAAGAATCAAAAAATTATCCTCAACAGATCAGGCATTCCTACCAAACATTTCTCTTCCCATTCTTTCCACATAGGGGCCGCCACTTCAGCCGCCCAGAAAGGTCTATCCGAACACCAAATTAAAATGCTCGGTCGGTGGTCATCCCACACCTTCGAAAGATACATTCAATCCAACCTCCATCACATCAGTCAAGCACACCAAACACTCACATCTTTTTAGGCTCAGACCATGCCTCCTTACTATTACGCACCTCGCTGCTAACCTAGCCCCGCCGGGCTCATATCCATCTGGATGCAGCGAGGGCCTTCCCGTTCAAGTGTGCGTGAGCGTGAGCTACCACGCCTGCCGTGGACTCTCCCATTCAAATTCCTGTGTGGGCCCTCCCAACCATTTGCAACACGGGCACGCCTGTTCGAATTGCAATGTGGGCTCCCCCCGTTCGATCGCAGAGTGAGCTTTCCCGTGTATATATCAGGGGTTCTCCCTTTTGAAGCGCAGCGGGAGCTCTCCTGTTCGGATTGCAGTGTGAGCCCTTCATTCAGGCGCCATGGGGGCTTTCCCCTTCTGAATCGCAGTGTAATCCTTCATGTTCTCAACCATGAGGGATCTCCCATTCGGATCGCAGTGTGGGCCCTCCTATCTGAACAGCGGGCTGGAGGTACCAGGATTTGTTTGTCCCCCAAGTGCAGCGGACCCCCATTCTCCTTATGCGATCCAGGCCCTTGCGTCGAAAGGATTGTAGCTCTGCGTCTTATCTCTATACCGTAGGCTCCCTCCTTCTGATACCGGGAGGTTTTGCTTCGGATATAGTTCGGCCTGTTCCACTGGGGACGAGGACCTCCTTCCTCGTCTGTGGAATTTGAGAGACCATGCACTTTTGACTCATGGGCTCCATGTCATGGACGCTGCGGCGGGATGTACTCCATCTCTACTACTTTAAACCCTCCAGTCCAAACGCTGCTCCCGCAGGAGCATTTTCAGAGTGTCACTGCCGTAGCAGTGCTCACTCCCGACTCTTGGTCGATAAACGCAGCAGTGAGATGCATCCCAGCGCTAAGCTTATGAAATCCTAATGCAGCCCCTTGAGCTTCCTGCCTTTCACACTGTACCTCAATTACAGCTTTCACCGCAAACGCATCGCTATGTCATGCTTTACAAATGTAGCTCCCGCCGGAGCCCCTTTCAAAATTATACTGCCGCAGCAGTACCCAGCTCATAGCTCCACTTGGTAGACATAGTATGGAGACGTTGGTCCAACCTAAGCAGCAGCAACACCTGCTCACGACTCCAGGTCGATAAATACAGTGGCGAGATGCGTTAGCCTTTCAAATTGATGCAACCCCAGTAGACAATGCCACTGCAGTACTCGCTCCCATATACAAATAGAAAAAACGCATCAGCGTAATGCATCCCAGCATTAAAACTCCATACAGCTCCCCCACAAATGGAAGCTCCCGCAATAACTACCTCCAACACAATGTGCTACAGTTGCCCCGCTCACAGCTCCCGCAGAAACTAGGCAACCACCATCCCTCATCATATAACTTCATCCTTTTCAATTCACTACTTTTGGGGGGGTTCTTCTGTACTACCAAGCCTAATGATCTTCTACATCAGTACAACCTCTAAGCATCCAATCCTTTTACTTTCAACTTGCTGTCCTAAACTCCTCCTGCATCTTTTTGGGGGGATACTTCAGAGCTCGAGTTGAAGCTGCTTCATCGAGCTCCTCCATCATGGACAGCAAGCCAAATAAGTTTAACCTTAATAGCTTAAAGATTATATGGGCAAACGAACTCGTGAAATGAAGTTCCTAAACGTAAGTTCGGGAGGAGCGAGTCCATCTAATCTTTCAATTAACAGCCAGAGTATATAAGCAGCTGTTTACCTCTCTTCGGTCTCAGCTGTTTCCAGCATCCCTCCACTTCCCCAACTCCACCTTTACCCTAGGCATCTTGCCCCACTTAATCATCTCCTATTAATAGTCCCGGGGTGGGATACTTCAGAGCTCGAGTTGAAGCTGCTTCATCGAGCCCCTCCACCATGGACAGCAAGCCAAATAAGTTTAACCTTAATAGCTTAAAGATTATATGGGCAAACGAACTCGTGAACTGTCTAGATCTGCTTTAGGGGATCTATGTATGTTTTGTTTCAGCTGCAGCATTATGTATTACATGCTGTCGTAGCATGTCTGTGTAGTCAGTAGTTTGGTTAGATAACTATCTGCACTCTATCTTAACATGATTTATAGTACCTAGCAAACTACTTCTAAAAGAGTGCACTGTGCATAGTAAAGGAGCTTCATCTAAAGCATGGAGCATTATACAGAGACTTTGTGCAAGAGAAACTGTATACTGTATACTACACATAAAACATAGCTTCAAAGCTCTTCTTAAAATACTCAGCATGAATTGTTGAACAAGCAGTGGATGCACACTCAAAGGCAGTGACACAAAGAGAGACTAAGACAGAGAAAATGTGTGGTATGTTAGAAAGCGTCTCATATTTCACACTGTATGGTGTTGGATTGAGCAGGGAAAATGTAAAAATGAAAGACAGCCAGCTTTTCGCTGCATGTTGTAACATGTTTCTTGGCCAAATCACTGGGCCAAAGCGCTAATTGATTAAAAGTTGGACTGATGGTCGCACTACATACCCAACAGATATTTTTGTTCCAAAAGAAGTCATGGGAACAAATACATAAAATATTTTGTGATTAACACACACATAGAGACCCAATTTAAATGTAATCTAATGCATACACTTAAAAATAAATAATTTTCTTTATCAGTATTTTTGTTTTCCAGTAGGGTTAGTCCATCCTTTGCTGCACCAACTCAGATTTTGTTCATACAGTAGCTTGCTTACTTGTTGTTGTATGTTAAATATTTCTCGCTGATTGTAAAATTTTCATACTTTTTAAGCCCCCTCAAGTGTTTATTATTTCCAGGTCTTATCTGGGAAGTCATGTTTCGGGTATGATATCGCAAGAATTATGATTGCTGACATCATACAATTTGGTAGATACCTAGACAAACATGTCTCCAAGTCCAAATGGTTCAAAGTCTCCCAAGGGTTGAAATATTTTAAAAATTGGCCCTTTAAGATGGAAAACAAGTGAGAAATTTCAAAACATATTGGGGCCTTTATTACACCCTTAAAAAGACCACAGATAGGCTACTAAAAAATGTGTTTTGAAACTAATAAATGCATTGTAAATACTCTCTGTCAATTTTGTACATCCTTTCATCAGCAAAATGTGAGATATTATCCTTTTACATTTTGCTCATTTTGAGGCACTCATTTGACAGCGTTGACTACCTAAGAGAATCTTAAAGAGTGGCATGAATGTTTGCAGAGAATATACTTTGAGGTAAGTTTATTTTTCTTATGCTTTATTTTATATTAGATTTATGCTTAAAACAAGAAAAAACTGTATGTCAGTGTTGCTTCTCAAGTTAATGTATCTTGTTCTACTGACACATTTTTTGTTATGGATTATTCTATTTGGCAGATACGCTTGCATGTTTCATCAAATCTCACCCCAAACACATCTTTATCCTCAGCGTGAGATAGCACTCTGTTTTACATGCAAGCAACAGACCAACCACACAGTACAATATCTCAAAACACTACACTGATTATGAACTTATTTGAATGTGCAATACAATATGCGTCGTTTTCAGACATTTCATTATTTAAAACAAGTCGATCACTGCAATCAGTTGCTACGGTCAGAACAGGAAATGATGGAAGATAACAATAGGTATAAAGTCAGTGGCTACATACACAGGCCTATCAGCTGATCTCAGATCAGAGGAGGCTTTGTACTTGTTTTGTATAGACTGGATTCATCTTATCTACTCCACATTCAAAAAGCTCCTTTGAGGTTTCAAAAAAGTGCATTAGAGTTATTGGGCCCATTTGCTATGAGTACATGTTTTGTGTCTGCCATGTAAGAAACATGTTTTGTTAGGTAACCTTAAAACTGTGCCTAACATCTAAACTGCTTTATTCAAGTCATAAATATTATTTCATATGACTAAATCAACCCAAGTACATAACGTTCCAATTACATAGACTGCTAACGCTGTGAATTCAGCAACAGTAGGTCAAAATATCTACAGCTACTTCAGTCTGTGCTTACCTAAATTCGAAACACTGCCCCCAGTGGCCGAAGCTGAAAGTGTTGTTGAACATCTCGGCACGTGTGAGCTCTAGTTGCCGGGTGAAATGTCCACAGAGTGGCACTAAAATCGAGTTGTATTTTTAGTTATTTACAATGCAATACGATGTAATTGCATGAACTTTCGGAAGCAATATGTTGATTTCCCGTGTGAGCATATTGATGCGTTACCCCATCAAAAGCTATTTTTGCGGATCAGGTAAGGTAGAAATAGGGGTCATTCTTTACAGTTTATTAAGTGATTTAAGCTACATTATTTAAATTACTTACATTAAAAAAATAAGCATTTGCAACTATTGCAAGATTCGCATTTGCTACTACCAAGGGTAGGGTATGGTAAGGTGGGGTTGGGGGTAAGGGGTAAGGGGTAGGGTTACAGTTCAGGGTAGGGTTGCTGCCCTGTTCCAAATAAACACAGTGTATGATGAATATCACATGTGAATCCCATTAGACTTTTCCTAGAACAAAGGTTACCATTTATCCATCCACCTTAAATTTGACCCCGTTTACACCTGGTTTTAAGATGCATCTCGGGTGATCCGATCACATGTGGTCAGGCAAGACACATCAGTGTTTACATCTGATCACTTTAATGTGTCTCCTGTGACCACTTGAGTTTGGATTTCGAGGGGAGAGTCTCTGATTGCAACATTTAAAGTAAAATTATCCATTATTTTACCGGAGTATACCTCTGTTAGCTGAGCTTTAAATGTGTGTACTCCTCATCTGTGTCACTGCATGTTGATATCAGATACACTGAAGATAATTCATAAAGTTATCATACTTATGTATGTATCCGCTTATTAAAATTTTCCAATCGGATGGTAATTTCCTTTTAAAGCCGATCTTAGCCAGCAAATTTTAAACTCTTGTTTTAGTTCAGTGGTCGATTGACAGATGAGGGGTAATGGTTTACTGCTGTCCGGGATGCATTCAGGAAGGTTAGTGTTTACACCTCAGATGTGATGTGATCACATACGTTTTTGACAACCTCCATATGTGGGTTTTGAAATCCGATCACAAAACATTTTAGACCAACTTGTGATCGGATCACCATATATATATTTCTGGTTATTATTGGGATTTTGGTTGAACAAAAAGACTCTTTGTCTTTGCCCCCCATAGTATAGAAAGAATAAGACATTTTTTTGACATTCTATAAATCAATTTTAAAAACTATCAGCCGATTAATCGGTTGTCAGCCTTTCCCACCACCTTAGTAATTGGTATCTGTAATATTGTTCAACCTCTAATAACAACTTGAAAAACAATAAGTACATAAGTAGCATAAAATAAGTACAATAAGTAGCATCAAATGCTTCATGTAAGTACCTAGAAGTTAAAAACATCTCATGTAAAGTGGGACCGAAATAGTAACAACTTTTTACAAAGCAAACCATTTCAGAATCTTTTACTCTAAAAAAAAACACGTGTTTAGCTAAGAGATACAATTACTTTATGCATTTGGCAGACACTTTTATCAAAAAGCATTTAAGGTAAATCAGTATGTGTGTTCTCTGGGAATCAAACTCACAACCTTGCTGAAGCTAGAGCCATATACTCTGCCATCTAAGCAACAGGAACTAATGCTGCCTTCATGTGCTATCGGAATTATCCTAATTCTCACTTCTGAAGTGGTAATTACGAGTATGTCGCGTTTAAGTGCTTTGTTGTCAAAAAGAACAGGAAACATGGACAACACCAGGTTCATTCATACATATTTTTGAGGAACTTTTATTTTGACACCATTATATATATTACTCAGCTTGCTGACAATAATGGAATTTTTGTCATATACAAACTATTTTCACAGTGTAAAAATGTACAACATGCATCAAATGGTTGCTGATATACATAAAGGAATATGACCAAAATGGCAAGCGTTAACAATTAGCTGTATTTAGAAAAATAAATAAAAAATGGCATTCACTACAGAAACCATACACTCCTCCACCATGTTAAAAGTTTATGAGGGGTCTGGGTAGCTCAGCAAGTAATGACGCTGACTACCACCCCTGGAGTCGCGAGTTCAAATCCAGGGCGTGCTGAGTGACTCCAGCCAGGTTTTCTAAGCAACCAAATTGGCCTGGTTGCTAGAGAGGGTAGAGTCACATGGGGTAGCCTCCTCGTGGTCGCTATAATGTGGTTCTCGCTCTCGGTGGGGCGCATGGTGAGTTGTGCGTGAATGCCGTGGAAAATAGCGTGAAGCCTCCACATGTGCTAGGTCTCTGCAGTAATGCGCTCAACAAGCCACGTGATAAGATGCACGGATTGACGGTCTCAGATGCGGAGGCAACTGAGGTTTGTCCTCCACCACCCAGATTGAGGCAGGTCACTATGCCACCATGAAGACATACAGCACATTGGGAATTAGGCATTCCAAATTAGGGAGAAAAAAAAAAAGTTGAAATCCTCCCATCTTGGTAACTCAGATATCAAAATTATCTCTGATTTTCCCAGTCATAATTATGACATGAGGTGTCATTCATGTGCAACGTTACAATAATTCCAATAGCACGTGAAGGCAGCATAAAAACATCTTAAATCACTATCAAAATATGTCTTGCAGAATTCTTTTGTAGCACTTGGGTGTATTTAAACAGATGAACATTTCCAGATGTTCTATGAACTACATGACTGAAAACATTGACAGACAACCAAAAATGTAGTATGCATATTACACCTTTCACAGTATGTGTGAGTTGAACTTCCTGTTTTAACAAGACACATAGAAAAATTCACATCATATTTACTCAGTTAGTGAACAAATATATTTTCAACTGTTTAATGTGCAGTGAAACTATAGTACTTCCTGCTACAGTATCACACTTGTTTAATTTATTTCCCCCCATCTTTTTAATTTATTTTTATGAAGCTTTATTAAGAAATTGTTTAACATTTTACATCTTATACATTTTAACAACAGAGATGTGTGTATTTACATAGGCCTATTTGTAGTAGACCTTTCTGTCTTTTGGGGAACAAAGCATCCAATTCATAGAAACCTGACATTTTTTGTAATTTAATTCCTCATGACAAACAATTACACACAAAACAGGTGAAACCTGTGCATGTTGGCAAAGAACCATTTGTTTCCTCATATGTCACATGTCACATACCACTACAAGGGGTTTCCCCCTGCATACTACACCCAATGGGACTAACCTACCATGCAAATATCATCAGCAACACAGGGCTTTATTTCCTGGTTCAGATTCTTTGGTTTATCAGTGGAAAATCAAAATTGATAATTAGGTTTAAGCTATAAAAATAAAAATGGCAGTACCAAACTGACTAAAGGTATGTCCCCCCCCCTCCTGACTAAAGGTATGTCTCTCAAAGTACAATTTTGATCGGCTGGATACCAAAATCTGCCAGTTCTGCCAGTGTCCACTAAACATTATAAACAGCTATACTGTGTCACCTAAATGTCTGCAAAAACCACACAGCATGTAATTTACACTTTTAAGCACTTTGATGCACCTACATGTAGAGGTTTATTCATGGAAAGGCATATTATTTCTACTTTTTAGGGCTGTCAGTTGATTAAAGCAATAAATCATGTTTTTGGTGTAAATGTGACTTTTCTCAAATTTATAATTTGCTGAAATTTGCCTTTAAATATATTTGGCTTTCCAAATGTACACTCAGCTCCTGAATAATAAATCAAACACATATAAACTGCAGCGGTCTGGACGTCTCATTAACGTGAGTTTCATTCATTGCTGATATTTCATACCTGTTGAGCTTCAACGATTGCAAATTACTTGAATTTGGTTAAATGTTGCAGAGAGAAAAATCACTCAGAACAGAATGAAGCAGTTTTAATATCAAATTAAATAAAGACCTCCAATTCTCCAAGTTAGCAGTGTGTATTAATGATATCAAAGACTGAATGGCTAAAAACTTCCTTCTTCTTACTTCTGACAAAACAGAAGTATTAATTATTGGACCATAAATCTCTAAAAAAAAAATAAGATGCTAGAATAATTTGTCTCTCGGTGGATGTACTGTTATGTCGTCTTCTACAGTGAAGAACTTGGGTGTAGGGTTGCCACGGTGTACAGTGTTACCGGTTTTACTTGGTACAAGGGACAACACCGGTGTGAAATTTTATACCGGATAAAAGGGAGTTTGCGACCCATGATAAATTAACATAACGCATTGAAAGCCAGATGTTCTTTACCAACGTATCAAATTACACAGGCAGCAAAGTACGCACACTGACAGAAGATGTTTAATTGCAGGTAGTGAATATAATGTGCATGGTGGGTAACTGTTAGACATCTCGGATTTGTAATGACACAATCTCTGCTTGAATTATCTTGGTTTTAGGATGGACTACACTCCCTTAAAAACAAATACATAGACAATAAATGAATGCCAATTAAAGCCTTCATCAGCCAAATAACAAAGGACACTGCATCTACGTGCACTTCCGCAATAATTTCGGGATGGACTTCAAAGACACTTTATCATTAACCTTACAGTTCAGTCAATATCTTTTAGTTTTAAACATTGCCTACTAACATCTACTCAGTTTACATAATTAATACATGGCTTGTATTGCACATAGATAACTAATAGTGGCATTATATTCATTTCCTTGTCACAGTCACCTTTGGCTTGGCTTTGGGGGAAAAGCAGTTTTCACTGCTCAATGAGGACTTTGAGACATTACAGACATTACAGCATCATTTTCTGTTACAGAGTAATTTTCTGGAAAATATGAAATAACAAAACATATTAATCAATTAATTACAGTTAGCTGTCTAGCAGACTTACTGTAAACAAAAATAACGTGGAATGGGGAAGTGGTTGGGGTTAAACCTGATTTGTAAGGGAAAAGGTGGCCTTTGATTCCTTTAAATTTGTTTCCTTAAATTAGGAGCAGTTCAGTTCATGCAGGGCTGTAGCTAGTGGGGTGAAAGGTGGTAAAAAAAAAATTAGGGTAGCAATTATATATACTGTACATATATATATATATATATATATATATATATATATATATATATATATATATATATATATATATATATATATATACTATATACTTGTATACTATACATATATACTTGTTACAGCCCTGTGTTTATGTAGTGTGGTGTAAAATATTTAAGAAATCTTATTAGTGTCGGGTCAAGAACACTGATGTTCCATTTGCAACCACTAGAGGGCAGTTTAGAAAACACATAGGTATCGATGGTATAATTGATTAAACAAGAATCAGCCTTGATACTTTTCAAATGTCTCAGATTATGCCATTTCCCTTTCGCGGGTATTTTTTTTTTTTTTTTTTTTTTTTTAATAATTTATTTATTTATTTATTTATTTTCAGTTCAGTTCAGTTCATGAGAAACACTAACCTTTTGGTTAGACACTCTAATCCAGTTAAAAAGTTGTGCCAAATGCCTTTTAGGTGTAAATGGCGAATGGAATTCAAAGATGCTGTGTAGTGCGCCCTCTGGTGTACATCAGTAGATAGCGCACAAATAACATCTATTATCTATTGTTAATAATATACTGAGAAAGTTATCTGACCTATTTCAGTCATATAGAGGTACATATGAGAATGCAATATTTCAGGGAAGGGAAAACGTGTTCTTGTTACCTTGAATTAATTGCAAGGTGCCTATTCGCTTGGTCCCATGTCCCAGACAGCCCAAATCATGTTAATCTGAAGATGCCACAGTTTCAGCGAAGCAATTTTTGTTAGCCACATTAGGTAAGAGGTTATACTAAATGCCTTTAATGCTATTTAGATGTAGGCTAAATGTAAACATGCAGAGTACTGCTGATGGGATTGACAGGTTCTGTGTAGAGTGCCCTCTGTACATTAGAAGATGGTGCACATATTTTAATGCAATCAACATACTGGAGTTTACAGTATTTTATCTTTCATACACTGTAAAAAGTAAATAAATAAATACCGTCAGTCTCAAGGAGATTTTCTGATCTGAAAATTAAAAAATGATATCGTTTGTGTGACCTAAGACAGGTCAGGTTAATGCTGTCAGGTTAAATAATTTAACGAAAGACTAGAAATAAAAAAGTTGATTTAGATGTTACCACATAACTATGGAGGACAAAACCTGCAAAATATAATAAACTAAAAAATACACAAATACATACATAAATTAATACATCCACATATTTGTGCATAAATACATATATTAAATAAGTTAATTAATTAATTAATAAAATGTGCATATATAAACAAATAAATGCCCCAATTAATGTCAAAATAATACAACATAAAAGATAAATAAATGGTTGGAGAAAAGCTAAAAAGTTAACAGAAATGCATTATTGAAAGTTGATTTTTAATTATATATATATATATATATATATATATATATATATATATATATATATATATATATATATATATATATAATTTTTTTATTTTTTTTTATTTCTTTAATTATTCATTTATTTCTGTATGTAGTTCTGTATTCATTTTTCCTTCTTGCAACATGCTAATGAGAGGATGTCAACAGCTTAATTATATATATACTGTATATATACAGTAGTGGCCAAAAATATTGGCACCTTTGGTAAATATGAGCAAAAAAGGCAGTGAAAAAATATCTGCATTGTTTATCCTTTTGATCTTTCATTCAGAAAATTCACAAAAATCTAACCTTTAATTGAAGTAAAACAATTGAAAGAGGGGAAATATCTCATTATTAAATAAATATTTTTCTCCAAAACATGTTGGCCACAATTACTGGCACCCCCAGAAATTCTTATGAGTAAAATATATCTGAAGTATATTCCAATTCATATTTTAATTTTTTTAGTACACCTGGGTGTCAAGGAACATGAAACTGTTCAGCTATGACTTCCTGTTTCACAGGGGTATAATTATGAGGTAACACACAGGCCAAATTCCCTTAATCATCAATCACAATGGGTTAGACTAAAGAATATAGTTCTGATGTGCAGCAAAAGGTTGTTGAGCTTCACAAAATGAGAAGTGGCTATAAGAAAATAGCCAAAGCATTGAAAATGCCCATTTCCACCATCAGGGAAATAATTAATAATTTGCCACATGCAAAATGATCCATTCAATTATCAAACTCTATCAGACATACATGTATATTCCATAAAAATCTATGACATGGAGTGTTTGTGATGTCTGCTAAATCTCTGGCCAGACCAACAAGAGCGACAGGATATCGACCAAGAAGATGGGAACTTGTAGTGTTACATACTGTGAGGAGGTACAATTTATTGTTTTTTTACAGAACTATTCTACAGGCAATTTTCTGTTCACTATATATAACTTTACATGTAAGAAATGTGTAAAAAATGGACATGAAATGTGAATTTTCTGTTTACATGTAACACATTGCTACAAAAATAAATGTACTGTATACATACAAATGTGTATATCCTTTTTCTGTGTACTACAGTGTTGTACAGTATTGACTTTTCCCAGTAAACTTTTACCTACTGTTGAAATCAGTATCTAAAAAGCTCAGTGTGATACACAATAGCATTCAGCTAGACAAAACTGACATTCTTGTATAGTACAGTAAGCAGTCAGTGTCAACAAAAATGAAATTTGTATATGACAAACATTTCCAGGGTTGACTGCCATAGTGAAAAAAAAACTTCTAAACATTTTGACCAGTACGGTTCACACAATGACGAAAAAAAAAAAAAAAAAAATCATTTTGGTGGCACTGGCCAATTTACTGACACAATAACTAGGTTCTGAAGCATGAATTAAATGTTTTGGGTGAGTTACTACATTTTGCAGACATGCAGTAGAGTTGTGATGTCCCATATAACAAAAATTATAAAAAATGAGCCAAAGCGATTGAGAAAAATTTTAATAACTCCACACGTTTGGACTACATTTCCCGGCATTTGCAGCATGTGTTCTTCCCGCCTTCTGTTGCAGCTATCTGGGCCATTTTCACAGATCTGTTATGACGCGTTTCCGCCTTCTTTAACAACGTAAATGTAGCAAACTTTTTTATATTTCCAATTTTAAAAACATTTAGTGTAAATTTATAACATTTTACTTTGTATTTTATTACCCTGGAATAAGTTAAAAAATATATATATATTTTTTTTTTTAAAGTAACCACAGCTGCGAGGAGGCTTTTAACACATCTGCTGAGGGAGTGACAAAAAAAAAAAAAAAATAATGTGATCTATTTTCCTCTCCTTACTGCTGTTATTAAGCGCTGTATATTTTTATCTTCTTTTGCAAAGCTGTGAAAGCGTAATCGTTGATTTTTTTCTTTTGCTGTTGGAGCAAACGGAAAAGGCGGGGCCTGTCTGCAGTCTTTCAGGACTACATATCCCATGATTGTTTGTAGTGGTTTTCGCAATCCCCTCTAATCGCATCATCCAGCGGCTTCTGGATCCCTCGGATAAAACTGGAGGATAGAAGCTGATTGTGGTTACGTGATTTTTGGCTGTTCCTGAAAGCAGAAGGGCGGAACAGCGATGAAAATGGACTTAAATGCCATCATAGAGAAAATGGAAACGGGCGATCAAGACGCCGCGTTGACAGCTTTACAGACCTATAATAAAGAGGTAACTGTCAGTACATTATATATATGTATGAAAAACAAGAATGTTATAATGTGATGCATGTGCACGTTATGGGAAGAGGTGTCTGTTTTGAGGGTTTTCCGTTTGAACCAATATATCGTTATGTTTGCAGCACGGTGATATTAGGCTGATAAAATAACAAATCGCAATCGTTACAATGTTTTGTAAACATTGCATAACAAACACCATCGATGCTGATCTTCCATAATCAGAATGATACATGTTTTGTAGGGTCATCGTAAATGTAAACGCATAATAACATTGCATTAGTAAATGAAATAAACTGTGTGATATCCTTAGCCTTTAGATGTGGATGTCATAGCGTTTTATCAACAGAGTGTTGTTGGTTATTAATTTTCTGGAAACAAGAATATAATAGAATAAAATAATATTGAATAACAGAACATACAATGTAGTACAGAAGGGAGTTAAATATAATAGAATGTATTTGAATAGAATAGAGCAGAGTAGAATATATATAATAAAACAGAACAGATTCGAATAGAATAACAGAACATAAAATTTGAACAGAAGGGAATGTAATAGAATAGAACAGAGTAGATATATATAGAATTAAAACAGATAGAATAGAAGGGAATGTAATATAATAGAACAGAGTAGATATATATATATATATATATAGAATTAAAACATAGAATAAAATAGAATAGAATTGAATAGCAAAACAAAATGTAGAACAGAAGGGAATGTAATATAATAGAACAGAGTAGATATATATAGAATTAAAACAGATAGAATAGAATTGAATAGCAAAACAAAATGTAGAACAGAAGGGAATGTAATATAATAGAACAGAGTAGATATATATATAGAATTAAAACAGATAGAATAGAATAAAACAGAATAGAATTGAACTGCAAAACAAAATATAGAACAGAAGGGGATGTAATAGAATAGAACAGAGGAGAATATATAGAATTAAAACAGATAGAATAGAATAAAACATAACAGAATAGAATTGAATAGCAAAACAAAATATAGAACAGAAGGGAATGTATTAGAATAGAATGTAAATGAATAGAGTAGAGCAGAGTAGAATATATAGAATAGAATTAAGTAGCAAATCATAAAATATAGAACAGAAGGGAATTTAATAGAATATATTTTTGAATAGAATAGAGCAGAGTATATAGAATAAAACAGAAAAGAATAGAACAGAACTACAGAACATAAAATATAGAACAGAAGGAAATGTAATAGAATAGCATGTAAATAAATAGACTAGAGCAGAGTAGAATATAAAGAATAAAACAGAATATAATTAAATGGCAAATCATAAAATATAGAACAGAAGGGAATTTAATAGAATATATTTTTTGAATAGAATAGAGCAGAGTAGAATATATAGAATAAAACAACAGATTCGAATAGAATAACAGAACATAAAATATGAACAGAAGGGAATGTAATAGAATAGAACAGAGTAGATATATATAGAATTAAAACAGATTGAATAGAATAAAACAGAATAGAACTGAATAGCAAAACAAAATATAGAACAGAAGGGGTAATAGATGTAATAGAATAGAATGTAAATGAATAGAGTAGAATATATAGAATAAAATAGAATAGAACAGAACAACAGAACAGAGAATATAGAACAGAAGGAAATGTAATAGAATAGCATGTAAATAAATAGACTAGAGCAGAGTAGAATATGTAGAATAAAACAGAACAGATCAGAACAGAATAACAAATCATAAAATGTAGAACAGAATTCAATATAATTTAATTGAATAGAATCGAGCAGAGTGTTAATAGAGCAGAATATATATATATATATATATATATAAAATGTATGTATGTATAGAATAACAGAATAGAACAGCAGGGAATGTAATAGAATATCATTTCATTATATAAAATAGAGCAGAGTAGAATTCCATTTTGTTCTGTTATAATAAAACAGATCAGAATAGAATAGAAAATATACCATCATGTTTTCCTGACAGGTATTCAAAAAGCAATTACATAATTCTTTAGAATTTTAACAGTAATTGACTTGATAAATAAAGCTGAGGACTCTTGTGCTGTGACTTGACTCTTGACTCACATCATCTAGTTTTGAAGACATTATCCAGGCAGGGATGTACTTCAGACCTTTAAAGCACATCTCTGAGTCTTAAAAAATCATACTTTACTAACAGTATATTTTCATAACTATAGCATAAGCACTGTGTGATTACTTACTTTGATTCATATTCAAGTCAATTTGAATCAACTAGAACTAATACAACTGAATTTGTCATATACTGTTTTTTAGACCATCAAGCCTTCCATTTGAGCTATTTTTTATATTTAAAAGCACATCTAAAGGCTAAGCGGAGGCATTTTGATTTTTACAGAATGATCCAAATAGGAATTAGGTTAATGTGTGATACCAATCCAACAAGAAACTGACTTCCCTAAAAAGTCATGTGTGTTGAAGAACTTTGCTTGATGCAGGTAGGATTAGGACTCAAGCAACATAAGCAGTTAAGCACTCTAATCTTACTTTAAGACAGAATTGATAATGCTGTCAGTAGTAAGCAGAGCAAGATTTTATGGTTTTATTATTACCATTTAGTTTACAGCCTGTAAAGGAATCATATGTTTTATGTAATTGCAGCAATTAGATCTAGTTGAACTCTACAGCTGAGATCTTGTTTTCTTTGGATTATCTCACTGCCTAAAGCTTATTTCCATTTATATTTTCATATATGTACAGTATATAGTATTTTTCACAGTTGTATTAATATGATCATTTTTTTATGTGCTTTTTCCCTTCTAGAAGTCACAGTGTTTTTCGTTTACCACAGGGGAGGAGGAAGACAGAGAGGTAGGCCTTACCTGACATCATTATGTAAACAGTCAGCAAATCAGCCCAGCAAAACAAGCTTTTTATCTCGAGCCATTTCAGACATTGCATTAATATTGTACTACCAAAGGTTTTCACAATTGATTTACAATAAATATAAGAAGCCTCTATGCCTTATGTCAGATAATGATTCATATTTTTATTGCACACTTGTGTAATGTTTTTAAAATGTGTACTTCTTTTGTGCTTGCCTTTTGAGGTAGAATGGACATTTGCCAGAGGTATATGGATAGCTCCTGTTTTAGACGTAGTGCAGCATTAGTGTAGAACCCCAAAAGCCTATTTCTCATTCCTGATTGGCTAACAGTACAGACTAGATGAATTTGGTGGGTTGACTTGGCAATGAAACAAAGAAGGTTTTTATAATATTACATAATGGGAACTCACAAAATATAAAGAAGTACTCTTTGGGAATTTGTAATATAATACTGTGTAGAGATGTTTGCAGAACATCTTTAATGGGGATCAATGGGGTTCAGACAAGCCAAAAAAAAAGCCAAAAATGGCATCATTCTATACTTTTTATCTAGCTTTTTTTTATTTTATTTTGTTTGCAGTGTTTACACCAGTATTGTTTTCCCATTTCAGCACATTGTTGGTGATGTTGACATTATAGTTTGACCAATATGGATTTTTTAATGGTGAAAGTCGATGATAATATCTAGAGTGTTGGGTGGTTGATGGTCTATATAATACTGATACATAATTCAACTTTTGACAGATGAACTGGATTACAATAATAATAATAATAATAATTTCTTAAAATTATATTGTGCTTTTCTAGGCACTCAAAGCGCTTTACATAGTATAGGGGAACCTCCTCAACCACCACCAGTGTGCAGCATCCACCACCAGTGTGCAGCATCCACCTGGATGATGCGATGGCAGCCATGGTGTGCCAGAACGCTCACCACACACTAGCTATTGGTGGAGAGGAGAGTAGAGTGATGTAGCCAATTTAGGGATGGAGATTATTAGGGGGTCATGATAGATAAGGGCCAATGGGGGGAATTTGGCCAGGACACCGGGGTTATACCCCTACTCATTTACGAGAAGTGCCCTGGGATTTTTAATAACCACAGAGAGTTAGGACCTCAGTTTAACATCTCATCCGAAAGACAGTGCTTTTTTACAATATAGTGTCCCTGTCACTATACTATACTGGGGTGTTAGGACCCACACAGACCACACGGTGAGCACCCCCTGCTGGCCTCCCTAATACCACTTCCACAATAATAAACATACATAAAGTGTGTATTGTGCTGTATATACATGTATGTATATAATTTAAATATGTATACAATTATATATACATATATAAATAGCAACAATACATTGAATGTAGCAGCAATAGGCTAAGAGGCAGCAGTTGAAGGTAGAACAGATTCAAAAAGTGTTGACGTTACAGTGTTACTGTTGGATAGGCTACATAAGATTTTCGTTTAGAGCATTGCATCACAGACGGGCTTCAAATAGATGATCAGATCTCATTTTTATTTGTTGCTTGATTGGGTCATGAAAGGACATTACAGTTGGATTCCAAATTGGTAACAGCAGTTATGGAGGTTTGCAGTGTAGACAGTCCGAAGTCTCGGCAGGGAAAATTTTAGCAATTATTCGTCAGTCACCCATGAATATACTGAGCTGTTTACAATAACAACAATGAACGATGTGTCTCAGGAACTCAGGGTGTCTCTATTTCCAGGATATCAAACTCAGTTCATTAAATTACCTTGGGAAGGGAGGTAAACATGCAGATTCATTTAAAATAATGTTGTTAGTGAGTCTTGTCAGTTTTGATATGGAAAAAGCAGCTACTCTAGCAAAAACAGGACACATATCTTGCAATAAAAAAGTGTTTTGAAGCATGAATTTAAAGATGTAAGTGGTAAACCACATTGAATCACATGAAAATCACACCCTTGAGATATTAGGCCTCTCAAATCCAAACAATGGGTTGCAGTTCTGGGCAAAGAGCTTCTGCTTTTCTTTTCTTTTTTTTAAATAGCCAAAAGCCTTTAGTTTATTTCATAGACATGAACTTGATTTGCTATTTACTATTGCTAGCCAGAAGTAGGTGGTATGGGGGGTTATTTTTAGAAGAATATTTTTAGCTCTGTAGGTCCATACAAAGCAAGTGAATGGTGGCCAGAAATTTGAAGGTCCAAAAATCACATAAAGGCAGCATAAAAGTAATCCATATGACTCCAGTGGTTAAATATATGTCTTTAGAAGCAATGTGATAGGTGTGGGTGAGAAAAAGATCAATATTTAAGTCCTTTTTTACTATAAATCTCCACTTTAGTGGAGTGATTGCACTACATAGTGATTGCATTGCTTTAGAAGACATATATTAAACCACTGGAGTCACATGGATTACTTTTATGCTGCCTTTATGTGATTTGTGGAAGTTGAAAGGTCTGGCCACCATTCACTTGCATTGTATGGACCTACAGAGCTAAAAATATTATTCTAAAAATACCACAACCACACCCCAATACCACATACTTCTGGCTAGCAATCGTAAATAGCAAATCACCCTTTTGTCAACTTTTAGTAGTACACTACTAATTTGTAGTTTGTTTGTTTTTTGTAATTTTAATACATTTCAATGTTTAATTTTTTTTAATGGTTGAAAACATTAGTAAGCAAAAAATAGACAGTTTTTGGGTCACCACTTTATGTCCAATATAAAATCTGGGTCTTGAAGCAAAACCAGGTGATCAAAGGCTGCTTTTCACTGTATCTCTCACTGTTCTCAGCGGCTGGGCGAGCTAGTGCTTGGCTTCCTGGAGCGAGACCTCCAACCGTCATGTCAGCTGGCCTGCCTGGAATGCATCCGAATCCTCTCGCGTGATAAGAAGAGCTTGGCTCCATTCACCACCCGCCATGCGATGCAGATACTGATCCAACACGCCTGCCTGGGTCAGGGCGAGGGCATCACACCTGAGATCCCAGACCTGGAAGTGATCGTGGAAGCCCTGAAGTGCTTATGCAACATTGTCTTCAACAGCGAAGCAGCTCAGGAGGCGGGGGCGGAGCTTCAGTTGATCATGGGATTGGTTGAGAGGATGAAACAGTGCCGCGAGCCACAGTGGAATCACGACGTTCGATTCTTCGACCTGCGGCTCATGTTTCTGATTACCGCCCTCCGTGTAGACGTGAGAGCTCAGCTGGCACGCGAGCTGCGGGGTGTTAGTCTGCTGTCAGAGGCTCTGGATGCCACGCTCGGCCTCTGTTGGCCTGACACATACGAGGTGGCCCGTGCGGGTGCGGATGGGTGCTCAGAGCTGCCTCCGTTGGGGAGGCAGGAGACGGAGCGAGCTATGGAGATCTTAAAGATTCTTTTCAATGTCACCTTCGATTCCAACCGCCGAAAGGTGGACGAGGTTAGACTGATGTGTTTGCATCCACCACAATTGAGTGCAACAGTGCCCGGCCCACTTTTTCAACAGTCTTGGTTCCAGAAGTAATTTTTTCCATAGGGATTTCGTAAAAGCCTTTATAGAAGAGTTCTAAGCCATGAATCAAACCAACAAGCACCGAGGTGAATCACAACATTACAAATGATAAATGCGTTAATCGAAATTAAGAAAAATTAACGCGCTAAACTTTTTAATTAATTGCATGCGTTAACGCGTTAATTCTGACAGCTCTAATACAAATATATCAGTAGTTTTAGAGTGTGGGAAAATTGACCGTCATTCACAGTGCGTCATTTAAGTGTTCACTGCAGAGCTCTTTTGCTGCACTTTGTTTGCCGCAATTCTCTGATTGGTAGATTTTTCTAAGCTGGATCATGGGTAATGTAGTTATTCACCACAAATTCCACTATTACATTTAAATAAAATAGACTGATGGCCTTAACAGAAGCATACACCACCGATTAACAACCTCAGAGCTCATGGTAGGTCTGTCTTTAAAGGTTTATAAGTTATCGTTAAAATCAATTCCCCACTGGAAAAAATTAATTGGATTTTAACTTCTGGAATCAGACTGTTGTGCTCCATATTTGCAAACTGAATTGTGATTGGTCCCCTTTCTTCCATTTTTAAAAAATGTGATTTCAGTAAGCTTAGAACCTTTAACACTTCGGTTCTTTTGCTCTCTTGCAAGCATGTCGAAACTGGTATTTCCTTCTGGAAATGCAAACATGTTTTTTTACATCTAAATGCCTCGACTAATTTAGCTACGGAATAAGCATGTTATTTTTTTATTGCCTGTCTTTCTACATTGCTTGCGATTTTAACAAAGTGTTTGGGTGTTTTTTTTTTATTTTTTATAACCTCACAAATATAATGTCAATATCATGCCCATACAGTATCTTACTGAATAGGCATTACACATCCGTACCAATTTGATTGTTCTCTCAGTGTAAATAACAGTGTTTAATTAATGAACCAGATCTAATGTTGTATCATGGGACTTATATTCTGCTGGTGTGTTTGGCCCAGGAGGAAGCAGCCACTTACAGACACCTGGGTGCCATACTGAGACACTGCATTATGAGCACCTCAGAGGGGGAGGAACGTACAGAGGAGATGCACAGGTGCGCATAGATAAACACACACATATCTGAATATTTTTGGAAAATATGGACTCAACACTGATCCAGAAAGGATTAATGGATTGCAAGGCCACAGTATCTCAGTAATATGTAATATGCAAACTGAATTATGTTTGAACTTGAAACAGTTACACACTGGCACAGATTCTGTTAAGTATGACTGAGTGCCTTGCTCTGATTTGTAACGATTCTTAATAAATTAGAGCAGATCCATTGGGAGCTTGTTGCTAGCTAATTAGTCATTTTGTGAAAAGAAAAGCTTCAAGGCTGGATTTTTGTGCCACATGAATACCCCATGATTCTTATCTGTCCATAATTTTGGGTTAAATGTAAATTTGATTTTTTTTCTACAGCCACACGGTGAACCTGCTAGGGAACCTGCCTCTTCCATGTCTTGATGTCTTGCTGATGCCTAAAGTCCAGCAGGGGTCTATTGAGTACATGGGTGTCAACATGGATGCCGTCAAAGTGTTGCTGCAGTTTATGGAGAAAAGACTCGACAGGGTGAGCACTGGATACAAAATAATTATTTCAATACAGCATAAACACTCAATAGATAATTGTAACAGTTCAAAGGTGGGCAAGGAGGAGGCAGGAACCGGCTGAACAATAAACAAACTTTAATGATATAAATGAACTTAAAACAACATAAAACATAAGGACACAGACACACATGCAGCTTGGCCATGTGCGTCTCTCTCTCTCTCTCTCGAACTGGCACCTCCGGCTCCCCTTTATCTCACTCTCTCACTGATTCAGCACCTGCCATGCACCATCACGGCCCGGCCACACCCTCCTCCTTGTCACAATATTTAATAGCACAATTTGCAAGATGTTATTGAGAAAACTTTAACAACATATATGAAATCAAGTGTCTAAATCACATCTCTTCCATGATAATATGGTACTTTGTTCAAACTAGCTGCAACTGTCAAGACATTTTGTCGATCAGTTGGTTTCTACTTTTGTCGTTTCAGGTTGGGTTGCTCTGCTCACTGTGAAATCTCATTAGTTGAAAATTCTGCATACCTGTGTATTAAAGGAATAGTTCACCCAAAAATTTAAATTCTCTCATCATTTACTCACCCTCATGCCATCCCAGATGTGTATGACTATCTTTCATCTGCTGAACACAATCTAAGATTTTTAGAAGAATATCTTTGCTCTGTAGGTCCATACAATGCAAGTGAATGGTGACCAAAAGTTTGAAGTTCAAAAAGCATGTAAAGGCAGCATAAAAGTAATCCATATGACCCCAGTGTTTTAATCCATGTCTTCAGAAGCGATATGAAAAGTGTGAGTGAGAAACAGATCAATATTTAAGTCCTTTTTTACTTTAAATCTCCACTTTAATTTTCACATTCTTCTTCTTGTTTTATTTGCCGATTTGCATTATTTGTGCATATCGCCACCTACTGGGTACGGAGGAGAATTTATAGTAAAAAAAGACTTAAATGTTGATCTGTTTCTCTACCAAACCTATCATATAGAGCTGAGATATTCTTCTAAAACCTTTGTTTGTGTTCAGCAGAAAAAAGAAAGTCATACACATCTGGGATGGCATTAGGGTGAGTAAATGATGAGAGAATTTTAATTTTGGGGTGAACTGTCCCTTTAAACATCAAATATGTTCTGATTGGCTGTGATTTTGTCGCTTCATGCAGCATTCAGCGTTAAGTGAGAACAGAGAAATGACCTGACATTAGAAATGTTATGCTTAGTTAGGAAAAAGTGTAACACCTGTGATAAATAAAGTTTTAATAATAATTATAACGTTAATTTGTTATTTCTGTTCTGGGAGCTGCTGTCCCTGCTAAAAAGACCAGATTAACCAGCATGGAATTCCCAGCTGATTAAGGCTGGTTAGTGCTGGTGGTGCTGGTCTTGCTGGTGGACCAGCATAGCCATGCTTTTCACCAGCAAAACCTTGCTGGTGAAGCTGGTTAAGCTAGCTAAGAAGCCTGGTGGAGACAGCAGCACATCAGCATCCCATGCTGGGGGACCAGCACACAAAACACAGCAGGGCTATACCTGTTTTTGTCCTGGTTCATTTGTTATTTTTTTGCTGGGCGCAATGGGAGAGTGTGCAGTGCCTTGGGGGATTTTTACATCAGGACACAGCTGGTGCTCAGATATAAAACAATTTGATTCCTCACTGTCTCCACCTGTTATATTTCTAGGGAAACAAGCTCAAGGAAACCCTGTTGCCTTCATTAAATTTACTGACGGAGAGCTCCCGGATTCACAGAGAGACGAGGAAGTTCTTAAGAATGAAAGTGAGATTGGATTAAGACTTTTCTTTGGACTTCATTAAGAGAGATTTCTTTGTTCTGATGAAGTACTGTATGTTTGTGTGCGCTAATTCTTGTGTGTCTTGTCAGGTGCTTCCCCCATTACGAGATGTCAAAAACCGACCCGAGGTTGGTCATGCCCTGCGAAACAAGCTGGTGCGTCTAATGACCCACATAGACACAGATGTGAAGCACTGTGCTGCTGAGTTCCTGTTTGTGCTGTGCAAAGAGAGTGGTATGCTAAACTTCAATTAAATAAAATATTTGGTTTGGATAGTTCACCCAAAAATGAAAGTTCTCTCATCATTTACTCACCCTCATTCCATAACAGATGTGCAGGGGCGTAGCAGGCATTTTAAAAGTGGGGGGGACACAGCTGTCAGTAGGTGTTTCGCACAGACCCAACACTTACAGTGCAGTATTAATATATTACAGTATATATTAATATACAAGTATGATATAAGTATTATATTAATATATATGTATTATTTACTTTTAATATTTGTAGTATTTTAAAGATTCAAGTGTTGCGAAATTAGCTGCAAAAATAAAGTGCATCTTTCACACTTGACAATAAAATACTGAGCATAAGCTGGTCCTGAATAAATTATTTAATCAATTACAATAATGACAATTGTGCATGGGCACAATTTAAATTTTTACTCTGTGCTTGTACATTGTGGAATTTGAATGTATCCAAGTGGCTCAAGTGTTTTGACTACATTCACCAAAATTCGTTCAGATCCATTTAATGATACAGTGACCATTTCTGGTGATGCCAGAAGGTGGTGACAAATGAGTCACTGAATCAACGATCAAACAGACCTACAAAGAGACTTTAGTAGAGGTTTTAAGCATTATAAGAACAAAGCAAATCTATCATTTTCCTACAGTTTGTGAGCTGCTGAGCATGACTTATCAAAAAACAAATATAGTCTTATAATAATTATGAGTTTCAATAACATTCGTACGTTGTCATGTATAAAAAAGCGTGTCTACATATCTATTGACTTCAGTAAAATGCCTAAGTGTTATAAGAACACAGCAGATCTATCTTTTTTCCTACAGTTTGTCGACTGCACACCAACATAGAGGTAAAAAACAGGAGCTGATATTAAAAATAGCTTTATATATTTAACACGGATCTAGTAATCTGCTTAAATTGGCAAAAACAACCTATCAAACTATTACCTCACAAACAATGTAAAAAGCATAACTTAATGAAGACTCATGCGCTGAGATAAACTCCACTTACAGTGTGTGCTTAAAAGAAGGATTGTGCCTTGTTTTTTTATTCTGTAGTGCATTTCACGTAATACTGCCAATTAAGAATGATATGTGGATAAATAACTCTCGTTTGTGTTACTCATCTTTAGATTATTAATTTAGATCAACATCAATGCAGATAAAAAATGGATAAATGAGCATTGTTGAAAGCAGCTTTGTAGAAATTAACGGAGCCATGTTGATTAGACTGTCTGACTAACGACCTATTATGTAAGGGTTGTTTCGGCTCATGAAACTCACCTATGATTGGCTGGATGGTCGCTCAATCAGCCCAAAGTAACAAAACGCAAAGAATACTGTATACAAATCCACCATTTGTGCTCGGTATGGGTTTAGCTTGGAAAAGTGTGGGAGACAAAAATCATCTTTTTTAAAGAGTGCGGGGGACGTGTCCGCGGCTGCTACGCCCTTGCTGATGTGTATGACTTTCTTTCTTCTGCTGAAGTCAAACGAAATAATTTTGAAATATATGATAAGAGATAAACAGATCAAGATTGAAGTAATTTTTCCCAATAAATCTCAGATTCACATTCTTCTTTTGTTTTTGGCAATTCACATTCTTCATGTATATCGCCACCTACTGGGCAGGGAGGAGAATTTATAGTAAAAAGGACTTAAATATTGATCTGTTTCTCACCCACATCTATCATATCGATTCAGAAGATTTGGATTTAACCACTGGAGTATTATGGATTACTTTTGTGGCCTTTATGTGCTTTATGGGCCTTCAAAGTTCTGGCCACCATTCACTTGCATTGTATGGACGTACACAGTTGAGATATTCTTCTAAAAATCTGTTTGTGTTAAGCAGAAGAAAAAAAGTCATACATGGATGGCATGAGGGTGAGAAAATGATGAGATAATTTTCATTTTGGGGAGAACTATTCCTTTAAAGGTGAAGTGTGTGTAATTTTTACATTAGAATAATGAATTAGAGCATATATAATTGCATACTTGGAATTTACAAGGAAGGTGGAAGTGCATAATGGCTCTCTGTTCTGTCATGTATCAGTTTCCAGGTTTATCAAGTATACAGGTTACGGTAACGCGGCAGGGCTGCTGGCCGCTCGTGGCCTGATGCGAGGGGGTCGAGACCCCGGACACTACTCAGAGGACGAGGACAGCGATACTGAGGAGTACAGAGAGGCGAAGCCTCAGTACGTCACAACCAATAAGATGAAAGTGAAAAGCTGTATTTCCTGAAGCATTTTGTTGATACAAAACTTACAAGATTAGCAGGACCCAATGAGAGCAATTTAAAGGAATAGTTCACCCAAAAATATAAATTCTCTCATGATTGACTCACCTTTAAGCTATCCCAGATGTGTATGTCTTTCCTTCTTCAGGAGAAGCGAATTGAAGATTTTTATATGTCCATACAATGAAAGTGAATGGGTGCCATGAGGCTGCTGGCTGTTTGACGGTCTAAAATGCATATTTAGGCAGCTTAAAAGTAATCCACACGACTCCAGTCGATCAATTAATGACTTCGATAGGTTTGACCAAATCGATAGGTTTGTGTACAAATTAAATAGATAATTAAAACTATTAACTTTTAAAAAATACTTCCTGCTATCAGTTGCCATCATGGAGCTGTCGCGTGACAAACGTAATGGCACATTCACTCGAGAAGACGGAAGTATGCGCTTTGTTTACAACAGATGAATGAACGTCAAGTGAGAGTTAGGTCATTTCAAACAGCAATACAGCGTTGGACGGAAGCAACTATTTAAAGTTAAAAACGTTTTAATTATCGATTTGTTTCTTACACAAACCTATCGATTTGCTTCAGAAGACATTCATTAATCGACTGGAGTCTCATGGATTACTTTTATGCTTCCTAAATATGCCTTTTGGACCGTCAAACAGTCAGCAGCCTCACGGCACCCATTCACTTTCATTGTATGGACATACAGAGCTGAAATGTGCTTATAAAAATCTTCATTTCGGTTCTGCTGAAGAAAGAAAGACATACACATCTAGGATGGCTTAAAGGTGAGTCAATCATGAGAGAATTATCATTTATGGGTGAACTAATCCTTTAAGTTGAGGTATTTGAGAGGAGTAAAGTGTGTGATTGGTTGAGGTATTGGACTTTCACACTTATTTTAAGATTTCACAAAGGTTTTGACATACACTATATTGCCAAAAGTATTCGCTCACCCATCCAAATAATTGAATTCAGGTGTTCCAATCACTTCCATGGCCACAGGTGTATAAAATGAAGCACCTAGGCATGCAGACTGCTTCTACAAACATTTGTGAAAGAATGGGCCGCTCTCAGGAGCTCAGTGAATTCCAGCGTGGTACTGTGATAGGATGCCACCTGTGCAACAAGTCCAGTCGTGAAATTTCCTCGCTACTAAATATTCCACAGTCAACTGTCAGTGGTATTATAACAAAGTGGAAGCGATTGGGATGACAGCAACTCAGCCACGAAGTGGTAGGCCACTTAAAATGACAGAGCGGAGTCAGCAGATGCTGAGGCGCATAGTGCGCAGAGGTCGCCAACTTTCTGCAGAGTCAATCGCTACAGACCTCCAAAGTTCACGTGGCCTTCAGATTAGCTCAAGAACAGTGCATAGAGAGCTTCATGGAATGGGTTTCCATGGCCGAGCAGCTGCATCCAAGCCATACATCACCAAGTGCAATGCAAAGCGTTGGATGCAGTGGTGTAAAGCACGCTGCCACTGGACTCTAGAGCAGTGGAGATGTGTTCTCTGGAGTGACGAATCACGCTTCTCCATCTGGCAATCTGATGGACGAGTCTGGGTTTGGCGGTTGCCAGGAGAACGGTACTTGTCTGACTGCATTGTGCCAACTGTGAAGTTTGGTGGAGGGGGGATTATGGTGTGGGGTTGTTTTTCAGGAGCTGGGCTTGGCCCCTTAGTTCCAGTGAAAGGAACTCTGAATGCTTCAGCATACCAAGAGATTTAGGACAATTCCATGCTCCCAACTTTGTAGGAACAGTTTGGGGATGGCCCCTTCCTGTTCCAACATGACTGCGCACCAGTGCACAAAGCAAGGTCCATAAAGACATGGATGAGCAAGTTTGGTGTGGAAGAACTTGACCGGCCTGCACAGAGTCCTGACCTCAACCCGATAGAACACCTTTGGGATGAATTAGAGCGAAGACTGCGAGCCAGGCCTTCTCGTCCAACATCAGTGTCTGACCTCACAAATGCACTTCTGGAAGAATGGTCAAAAATTCCCATAAACACACTCCTAAACCTTGTGGAAAGCCTTCCCAGAAGAGTTGAAGCTGTTATGGCTGCAAAGGGTGGGCCGACGTCATATTAAACCCTATGGATTAAGAATGGGATGTCACTTAAGTTCATATGCGTCTAAAGGCAGATGAGCGAATACTTTTGGCAATATAGTGTATGTGGCCCAATTGTTTATATAGGAAATTGCATATTTTCATATAGATTTTTATTGACAAAACATAAACTTTTTCACTCAGTTATGGAATGCTCAGTCTCCTCGTAATTTTGGTATATGTTTATCATTTAAAATTTCCTCACATTTGGATATATATATATATATATATATATATAATATACTCTGTTACATTCTCTAAACATAACTAGATAGCAGCTTGTCCTCATGCAACATTGTAGGATGCAGTAATGGCCACCTGCAAATGTAATGTAAGAGATGTTTGTTCTTTGTGCTGTACAGTATCAATCCTGTAACCGGACGTGTGGAGGAAGAGCAACCCAACCCTATGGAGGGAATGACTGAAGAACAGAAAGAATACGAGGCCATGAAACTAGTCAACATGTTCGACAAACTCTCCAGGTTACTATTTTGGAAAACCTAAACATTACAAGCATGAATTCTAATACATTTTTTAATAGTATAATGTCAGCTGTCCAAACAAGTAATTGTAAACATTCTTTTTTAGGGAGCAAGTCATCCAGCCAATGAAAATTGGAGCTGATGGTAAAATGACCTCATTGGAACCACAAGAACTCCAATTTTTAGCCCAGCAACAGTTCGGAGAGCCCAATAATTCTGAAAGCGACAGCGATACAAACTAATGGGGTGTACCAGAATTCTGATGATAGGATATTTGGAATGTTGCAGTTCAATAACAAGCACTTGAGTCCTTTTACAGGACAGATTATTTAATGCTTATTTAAATGTAATCAAAAACAAAAACTTTTGGTGAATCATATTAAAGAATCAAATCTTTTGTCACAACTGCTTGATTTTTACTCATGAGGAAAACACCTGGTGACGTTGTTCTCAGTTCATTTGAGGTTTATTGTGTTGGCCTGTTTTTAGGTAATATATTCTGTACAAGGACACTGAAAACGTGGTTTGGTTGTACAGCGTTAATGTATGAGTTAATTTACAGTAATGAAACTACCACCATATGATGTCATTTGTATTTATTTTTTAGACTGTGGCCTAAGAATAATGTTACGTGATGTTAATGATAATGATAATAATGTTAATGATGACAATGACAGAGCACTGCTATTTATTTATTTATTTATTTGGTTTAAGGATGAACTGAACTGAGCATGGAAATACTTTTAAGTTACGATAAATAAAATAAACATTTACGAGAGATGTAATATTTTATGAGAATCATTCTTCCTTTGAACTTAAACAGTTTGATTTTGAGGCCTCCTGTGTTCAATTCTGTTCTGTGACAAGATTATCATTATTGGATCAACTCAGTTCAGCACAAATAGTGATTTCTGATGTGTGTGGTAAATGGTTGCTGGAGTTGCTCTGTATTGTTGTAGGTGGCCATAGTGATCCATTGGTAAAGATGTCTGTGTAGTATGTATGAAAGACTGAAAGGAATGTTGTATTTAAAATTATTTGTATCACGCTGTGTTAAAAGAACTTTATTGTGAGATCAATCATAAAAGAGATGGATTTTTCATTGTCTCTCGTCTTGGATACACACAAGAATTCACGTTTCATCTGGGCAAATGTGTATTTTGTAATGATAGATAGATAGATAGATAGTGTTTTGGGAAGCCTTCCACAAGCTTCTCACCATAAGTTGCTGGAATTTTGGCCCATTCCTCCAGATAGAACTGGTGTAACTGAGTCAGGTTTGTAGGTCTCCTTGCTTGCACACACTTTTTCAGTTCTGTCCATACATTTTCAATCAGATTGATGTCAGGGTTTTGTGATGGCCACTCCAGTACCTTGACTTTGTTGTCCTTAAGCCATTTTGCCACAACTTTGGAGGAATGCTTGGGGTCATTGTCCATTTGGAAGACCCATTTGCGACCAAGATTTGACTTGCTAGCTGATGTCTCGAGATGTTGCTTCAATATATCAACATAATTTTCCTTCCTCATGATGCCATCTATTTTGTGAAGTGCACCAGTCCCTCCTGCAGCAAAGCACCCCCACAACATAATGCTGCCACCCCCATGCTTCACAGTTGGGATGGTGTTCTTCGGCTTGCAAGCCTCACCCTTTTTCCTCCAAACATAACGATGATCATTATGGCCAAACAGTAAAATTTTTGTTTCATCAGACCAGAGGACATTTCTCCAAAAAGTAAGATCTTTGTCCCCATGTGCACTTGCAAACTGTAGTCTGGCTTTTATATGGCGGTTTTGGAGCAGTGGCATCTTCCTTGCCAAGCGGCCTTTCAAGTTATGTCGACATAGGACTCATTTTATTGTGGATATAAATACCTCACAAGGTGCTTTGCTGTTGTTCGGGGATTGGTTTGCACTTTTCACACCAAACTACATTCATCTCTAGGAGACAGAATGCGTCTCCTTCCTGAGCGGTATGATGGCTGCATGGTCCCATGGTGTTTATACTTGCGTACTATTGTTTGTACAGTTGAACGTGGTACCTTCAGGCATTTGGAAATTGCTTCCAAGGATGAACCAGACTTGTGGCTCTCTACAATTTTTTTTTTTTCTGAGGTCTTGACTGATTTCTTTTGATTTTCCTATGATGTCAAGCAAAGAGGCACTGAGTTTGAAGGTAGGCCTTAAAATACATCAACAGGTACACCTCCAATTCAGTACACCTCCTATAAGAAGCTAATTGGCTAATTGTCTAAAGGCTTGACATAATTTTCTGGAATTTTCCAAGCTGCTTAAAGGCACAGTTAACTTAGTGTATGAAAACTTCTGACCCACTGGAATTGTGATATAGTCAATGAAAAGTGAAACAATCTGTCTGTAAACAATTGTTGTAAAAAATACTCGTGCCATGCACAAAGTAGATGTCCTAAACGACTTGCCAAAACTATAGTTTGCTAATATGAAATCTGTGGAGTGGTTAAAAAATGAGTTTTAATGACTTCAACCTAAGTGTATGTAAACTTCTGAATTCAACTGTAGGTAGACAGATATATAGATAGACAGTGTCTTTCCTCCGATCCTCTAGGTGACGGTAGCGCTCAGTTCTCTTCTGCGTTGCAATTGGTGAAGAAGATCGAATCGTGACAGCAGCGAGAGCTTCATTCTTCTTCTCAAATACTCAAACATTAACATTCAAGATGAAAGATGTCATCGGATACCTCAAACAACAGCAGAGCAAGAGTCCGACGCCTGAGATGGCCTCGGAATGGCACTCACTGGATGATCTTTACAACAGAAAGTATGAAATATGCGTGTTTATTCAGTGAATGTGGGCTAGCTGAGTCATTTAGCATGCTAAGCTAAAGCAGTCTTACTTCACATATACTAATTCATATAATCCGCTTTGTGCACTTTAAATTGAGTTTTTAGATAGTTCCTTTTTATTGTATAATGTTTATATGTATGTTGTTGTAGTTATTTTAAAACGAGCGCTTGTATGTTTATGTGGCTAGTAGGAAGCCATTACTGCACTATGAAATCTCTAGTTCATGTATTATTTTCAAGTGTTGCATCTGAGATGTGATTTTTAAAGTTATAGAAGCTTAAAGTGTACAGATACCTACTGTAATCTACTGCTTTAAAAACATCAACAATAGTTCACCCAAAAATGAAAATTCTCATTATTTACTCGCCTTCATGCCTTCCCAGATGTTTGTCTGTCTTTCTTCTGCTGAACACAAACTAAGGTTTTTAGAAGAATATCTATGCATTGTATGGAGCCCTGTAGGTCCATACAATGCAAGTGAATGGTGATCAGGCCTTTGAAACTCCAAAACGCACAAAGTCAGCATAAAAGTAATCCATAACACTCCAGTCGTTTAGTCAATGTCTTCGGACGCGATCCAGTTGGATTTGTGTGAGAACAGACCTAAATGTAACTCCTTTTTCACTGGACATTGCACTGGATTGCCATTGCAATCATTAGACACAATCATGATTTCAAGGTTGATTACACTTACTAGCGTTTGACGCATGAGTGTTAGATGGCGTTAAAGGAAGTGTAATCAAGCTTGAAATCATGATCGCCAAGAAGACTGCTGTCAAGATGTACAGATAAAAAAGGAGTTATATTTTGGTCTGTTCTCACCCAAAACCAACTGGAATGCTTCAGAAGACATTGACTAAACCACTGGAGACTTATGGATGTTTATACATATCATACACATCTCAGATGGCATGAGGGTGAGTAAATGATGAGACCATTTTAATTTTATGGTGCACTATTCCTTTAAGAGGTTAAAATAGCAACCATACAGTTGATATCTGGAACGATAGATAGATACTCTTAAACCAATCAGCGCAATTGCAGAAAAGTTTGACAGTATTTGACACATTTTATTCTTGCTGATGTGAATATCAGTTTATTGAACACTTGTTTGCTCTTTCTTTTGAAAGATTGTGGCATCAGTTGACTCTGAAGTTGACCGTCTTCGTGCAGGACCCGTATTTCGCCAAAGGGGACGGTCTCATTCAGGTATGATATCGGATCAGAATTTGGCTGGATCTGTTCACTTCATAAATGTTATCAGAAATGTTTTAAACATCTGATTCTAATTTGTTTTCCACAGCTCTATGAAAACTTCATCAGTGATTTTGAACACAGGTAAGAAGCATTTCTGATGATGAGACATACATAATATATGCGAGCGCTCCACAGGAGGAATAACAGATTTGCGCAAGTTTCGTAAGGTTTATGAATTGAATCATTTTTAAACAGATTGAAAAACTTATTGGAAAACGGGAAAATGTATATGTCGAAAATTTTACAATTCCTAATATTGGCCGATTTGTTGGTCAACCACTGATAATCAGTGATTATGTACATGGGCCTTAAAGGTATAGTTCACCCAAAAATGAAAATTCTCTCATTATTTACTCAACCTCATGCCATTCCATATGAGTATGACTTTCTTTCTTCTGCAGAACACAAAGATTTTTAGAAGAATATCTCAGCTCTGTAGGTGTATTCAGTGGTGGCCAGAACTTTAAAAGTTCAAAAAGCATAAAAAGGCATCATAAAAGTAATCCATATCCCCTCCAGTGGTTTAATCCATGTCTTCAGAAGTGATATGATAGGTGTGTGTGAGAAACGGATCAATATTTAAGTCCTTCTTTACTTTAAATCTCTGCTTTCACATTCTTCTTTTGTTTTTGCCGATTCACATTCTTTATGCATATCGCCACCTACTGGGCAGGGAGGAGAATTTAAAAAAGGATTTAAATATTGATCTGTTTCTCACCCACATCTATAATACTGCTTCTGGAGGTATGAAATTTAACCGCTGGTGTCCTGTGAATTACTTTTATGCTGCCTTAATGTCCTTTTGGAGCTTCAAAGTTCTGAACACCATTCTCTTGCATTGTAAGGACCTTGAGAGCAGAGATATTTTTCTAAAAATCTTTGTATGTGTTTAGCAGAAGAAAGCCATACACATCTGGGATGGCATGAGGGGGAGTAAATAATGAGAGAATTTTCATTTTTGGGTGAACTATTCCTTTAATTATTTTCCTGCAACTCTAAAGCAATTCATCACTTTAGAACATCAGCTCATTGTAATTGTTTCATATTTCTGAAAAGCTATTATGTAATAATATATATATATATATATATATATAATATTGAATACCATTTAAAAAATGTAGTTTATTCATGTCTTTGTTTTGACAGAATCAACCCACTGTCCTTAGTAGAAATCATCCTTCATGTTGCTAGACAAATGACAGGTAACAGCTGTTCTTGATACTAGAGAACTTAATTTTTGAGTTCATTTTTGTACGAGTGTTCGGTTCATTCTTTTGTGTAGCCCATAACAACAAAAATAGTGCTTGTATTCGTAAACAGTAAACTTTTTATTTTTATTTTTTATAAATGTATAATAATAATTAATATCTGCCTTTTTTATCAACAGATCCAAATACTGCCATCACCTTTCTTGAGAAAACAAAGGAGAAGGTAGGAAGTTGTTTCACTCTCTGAGATTTATTGTCGAGCTCTTATTAGAAAAGAGTTGAAGACTAGATTCACACCATATTGAAATTATTGTTTGTTGATTTACCCAATCAGGTGAAGGCCAGTGATGAGGCTGTCATTCTCTGCAAAACCTCAATTGGTAGTCTTAAACTTGACATCAACGATCTCACAGCGACAAAGGTCATTTATTTTTTTAGTTTACAAATTTGTATCTATTATTTTAATAAGTACTATAGAGTTGTTCTCTTACTGGATTCCCACTTTTATTTGATACTTGGGAAAAGAGAGAGATCTGCACATTTGTTTAATGTTCAAAAAGTCTTATTTATAATATGTTTAATAATTTTGCAGAAATTAATAGAAGAAGCAGAAGAGATGCTGAACAATCTACCAGGTGTGACATCAGTGCACGGACGATTTTACGACCTGTCAAGCAAATATTACCGCATCATTGGCAACCATGCCCTGTACTATAAGGATGCTCTGCGGTACTTGGGTTGCGTGGAAGCAAAAGACTTGCCAGGTAAACATTCTGACTTCTGTTTGTTTACATTTAGTGACTTACTTAGGAAAGCATCGCTCTCTAGTGGCAGCTCGACATTTTTGCAGAAATCAATAGAAAGTATTGTAGGTGTCATTGCAGGTGAAAATTATATAAAGATGCTTGACAATTTGAATTTTGGTTAAATGTTCACTATCACATTGTGATTATTTCACAACAGAAGCAGAGCAGCAAGAAAGAGCTTTCACATTAGGTCTGGCAGGCCTACTCGGAGAGGGCGTGTACAACTTTGGCGAATTGGTAAGTGCCTACAATGCACTGTTTGTACTGCAGTGTTTCCCTTTTTTCAGCAGCAGTGCTGTTGTGCGTGGCGGACCCATATTAATGCTTGTTGGTCAAAGAATAGCTTAAAGCAGGGGTATCAAACTCAATTTCAGCCTGGGCCACATTAGGGTTTATTTGTGCCCTCAAAAGGCCTGTTGAAAATGTGGCACCAGCACCTGCTTTGGTAGCACCAATGCAATTACCAATAATATTACATGTTATGTGCATTTAAATGCACATTTGACAGTACAGCATTGAATTTGAGATTGGGGTGCAGATGAAAATTATATTAACAGTGTTACCACTGTTTCCACATCTGTGGGAAAAAATGAACACCTAATTTTTATATGGCTAAATTGAAATATTCTGACAGTGTGAATAAGTTGGGTCTTCTTTACTGATTCCTTTCCTCATGCTCCTACTGATAAAACTACAGCCATGTCTTGGAATTTCTGAAGACAAACAAAACAACTTACATTTTCCTACAACCAGAGAGCATTACAAGAGTACAGATTTTACACAGATGGAAAACTGATAGCTTGGTCCATTATTGTGAAAATGCACCATAGTTCTTCCATAGTTTTAACAGTGATATTTGTATTAGTTCATGATAACCATAGGTAAAACCATGCATGGCTCCTCACTACCATGATTAGTACCATGGGTTCTATATAAAGAACTATGGCATTTTTGTAATGAAAAAACAGCAGTCTAAATACATTTAGAAAGTTTTTCTGCCACAACTACCATGGTTAATACAGTCAGTGTTTCTATAGTAAATCCATGGTACATATGTGGAAGTGCTGTGATCTGAGAATTGAAAAGCCTTCAAATTTATGTTTTCTCCTGTTTTCTTTGTCAGTGCTGTTTAGAATGTGGGGGGCTGTTTGTTTTAAACTAGTTTCATCACTGAGACATAAGAGTTTTCAACATAAAATTCTGTATCGCATTCAAACTGGTCCCCTCCACACATCTCACTGGTTCACAAGCACATAGTTTGTGTGGTTGAGGCCAGTCCGCAAATTACCGCACCTGCTCTGCGCTCGTGCTGCTTTATCCATGATTGAGCAGTGTTGATAACTGACCCGTGTAGCGCTGTTTCATTCAGAGTTTAAAGCGAGCAAAATGCACTCCAAAACGTACAGATAAGAGGGAAGGCTCATTAATATTAACAAGGAAAGCGCTAACTGATTGTTCAGTGAAATGTTGCGATCCCCTGTCATTCTACGTTTCATAAATTAGCTCGTGGGCCACTTGAAATGAAGTGAGTTTGACACGTGATATGCGGTGACGTCACTGTAAGTAAGTGCGTGTGTTTGTGTGTTTGTGTGTTTGTGTGTTTGTGTGTTTGTGTGTGTGTGTGTGTGTGTGTGTGTGTGTGTGTGTGTGGTGGGGTCTCTTTCGCAGTGTAGAATGCGCACATCTGACTGGGGCTGGCAAGCATTATGTTGCGTCAAGAATATTAAATGAACCATGTGAAATCCCAATCCCATAATTCAGCAGTGGCGCAGCGCCGCTGCAAAATGCATATAGGGAAAACGCTGTACTGGATGTCATTTTCATAGGTTTGAAACAGTCAACTGTACTTGGACTGAAGCAAACTGCCTGTCTGGCACAGTAGATGATTTTGTATGTTGTAACAACATGAATTCGTTACTCACAGCTGATGCATCCTGTCCTGGAGTCATTGAGGAACACAGACAAACAGTGGCTGATAGACACGCTCTACGCATTTAACGCCGGCATTGTGGAGCAGTTCCAAGCCTTGAAGACTGCCTGGGGTCAACAGGTGAGCAAACAGTTTGTTATATTGGAAGCGTCATAATTAGACTCAGCATTTAAGATATCAAGTGGTTTTCCACTGCAAATGTATTCAAGAGGATTCCAAGTATAAATTAAGTTATATTGTTACAATACAATGTGAACCTGCATGACTTTATATTGTATTAACAATGGATTTTGTTTCTCTCCAAAGCCTGATCTTGCAGCTAAAGAGGCCAAACTAATGCAGAAGATACAGTTACTCTGTGTAATGGAGGTATAAATGTTTTGTAATTATCTCCAAATGGTTATATTGTCATCGAGTTAATTGGTACATAATTATGCGCTAATATAAAAATAGACACAAAAAGAGTTACTATTACTGTAAACAACAGTACTAAAAAATGCTAATGATTGATTGTCTTCATTCATAGATGACTTTCACAAGGCCAGCCAATCACAGGCAGCTGACTTTCCAGGAAATTGCTAAGAGTGCCAAAATCCAAGAGAATGAGGTTTGTTTTTTCACTCTTTTATCTCTTTAAGCTCGGATAGGCAAAAAACTAAATTATCTAAATATTAATAACTACAATCTTGACCAACACAAAATAGGTAGCGTTTTAAAGCTTAGAAGCTGTAATTTACAATGCATGTAGGCATTATGACCAAATTTAAACAAGTGCTTTGAAATTTGCTGACAAATCAGAAGTGTTCCATTTTGATAATTTATTAATTTTGCATAGTACATATTATTGTAATCTGTAAAAACATCAAACTGATCAAATAGCCATGTGTCATATGTCATTGAAAAGCTTTAAAAGAGTAGAATACAACCAGCCTATTTGTTTTACTCATAGACAAAAATATAGCGAGTAATAGCTAAGTATGTGTTTTTAACATACATGTTACATGTAAAGAAGTGTTGCTTATATACTATTACTTAGAGGTGATTATCTTTAAAACAAGCCCACACACAATGTAATCAGTTGCATAGATCATTAAGTAATCCACGCGAAGCACAATGTGCACATAGCACATATCTGGCTAAAATCTGGTTTGCTTTCTTGGATCAGATTGCTTCATTGGAAATTATGTAGTACGTTGTCATGGAATGCTAAACCAGTCGTATTAGGATTCAGATCATTGCAACCAGAGATGGAAGTCATCCAAATATGGGCAGAGAGGATTGTTTACTCTAATTACATATGGCCTCCAGGATATGGTGCCAAGTACATGACACAGACTCAGTGATGGCTCAAATGACACAGAGGCTGTGTCTTGTTTGGAAGGATGTGTCCTCCGGAGGTCGCATTTGTCGGCCGTATACGTCATTGAGGCTGTCTCGTTTCAGAAAAGCGAGTAGGACACTTCGAATGCAGCCTTTGAATGCGACCTTCTTTCACGGGAATTTGGAGGATGCATGAGGTGTATCCTTCGTGGGCACTCACAACCCACAATTCTTTGCTTCAACGGAAATGTCTAAAAAGAATGACGCCAATTTGCCCATAAATATGATGTTCAAACGCAAAGAATGTTAATTCCCAAGTTGAAGTACCTCAGTAGATGGGTGCAGAGTATAAATATGTATAATTATATTAATATATAATTAAAATAAAATATTAGACTAAAAGTGCAACTGTAAAATCTATTTTCTTTTCCCTTACATCATTATAACTCTTCTAAAATGTACCTCATACATTCCCTTCCAGAGGGACTTTATTCCCTTCTCACTCAAAGTGCTCGCACTTGTTAAAGAGTGGCGTGCTGTCATAGCAACCGTGTTACGTTCCATTTCCGTTTGTCCTACGAAGGAGGACACTCGGTATACTGCATCCTTCAAAGGACGCGTCCTACCTAGCATGCAGCCTTCCAAACGAGACACAGCCAGAATGAAACTGAATGAGATCTTGTTACTCATGAGATCAAACACTTGACCCTCCTTGTTTTTTTTTTTTGTTTTTTTTAGTTATAAGCCTTTAATTTTGGGTATGCCACTGAAACAGGATCTTTATGTGTTTATCTTTATGTACCTCAGAACTTAAAGGGTTTTTTTTGTTTATTTTTTTTAAATGAACAATTTGATGTCATATTCATATTGGATTTGTGTGCATTAGTGACTTCCAATTAAAAGGTTTTTCTTTATTATTTTTTATCGCTTCTGGAGAGTTATTACTACTTTGGCTAATCTTGTGTTCTCCTCAGACAACCAGTTTTCCAGACACTGATTACACCTGTTATTAATTAAGGATTTTCAGTCACCATTGAGAGTGCAGTTTAATCCTGGACTAGTCTTAATCTGTGTCTGGGAAATCTGTCCAGACATTCCAGTGATTATCCTCTTCCTCAGGTGGAGCTGTTGGTGATGAAGGCTCTCTCTGCTGGACTGATCAAGGGAAGTATTGACGAGGTGGACCAGAAAGTTCACATGACCTGGGTTCAACCCAGAGTACTGGACTTGCAGCAGGTACGTCCGCCTTAAAGGATTTCTGGAGCAGTATTTTAGTGTTATTGGTTTCTTAGTAATTTAATATTTAGAGTTTACCAAGTTTTCTTTCCCAACTCCACAGATTAAGGGCATGAAGGATCGTCTGGACTCCTGGTGTGGAGATGTTAAGAACATGGCCATGCTGGTGGAACACCAGGCTCAGGATGTCCTCACTTAGAAATTCCCTGTACACTGTCTGACCCAACCGAAATGTCCCTTATATTGCATTCTCCCCAAGTCTCCAGTTCTTTGCGTGATACATGTCAGTATCTTCAATATGTCATTAAAGCAACTTGTTTTCACAACTGTTCTTTTGTTTTTATTTTTTTGTGTGCATTGGGAAAAGTCGGACTTTTCTCTGCTGTACTGATATCAACGTTGCGAACATAAAATTTAAGTACAAATTTGTGAGCACAAATACATTTGTCATATGAATGATTGAGAAATGTGTGTTATTTCTGTATTGGCAGCTTAATTCAGCAGCATTACAGAAAAGCCAGAATATAGTTTGGTTCCAAGAAGCAAGTGTCCGAAAATAACTTCCTTTCAGGGGCATGTTTTACCATTATGAAGGAACATGTTTTCTAAAATTACAAAAAAAAAAAAAAAAAATCTGAGTAATTATCTTATGTTTCATGCAGAATTTATATCTAGGCCTAGAATAGAATATTAAGAAATATATCTGATACTATAAATACAACAGAAGAACTCATTATGTGGTAGCTTTTTTGCCCCCATATTTTGAATTTTTGGGCATTTTTTGTCACATTTGGTGGCATTTTTGCCCCAAGCCCCCATTATTTTCTGACCCTGGTTCAGAACTTTTAGGAATGTGTGACCTCGCTGATTTCTGAAATCTAAATTGAAATGCAGTTACTCCCACGCACACAAATTATAGTGCCCACTTCCTGTCCTGAAACAATGCAACTTGCTGTAAATAAGCAGTACGAACTCTCAGTAAGCCAAGACTAAAACGAAACGATGCTTTTATCCGTAGGCTTACTATTGCACAGGCCAAATATATTTTTCTTGGTCAAAGCTTTCTGCAGACATTTTTTTCTGGTTAGCTTTGATGGATCTGATTCATCTTTGTATCTTAATGTCTTTTGGTTGTCTCGGTGGAGAGGTCAGTTTTTGGTAATGGAGCCATCAATCCATTGTGAATTAATACTGGATTACAGTACCATTTCAAAGCACTTAAGACTTTAAGGTCTTATAATTTCTTGTATCGTAGGGTCATCTGACATTGTATTACGGGACCAACGTTACCTTTGAAAATTGTGTTATTAGGAAAATGATCACAGAGGAACTATTTTAGAAACGGATGCTATCACTCAAGTGCATGACATAAATGTCCTCCTTTACATCATTTGGGTGAAACATGGCTACTATAATGCAACTGAATTTAAAAGTTTTTACTGAAATGCTGACCTACTGCATAGTTGTACATTTATTGGAAGCTTATTTTTTGCCTAGATCTAAATATTTTACTTCTTAAAGGTGCACTAACTTTTGTCCTTGTGTCATCTTGGACTTACACTGACACCTAGCGGCTTGGATGCAGCATAATGTAAAATCAATAGTTTTCAGTTTCCGATGGCATTGTAGAAATTTTGTATTCACAGTCAGCCATGATTAATCAGTGAGTGAAAGTGTCAAATAACTGGATGGTTACTGAGATTAAGCGAGTAGTATTCGGCTGGTCATGTGATTTTAACATGGCTGCCCCCATGAGGGGACCCTCTCCATGTAGAATAAAACAGCTTTTATAAAGTTTGATATGACTGGAGTCTTCATTTTAATGTGAGTGCTCATGATTTCCTACATATATTGAAAAATTACAATTCATGTCTTTAGGAGTTAAACTTTTGTAATTAGGAAAAATTACTGAGTGTACCTTTAAATGATCTAGGTAAAAAAAATTATAGTCTTTCAGTTATGTTGGTTGCTGACCCCTAAACATAAAATGTACAAAATACAATGACCGTGAAAGTATATTAAAATATAGGCTAAATATTTTAATTGATTCAGACCATTGTGCCACCAATTGAAGTGTTCAAATACATTCTTTTTAATTATCAAAGGTTAAATAGGCTTCATAAGGAGGAATGCTCAGAGACAGACATGTTATTCTTCAGCAGCACCAGGACATTACTTGTAGTTCTCCGAATGTGCCAGGATCCATCCAGAAGGCCCCAGGATGGTCACAAACATGGTTGTCAATGCGATAACTTGCTCCTGCATCAAGATCACAATGCAAATCATGAGCTTTTGAACTGTATTAGACAATATTGCACTTTTAAGACTTGCATAAGAATGCATAAAACTTCAAACTTGTTTGTTAAAGGGGAACTAGAATGGGATTTATTTGTAACACTTTACAATAAGGTTTATTTTTTATTAAAAAAAAAAAATCTCGTATTGTAAATGTTAAAATTATTATGATGAATAGAATTTTTTTAAACAAATCATTTTTTGTTGTTCTCAATTTGTAAGCATGTAATTCTGGTTCTGTTCACTCCCATCTCCCTCCAAAAAGACTAATTTTGTTCCACTAAATGGCAGCAAGTACTAGAAAGAAAAAATGTCCTCTATCACCTTCACAATATGCCGTTTTGAAATATATGTGGCGCTCTAACACATTTTATCCCTCAAAGATGTGCTCGTCCATGGAAATTCATATTTTTCAATTTTCAGTTCATGCACCACACCCATTCATCGAATATCTCGGCCTCTGAGTGGACTAGAAGCTCAGTGGTGTCATTAGGCATCATTAGAAAGCTGAGATCCTCATCGTTGCGATGATTTATACAATTATATCATCAATAGTCGGTAAGCTATATTTTCGATTTGTTTAGCATACTTTTCCTGCTGGACTGCATATTTTGTTCTGGACATGTAAGATATAACATTGGATTATTCAAGCAAGCTCATAGACAATTAAAAAATTGCAATTTTTTTGAAAACTGCCTAAGGTAAGAGCGGATATAAAGTTTTTAGCTATTTGGGGCTTAAAGCAGCAGTGATCGGCGCATTAAATAGATGTTTGTATTTTACTATATTTCACTTTGTGATTCTTTTGAAAATCTTTCAAACTGATATAAGAGCAACAAAATAAACTGTTGCATTCCTGAGAATGAGAGCTTTCATTTGATATTTAAGTGCTACTTCAAAGACTTTTAAATTCATATTAATATTTCTACCACATAACCTCTAGGTGGAGCTGCTTTTTTCGACGCAAATGTTTTCAAGCCTTATTTTGTTATTTTATGTAACATTAATGCAGAATTGATTGTAAAATGAAACTGAACTTTGATATGAAAAGTTTAGATTCTAAGCTTTCAAACGATACCCCATATGCCGGACTTATGTATTCGGACACTTGAACATTTTAAGTGTAAACTTTTGTTGCAACACAGCGCCCCTTTTGGACCCGCTGGCGGGTCCGCAGAGTTGAAAAGATTAATTAATGCTGTATTGTTCATTGTTAGTTCATGTTAACTAATGTTAACAAATGGAACCTTATTATAAAGTGCTACCGATTTATTTTACTAGCAACCATGATGACATTGACTTTGTCAACACTGTCCAATTAAAATATGTAATATTAATCTGTGATTGCATATTTCAGCACACACTGAAATAAATATTTCAGTCTGCATATTAAAATGCAATATATTTCATAAGTGTGGAATAATAATATGCATATTAAGACACTTTAAGGGATAGTTCACCCCAAATCCCTTGAAGAACATCTCAGCTTTGTAGGTTCATACAATGCAAGTGAATGGTGACCAGAACTCCAAAAAGGAAATAAAGTCAGCATAAATGTAATCTATAACACTCCAGTGGTTTAATCAATGTTTTCTGAAGCAATCCAGTTGATCTTTGGCGAGAACAGACCAAAATGTAACTCCTTTTTCTCTTTACATCTTGTCATAGCAGTCTCTTGGTAAGATCATTACTTCTAGCTCAATTATGCTTCCTAGCGTTTGATGCATGTACAGAGAGTTAGATGATGCTATAGGAGGTGTAATCGAGCTTGAAATTATGATCACCAGGCCAAGACTGCTGTTGTCAATATTTCTAGTGAAAAAGGAGTTATATTTTGGTCTGTTCTCACCCAAAACCAAATGGATCGCTTCAGAAGACATTGATTAAACCACTGGAGTCTTATGGATAACTTTTATGCTGACTTTATTTCCTTTACAGAGCTTTTGGAGTTCTGGTCACCATTCACTTTCATTGTGTGGACCTACAGAGCTGAGATATCCTTCATAAAATTATTTGTTTGTGTTCTGCAGAAGAAAGAAAGTCATACATATCTGGGATGGCATGAGAGGGAGAAAATGATGAGAGAATTTTCATTTTGTGGACTATCCCTTTAACCCACACACATAAAAAATTTTTAAAAAATAATAATAAAAAAGAAATTATGAATTCCATTGCATCAGATATCAATGTATCAATCAAAGTGAGATCTGCAAACAAATGATGCTAGATGTTTTCTCAAAACTAACTTCTCTTTTCAAGTAACTTTTGCTGGTCCCAACACCATTTCAAAGGATGTATGAAGTCAGTTCCCCTCAAGTTTAGAGAAATGCCCTAGCAGAGTAACCACAGGTGTTGTTCATACTGTAACTATGGACATGTTTCTCTAAGTTTGACAACCAGAAAGTATAAAAATACATCTTGCCTTTCTTTTGAACAGAATATCTATTGTTTTAGAAGTGTGCTCATTCTATCCTTCTCAATAATTAATGCCACTTGGTTTATTACTTTGTACATGTACTTTACATTGTACTCTTTATTTAATATTAGAATGGTTTGCTGAAAGAAAGTTGTGTAACTCTGGAGAAGTGAAACTATCTGCTGGCTAAAAGCATGGTGACAAAGTACTTGCATACTTTGCAGGTCAGTTTTGAGTCTGGGTCCTCACTGTAATCAAATCTGTCAAGTCATGTGAGATACTAAATTCCCCTGTTATACAAAGGACATACTGTGGGAGAGTATCGGCATAAAGTGTTCACTGAACACTATACAGCACATGTGTATGTGATGGGAGGGAAGGAAGCCATTTCTATATGAGCAGATACCACATCTGGCTCACATGATCTGATCTCTCCTTTTGCAGCTGATGGACTATGGCAGTGAGGTAGAGGCATTTAAGGGCATATGAAATACCTCAGCTGCCTTGTCTGAATAAATGTCTATGTACACACAATGACCACTGTTGATTAAGACAAGTGCAACTAAAAGTGTAAAGCAACTGAAACAAATCTATGAGCAAAATATAACCATATACATTATGACACCCAAAACATGTGATATGGTTCTCAGAAAGCTTGTTAACATATCTGGTCAAACCAGAGAATGATTTATTACTTTTATTTATAAAACATGACTGACATTGTCGAAATTATTTTGATTGTGAACAATTAACACACAGAAAAGGATGTAAGTGAAAATGAACCAAAAAAGCAGTATAGTTGATAGAAATGATCCAATCCTATCTAAACAGTAGACATCCTTACACAGCATACAAAAAACACATTTCTTTTCCCCCAAATATCTGACATAAAAAGATTTATTTTGAATTTAAGAAATTACAAAATATGCCACACTGTACACAGACGCCCTACTCCAGCTAACGGAAAACAAAGTTCTGTGTTGTGATCATCCCTGATGGTTTTCTTGCATTCAACGAATTCAGTTTTTGAAACCCTGAAAACACAACAGTCAAGATTATGGAAGGCAAACTGAGTCAACTCAAAAACTTACTTTAACAACAATTTCACACATTAAGGTATAATAGGTTATTGATTCACACCTTTTAGAACTGCATACCAGCTTTTCAACCCTGAATTAGATATAATGTCATCAATGTCAGGGACAAACCGTCTTCCATCTAGGAAAAAAGAAACAGTACATTCATTCTGAATATAACCTGGATGACAACAAAACAAAAACTAGACACATGTATCACATTTGCTTCGGATGTGCATTTTTAATTTTTATTTATAATGCTCTATAATCCAATCACAGTTACATGGTTACAACACACTGAAGATAAGCATTAACAGGCTATTGATTTGATTACTCTAAATGTATTAAGGAAAAACTCACATTTTCCCTTTAGGTAAAGCATTGACTGTGGTCCCCAGTTCTTAGACAATGTGGTCTGTTATTACAAGACATTTACAGTAAATGCATAAGAAAAAAGGTTTCAAGGTAAATTTGTGAGGTTGAGTCATTATCGAAAAAAATTACCTTTTGAATGCAATGACCCTCAATGACCAGTAGAAATAGCACAACTGAGAAAGTCCATAAAATCCACATTCTTGATATCTATATGCAAAAGGGAAGTATGGATAGATAAAAATGATCTAGCACTACTTATGCTAATGTATTCTAAACACAAAATAATATGAATATGCATGTGCATATTTACCATTTTCATCCGATCAAGAATCGTTTATGATCAGAAGAAACCATCTATCTGAACAGTCCAGTTCTCTTCTCCTCTATTTATGTCCTTCTTCAACAACAGGACCCAAGGTTCAATACGACCCCCTGCGAGAGACATCGCTTGCTTGTACCTTGTCCTATCATGGGAATTCTCTCTACATTAACCTGCACAAAAAGCTTGACGTCAAGAGCACCACTGCCATAATGAAGATCAATACGATGAGGTTTTCCCGACAACTGTCTCTAAAATTCTGCACATGAGGAAAACACTCATGATTTTCAGTGACACCCATCATTATCCAAGTCTATTTTAATTCAACATTAAAACTGAAATTACATAACTTGCTTGAATGAAAGGTGATGCAAAATTGACCTTTTTATTGAATAAAATAAGATTTTAAAAATAGGGCAGGATGTGAATCTCTTTATATAACAACATACAGTAACATTTATGTAGAAATACAAAAAATGTCACTGATACATAACAATGTAACAGCTCGATTAAAGAAAAACAACAAACGTCAAAATTAAAAAATGTAATGCATGAACTGTGAGTAAAATAAAAAAGGAATGATTGACACTGACAGAAATTCCCTTAGAAATGCTGTTACTTGAATGTCTCAGAGATTTAAGAGACAGGTCACATTTCTGCACAACAAAAATATTGCAGAACAAGTATTAAGAAATGTGGAAAAACATGTAAACATTGTCCCTGGACAAATGCTTAACGTTTAAAGTTGTCAAAATTACAGCTTTTTATGGATATAGAGGATATAATATATACTCAAAAATATATTCTATAAATAAGCAATCAAATAATACACAAACATTGAGAATTAACAGATATGAATAAATATTAAATAAATAAAATGTGCAATTAAACTCTTGACAAAGTGGTTGTAAATGTGCAATGTAAATTCGAGCCTCTTTTAAAACATCTTTTAAAATTGAACTTCGAAGGAAATGAAAACAGAATCACTTGTTGATAAACTGTATGGTAAACATTTTAAAATAAATTTGGATCTCTACTCTAAGCATGTTGTTCCCAAGCTACAACTGCACATTAAACTGCACATTGGCTGATTTGAATATCGATCTGACAATTTGCATCAAGCACTGGCCGAACTCCTCCAAAATCATCCTCTCAGCGTGAAGCAAATTGTACCCTTCCTTCTCAGCCTCTTCAGCCTGGGCGAGAAGACAGCCACATGTGGCTTCCACTACATCAGGCGTGATGCATGCTAGAGGACACCTATCACAGGAGACACCCTCAGTGACCAAAGGAATAACAAAACCCTACTGCTCTCATTTACTAGCATTTGAAAATAACAAACAAAGCAATGCAGAAACAGCAGTCTGTAACCTTAATCTGGTTGGACAACATTAGGAATAGTATAAAATGTTGCCATAAATGTACAATAACAATCTTAGAAATCCATATCCAATTTTCCTTTAAAGTGACTCTGAGGACCTTTCGATTCACATGATCTACCACAATCTATGGAGATCTTGAAAGACTTAAGCACTTATTTTTGCGGTTTAAACATAATCAATATATCAATCAGCTGCTACATCGCCGTGGGTTCCACTCATTGCCATGACTGACTCCAATTACATACATGTATGTGCTTGCAGTGTCACACTGTCCGTGCAGAACAAGTGGAGGCTGAAGGGAAAAGCCTACTAAATGAGAAATTGGTTACGGGATATAAAAGTAGTAAGGTTAAATTAAATTCAAACATTCGTAAATACTGTGTAGCCATTCACAAAAAAAGTGAGGAACTTACGGTCATCGCATGTTCTTGCTGTCATTGGATATTCTTTCGTGAATCAAAGCGTCCACGAGGTCAAGAAAAATTATTTGGCATGAAGCTTGGGTGTAAAAAATTTAACAGTTCAGGAGGTCCACCACTTTATTGCTCTCAACTGAGCCAATCGCCAGCATCATTGTTGAAAGTTCCTGGGTAAATCTTGATGGTAACACTAGCCCCTTTCATACATACAGCCCTTTCCAAAACATTTACTGCATTTTCAGGTTAGAGGTAATGTGTGTACACGACTCTTTTAAAAATACTGGTAAATTTCTCTTTCCTTTAATGAGAAGTTGTATCATTACCTATACATTTTCATATTGAAGGTATGTGTGAACAGAGCCATACGATTACCAGTTTCAGTTCGTACGAGGTCAGGACGCGATGACGTAAGAAAGTTCTGATGGAGATGACGCAATTACTTCGGGCCGTAACACCGGTGAATTAGAAGTAAGAAAAATGTCAACAAATTTGTCAGATAACTGAAACTAGAGCACTTCTCTTCATCTGAGCAGAAGATATTTTCCAACAGCTTAAAGGAACAGTAAGCATTTTCAATGATTTTCCTGTCATTTACCTGGTTGCATGTGTGAAAGGGGCTAGTTATATACTTCCCTTTAAACAGGAAGAATCTTCAGAGAAATTAATAGGATGCCTGAAGAAAGTCTTTGACCAAAACATTGTAATCTAATAAAGATTTGTAAGCTGCTACAGTGTGCAGGGCTTTTTCTATTTTTTCTGTTGTATTATGTATGCACCTGCCCACGACATATGTTTATTTATAGATTGAATTACTGAAACCTAAATTATATAGCTCATATCAAAAGAAGAAACTGTCAAACCAGTCACGTTAGAGGGTATTTATTTTTTAGAGAACAAACTGTCTTCCCACGACCTTTTTGCCCCATGCCAAGCACTTTTTTCTGGAAAAATGATATCAATTTAGGAAGCAGAGTTGGGAACAAACTACAATATACTTTGAAGAATTAAATGCAAGCATCAAAGATTAATTTATGCTATTTATTAAGGCTAAATTCACTCATTCAATTATTAGTAATTGTTTTCCTTATTTCGTTTCACTTGTATCAAAATGTAATCATTGCAGTTTGCCTTAAAGAACACAAAATGTTCAGATGTTTTACGCATGCTTAACACATGTTCAGAAGCAAAATTTGTTCTGCTCGTGTTTCATGAGTGAGGCCCATTGTATGCAATAAAAAAACTAACATGCAATTAAAAGTGTATGGTGACTGAGGGTAACATTCTGTCAAACATCTCCTTTTGTGTTGTTCCACAGATGAAAGAAAGTGATAAAGGTTTGGAACAACATGAGGGTGAATGAATTACAGAATTTTCATTTTTGAGTGAACTATCCTTTTAAACTGTGTAGCATTCTGGTGTTAAGTCAGCATGCATGTGATCATTTTTACTGAATCATATTATACCATGAAACCCTACAATTCCTGGTGTGGTGACCTTACTTTGCTGGAACTTGGCACTTTTTTGCTCACCAATGAAAGAAAATAGAGCTTAAACACTTTTAATTATTCATTATTATTTGCATACTGTTTCACATTATTACCGTGTCTTACTGGCCTCACATGTACCTGGTTGGGTAGTAGATGCTGGATTCAGGACTGTCCCATGCAGTGCTCTTCTTCTGAGGACTTCTCTCATAGTTCCGACAGCCCACACATTTACAGGTGGAAGTGCACATGATTTGGGCCTGTGTGGGGTTGCAATGTAAGGTGAACCCAAGTAACTCACACTTCTCCAAACATATAATTGGTAACACTGTACAATAAGGTTCCATTTGTTAACATTAGTAAATGCATTAATTATCATGAATAAACAATTAACAATAATATTTGTTACAGCATTTATTAATCTTTGTTAATTTTAGTTAATAGTTAGTTAATACAACTGTTCATTGTTAGTTCATGTTATTTTAAAGTGCATTAACTAATGTTATCTAACACAACTTTTGATTTTAAAAATGTATTAGTATATGTTAAAATTAACATTAACTAAGATTAATAAATGCTTAATAAGTATTGTTCATTGTTAGTTCATGTTAACTGATGTTGTTAACTAATGTTAACAAATGGAACCTTATTGTAAAATGTAATTTAACAAAGACCAGCTGAAATAAACCAGCATAGCCTAGTTACCTCATAACACTCGCAGTAGTTCTTCAGGCAGCCCGAGCGCTTGCAGTTGCAGCCTTTTGTGTGACAACTGTTAACATTCCCTTGTTTCCTTTTGCCAATCTTAGGTCGAAAAGCCCCTGGATTCCTTTCCAAACAGATCTTAGGAACAATGAAAACACACTGATAAGAAATGTATGTATATATATATATATATAAAACACATACTCTTTCTTTATTATTATTATTTTTCACATTTTAGAATAATAGTAAAGTCAGCACAACTATGGAATAACATAAATGGAACTATGGGAATTATGTTGTGACTAAACAAAATCCAAAATAAATAAAAACTATTTTATATTTTGGCATCTTCAAAGTAGTCACCCTTTGCCTAGAATTTGCAGAAATGTACTCTTGACATTTTCTCAACCAACTTCTTGAGGTATTTAAACAGTACTGAAGGAGTTCCCATCTATATGTTGGGCACTTATTGGCTGCTTTTCTTTATTATTTGGTCCAAGTCATCAATTTCAAAAACGTTTTTTTTTTATTAAATTTTAGTTTTATAATAAAATAAATTAATATGGTGGCACAATTATATTTTTGTCTACAAAACTAATTTCAAACATTTAAGCATACACCTTCAGATCAAAAGAATTTTAAGATCATGAGAAACATTTCAGTCAAGTGTTTTGAAACTTTTGACCAGTAGTGTATATAGGATGGGATATATTAAATTGCCAAGATGCAATATATACAGTATATAAAGGTTAATGTGTTGTGGTTCACCTTAATAGCATGGCACCTCTCTGATTCATGCTCAGTATTATTGAAGCAGTTAGTACATTTGCAGTTACTGCATACCTCCCCATTGGCAAAACATTCACAGTAACTGCCAGAGAAATTATTTGGTAAGAGCTGACACAGTTGGTTTCATTGTTCAGAATTATCAGTCATTATGACCAATGCAAGCATAATCTGACACAGTGCTAAATAAAGATAATGGTGAATAACACAACCATGACTTAACAGAGGTCACATTTAATCAAATAAAAAGCCACATGTATTTACTCAAAAAACAATAACAATAATAATAATTTAAAAAGAGGTACTTACAGTTTTAGACATTGAGATTTTGTGCAGTTGCAGGGTCGCTTTGATTTTTCCAGGTTCACAGTACTAAAGAATGATCAGTTACGTTATAGTCAAAACTGAAGGTAAAACTTGTGCCATTAGTTAGACATGTACAGGACAGCTGTGAGGTTTTACTGAAATGATACTCATTCTAGGGATGGGCATTTCAAGTAATTTTGTAGTCGAGTACTCTAACACAAAAAGAAAAAATCAATTATTTACAATTTTGAATTTAAGTTCAACATTTAAATTTTGAAGCTGTTTTTCTTATGAAAAAAGTGCACTATGCATAAACAACAAGATCTAGATTCAAAAATGAACCAAAAAAAGCAAACATACTGTAGTCTTACTAAGTCTTCTGAAGCAATACAATCATGGCAGAATTTTCTTTTTGAGAGAACTAACGGCAATATTTAGGTCAGAGAAGCAGTTTTCATGTTGCTCACGGCAGGCAAAGGCCCAAAGGAAAATCAAATTGCAATATTCAAGTAGTGTTTTTACTGGTTGAATATTTAAAGCTGAATGAGTACTCAATTAAACGATTACTTGTGCACATCCCTAACTCATACCGCTCACTGCCTTTGGTCTGACCGTCCTCTTCCTGCCCAACAGTCTGAGGCTGTGTAGGGCAAATTGTCTGATGGAGCTGAAAAGGTAAAACAAATATTTTAAAATACTAAAATAAATGTTTAAATGTTTGACTTTAAATAAAATAACATTGTAAAGAGTGGAACTGTCAAATCTTGAACATATTACAATTCTCACACTTTTTGACCAATGAATTTCTATTACTTTTTCATTACCTTTCTAGTCATTCATGATAGCTGAATAAGGATTTTTTTTTTATTATTTTATAGAGATTGCTGGGGTGGATTTCCATTTGTGTGGCAGGTACTAAACTTCTGAATTAATAGATTTTAACAATTATACTTATTTGTACACAGCTATCTCCAATAAGACTCTCAACAGTTATCATGCTTGCTTGTGGGGAAATTTTATTCAACACCAGCACTAACAAAGAGTAATATCTAGCTGATTAAAAAAATTAGAGAAGAGCAAAACTAGACAAAAATGTATATTCACCTTAGAAATTTGTCTTTTTAAGATTCTACTCATACCAGTGACTTTTCCAGGCTTAGAAAGTACACTTTTTTTAATTCCCAGATGTTAAAAGGTTATTCATGACTGTGGGAACCCTGGTTAAGTATATTTTCAAGGTTTCACATTGGCTGACGACAATATTGAGTTCCCGGGGCTAAAACATTACCTGTGAAGCATAAGGTCCTGGCATGAGGTTAAATGTGACACCTGGGGATTGCAGATGGGTCTGAGAAGGTCCAGGCAACACTGTTTTCACTCTATGTCCTGCATCTGATGGCAGACCGGAGCCAGGGAGATGATATGAACCAAACCTATTTCACTTACCACTTACACTTTGAAATGATCAATTATCAAATGAAGCACACGTTCATCCAAAATGACAGATATGTATGTATTACATATGTATGTATTCAAGCTATGTATTTTATGCATTCCCTGGAAATCAAACCTATGACCTTTATGTTCCTTGAACCATGCTCTTTCAGTTGAGCAAGCAGAACCACAAGCAATCCATGTGTCAGAATTACTGTTTCTCAACATGTGTTCAGAATTTAAAGGTTAATAGCTAATAGTTGACCCAAAAATAACATCTGACCCTTCGCTAAGCTCTGCCCTCCTTGGTTACGGTCGCTCGCTCTGATAAGCTCTGCACAACTCCCCATAGGAATGAATGGGATATTGCTGTGAACGGCACAGTTTTCAGCAAAATAGTCTCATAATCGGAATGGACAATATTCCTAAGTGGGCTGGAATGAAGAGTGACATTGTAAGGCATATTTATCTAACGTTTTTTTTGTAACAGAAATCATTAAAATACACAGTAATTTGATTCAAAACTGTGGAGACTGTGAATCAGAATAAAGAAAAATGATCACAGTCATTTGATAGTGATTACACACCTGATAACATTAATGTAAGTGAACAGAACTGCTCATAACGTCTCATAACACACTCATTATGATGCTGTGGAACTGTTTATTTACTATAGCTTTTACTATAACATGAATTAATACATAAATGAATTGACGTTCAGTTATTAGCTTTAATTTACCTTGTAAAAAATCTAGGTGTCCTCGCTGATGTTATTCATGCTCATTTGGGAATGAGGACTGACGCAGTTTAATCCATAGTATGCTCTTCTTGACATTTATTTAACTTTTTTTTTTTTTTTTTTTTAAACAAAAACACTGTGTGTATCCTCTCTGGATACCTCATGTCACTATTACAAGTGACCCGGCAACATCGTGCTTTACATTTTTTGGATCATTTTGATAAAATCCCGCTTAAAACTACTCAAACACCCATTACTCCCATAGGCTCTCATTGGAAAATAACAAACGTGTGTCAGAGTAATGGCAGCCCCGGCAACAGCTGCTAAGACAGGACTAGTCAGAAACGGAGCTTAGTGAAGGATCACTTCTGTCATCATTTACTCACCCACATGTTGCTGTTTCTCACCAAAACATACTGTATGCCTTCAGAGAGAAGACTTAGTATGTGATGCATGCACTACTTCTACTACACTTTTGGGTCATTTTTTAAGCTTTAAAGTGAGGCTATATACTGTCATTATATGAAAATACTTCCTTTTGTGTTCAGCAGAAGAAAGTAATACTGGTTTAGAATGACATGAGTGTTAATAAATGATGACAAAATTGTCATTTTTGGGTGAACTATTTCTTTAAAGCGATTCAAAGGTATTAGTGTCTTTTTCACCTTTGCCATGGGGTGGGTGGGTCTCTGTAGAGCAGCTCTGGACTAATGGGTGGGGCAGAGACTCTGTGCTGTGATCTGACATCATTTGATGTGGACCACAGTGGTTCAACATGACAACCTGCCCTTCACCGTTCACATCACACACAACCTATACAGACCGTTTCATGTCACTGAAATGGGTTCAAAACCACTGGCCTGTATATTTTCAAGAGTTTGCAGGTTAGTGTATGAAACTGGTTTAACTGCGCAAACGTAACTTCTAGAAATTATTATGCAATTATAATTTTCATTCATGCTGTCAAACCATGAAAAGACATACTTGTAACTGAAAATACATTGTGTAGGCTCCATGAAAGATACTTATACACAATACAGTTGAAGTCAGAAGTTTACATACACCTTAGCCGAATGAATGTAAAGTAAGTTTTTCACAATTCCTGACATTTAATCATAGACAACATTACCTTTGTTTGGTCAGTTAGGATTACTACTTTATTTTAAGAATAAAAAATGTCAGAATAATAGTAGAGAGAATTATTTATTTCAGCTTTTATATCTCTCATCACATTCCCAGTGGGTCAGAAGTTTACATACACTTTGTTAGTATTTGGTGGCATTGCCTTTAAATTGTTTAACTTGGGTCAAACTTTTTGGGTATCCTTCCACAAGCTTCTCACAATATGTTGCTGGAATTTCAGCCCATTCCTCCGACAGAACTGGTGTAACTGAGTTAGGTTTGTAGGCCTCCTTGCTTGCACATGCTTTTTAAGTTCTGCCCACAAATTTTCTATTGGACTGAGGTCAGGTCTTTGTGATGGCCACTCCAATACCTTGACTTTGTTGTTCTTGCAAACTGTAGTCTGTTTTTTATGGCTGTTTTGGAGCAGTGGCATCTTCCTTGCTGAGCAGCCTTTCAAGTTATGTTGATATAGGACTTGTTTTACAGTGGATATAGATACTTGTCTACCTGTTTCCTCCAATATCTTCACAAGGTCCTTTGCTGTTGTTCTGGGATTGATTTACACTTTTTGCACCAAAATACGTTTATCTCCAGGAGACAGAATGCATCTCCTTCCTGAGCGGTGTGATGGCTGCGTGGTCCCATGGTGTTTATACTTGCGTACTATTGTTTGTAAAGATGAACGCAGTACCTTCAGGCATTTGGAAATTGCTCCCAAGGATGAACCAGACTTGTGGAGGTCCACAAATTTTTTTCTGAAGTCTTGGCTGATTTCTTTTGATTTTCCCATGATGTCAAGCAAAGAGGCACTGAGTTTGAAGGTAGGCCTTAAAATAAATCCACAGGTACACCTCCTATCAGAAGCTAATTGGCTAACTGTCTAAAGGAGTGACATAATTTTCTGGAATTTTCCAACCTGCTTAAAGGCCCAGTTCACTTAGTATGTAAACTTCTGACCCACTGGAATTGAGATATAGTCAATTAAAAGTGAAACAATCTGTCTGTAAACAATTGTTGTAAAAAATTACTCATGTCATGCACAAGGTAGATGTCCTAAACGACTTGCCAAAACTATAGTTTGCTAATATTAAATCTGTAGAGTGGTTAAAAAATGAGTTTTCATGACTTCAACCTAAGTCTATGCAAACTTCTGACTTCAACTGTATATCATCCAGTGATGGGTAGAGTAAATAATCTTTGTCCTTTGATAATGATTTGTGTCCAATTAAATGGAAACGTATGCGAGTTACTCTCAGTGGCGCTGCAGATTTTGAGCAGCCTTTAGAGGTGGCATAGAAAATAATTTTTTTGAATTTTAAAAAAAGGGCCATGTGTCCGTTAGATGCGGCCGGTGTGCGGCCTCCTTAATTTAACCTGACGCTCCAAATTTACGTTGAGAAATATGTTTGAAAAGACAGGCTACTGTGCAATGAGCAGCCCTATTTATATATATCTATAATCATCTGGAAAATCTTCTGATTATCAATGTGTGAAAAAGGCATAAATTCCAAGCCAAGCTGTTTCAAACCCATATGACTTTCCTTCGTGAAACACAAAAGATGTTAGAATGCACAATGATAGCCTCAGTCACTATTCACTTTGATTGTATGGAAAAAATATGCAATAAAAGAGAATGGTGACTGAGGCTAACAATCTGCCTAACATCTCCTTTTGTGTTCTACAAAGGAAAAAAGTCATTTTGGTTTAGAACAATATTGATGGTGAGTAAATGATGACATAATTCTATCCCTTTAAATGACACAATCAGAACTCATTACAGTGACCCTTTAAACTCAAACTATTCGTTTCATATTTTAAAGGTGAAGTGTGCAATTTCTTCGCCACTAGCGGCACCAAATGGATTTACAAAGATCATGACTGTTTCCAAAGAGACTTCCTAAACACTCCTACAACCTCTTTCCTCCAGCTCCCTGTCATGCCCCAAATTCACACCCTTGGTTGAGTCAGAAGATGATATGTTGTATCACTCAAAAAACCAGCAATGTTTTTGAAGTGCCATATTAGAGCCACAGTGTTTGTTTATACTCTTGAAGAAGTCAATCAACACATATCTTACTTATAGTTGTATTTGCATATTAAGCTGGGATAGGATGAGAAGGTTTTTTTAACTTAACAAAAATTACACACTTCACTTTTAAAGCCCATACACAAGTCACCTGCCAATTACAGCTATTACAAAGGTATTTGAGAAATGTTACCTGACAAATGTTGGACGTCTGAGCAGAAAGCTTCTCCCCCAGCTGGTGCTGGTCATGAGGCGACACAAAAACAGCATGTGGATGATTTATCTGAAAAATTACACAGAATCCATTATATCCATTTTACAGAGTATATGTTATACCCAAACACGCACTCACACACAAAATAACCATTTTTAAATTTTACATTGTGTCTGAACCCTGCAGCAGCTTGAGTTGAATAACCCTCCAGACTGTAGCCTTCTGCTCCATCAGAATTGATGCTGGCGACGGCTCGACAGATCTCACCCTTTGAAAAAACAAACAAACAAAAAAGATTTGAGCAAATCATGCTGCACCTGAATTCAAGACTCAAGTGTTCAGGCAATGTAGAGAGATTTGTTACGATGTTGTTCTTATTCAAAGTTAACATGAAATCAAAATTCCCCCCATTTATATATATATATATATATATACACATACACACACACACACACACACACACACACACACAGTATGTTTACAGTATAAAAATATATAAACATATACAGGGTAGCCCAAAAAATGGGGGCCACTATGTTTGATTGCTCATATCTTAAAAATGCATAAAGGCATTTGCACGATTTTTGGCGTACTTCTACCACTTTTTGTAAACAACAAAATTGCTTCACTGTGATGTAATCATGAACATCAACTTGCTACAAATAAATAAATAACTAAATAGTTTAGCTAAGTTTTCAATGGCAGCAAACTTAGAAGCTTCTCTTTCGCCATGTGGCCCCGTTTCTTTGGGCCAAAGGATTTACGTATTTATTTGTTGCTCAGTGACATCATTTTGTTGTTTACAAAAAGTCGTATAAGTATGCTGAAAATCGTGCAAATGCCTTAATGCATTTTTAAGATATGAGCAATCAAACATAGTGGCCCCGTTTTTTGGAGGCCATCCTGTAATGCATATTTATATGCATGTTCCTTGTCTTATTGTGAACTACTCTTTCCTGTGTATAAAATCAAGTCCCACCCTACATTTTTTCCCTTGTTGAATGTCCTGTTTCAATCCATGTTCCAATACAGATCTAAAATTGGTTATGCTTAGTGTTGACTTTAATGACAAACAGAAAATGTTAGTATAGGCTATGTGATATTACTTTGTTTCAAAAAAGTGTAATGGCAAATCTTAGAGACCTTACCCTGAGACTTAGAAAAGTTAGAATTGCCTGGACATACTATAATGTTTTTTTTAGTTTTGACCATTGCGTCAGATAAATTACACATCCATGCACTCACTGATGGCATCCCATAATGAAAAGCCTCCTGTGATGGCCAATGCCCACTAATGGAGTTGTACGATTGGCCTAGCACATGTTGATATTGGCTGGACTGCGCCAGCACATATTCGGGATAGGATGTTGTGCTGAACTGGGTTACTGGAGGTAAATGGTCACATGTTAGTGGACGAAGTATGCTGTAAGTGGCATAGTCATCCTCCCTGAGGGGTTCTTCTATCCTGGAGTAACTGGGTCCTGAGTGGATGCCGTGACTGAAGGGATTTGCCACTCTAGGACTTCCATGAGGGTTATGTAAGGGAATCAGAGACCCTTCAGATAAGTCTCTTCTGTAGCCGTACTCATGCCCCTCAAAGTCATTCATTCTCCTAATACAATAATGTGACAGTGGGGGCACTGCAGTCACAAAGGTGTCAATAAAAAAAGACAAAAAAAAAAAATCACATTTTCACATTTTGTATTAAGAACTGTTTTGTTCTAATATAAAACATCCCAAAATGATCAACTAGTTTATATAGAGGAGTGGTAATATTTGTTCTTGTTCTTATTTGGTTTATTTACTTTGAGGGATCCCTGAAACATAATACTCAGTACAAAGCTAGTCATTGTGTCCACCTCAAGACATAGAAAAAAAAAAAAAAAAATATATATATATATATATATATATATATATATATATATATATATATATATATATATATATATATATATATATATAGTTTGTATGACACTTACCAGTTATCTAAGAAAGTAAGGGATTTTGGACGATTTAAATAACCATTATAAATCAACTACACCGACTTATCTGACATTTGAATATGTATTTTAACGGTTCACAAAAAAAAGGGCGCGAAAGTAGAACATACGCTCGCGCATTTACAACTGTCAGCGCGAGACGGCGCGCGCATCCGTATTTTACATAATAACTATTTTTTTAAGGTTTGATTTATTCTTATTTAAAAATAAAAATTAAAAATTAAAAAAAACATGTTAGAAGTAATGCATTTAGGTGATTCGTTTTTATCCTAATAATTTTAACGTATTACACACATACTTTGAGAATCATTTTAAAGTGGCCGCCTGCGTAGTACTTGTTTATTAATCACACAGTAAGCATAGCATGACTAAAGAGGGTTTAAAAATGCAAATTGTACATTTACGCTATTGTCCTTTGGAGGTGGTGGTTGCATGTCATTCTTATGAAACTAACTAACCCCGCCTCCAGCTGCACTTGAGGTACCCCTTTAAAGTAAGTGTGTGGACTACTTGCGGCATTTTGAAGATGATCAACTACAGCAAGTGTCACTCGGTGCTTATCACGGGCGCGGGCAGGGGTCTCGGACTGCAGATGGTGAAGCAGTTGGCCGCTGCGCCGGAAAGACCAAAAAATATCATCGCAACCGCCCGGAATCCAGACGATGCTGTGGTATGTCAATCAATAACACAAGTCTGAGCGCAACATTGTAACAAAATGCCAGAAAACATTGGACAAGTTGCTTAACGAGTGATTATCGTTTGATTTTATGCTAGGAACTGCAAAAACTCGCCAAATCGCATCAAAGGATTCATGTCATATCGCTAGGTGAGTGCGTTTGTTTGTCACGTGACTATTGTATAAACTACGCAAAAAGTGTAACATTGTGTATCTAACATATACGGCCAGCCTTATATATAATATATAAAATACATAATACCAGTAACCTTAAATAATTATGTATTTTAAAAACTATTACTGTTTTTATTTATTTATTTATTTTAGCTTGTGAAGTGCAATTCTTACTTTTGTCCTGCAGGTGGAGACAAATGATAAAAGAAAGCCAATGTAATTCTATTTGACGCATTGACAAATGTACTGTAGAACATCGGTTTAAAATATCAGATAAAAAAACAAACCAATCTTTCATTGAGGAGTGAGTTTTAATAAATGTAATGCTAATATGGCATCCTTTTATAAAGTATTTTAATAACTCTGTACTGAGACCACCCTAGACCTGGCTCAATATGTGAATCAAAGTGGTGTGAGTGCATTTTACATTTAGGTCACATGAAGTTTTTTTTTAGTACTTTATTTATTTATTTATTTATTTATTTATTTTCTTAAAAAAAAAAAATCATAATTGATCATAAACGTTGCTCAAATGAATATTTAGCAGATATATGCATTTAAACATTCTTTCTATTCCAGAAAAACAGACAAAAAATATTGATGACTCATCTTGCACTCATGGGCGTGTCCTCATTTTTTGTCCCTTTAGAATGACAATATCTCCTGCTCTTGATTAGAAAGATAAAAAGGCACCTAAACTCTCCTAAAATGTCTTTTTGTCCTCAGATATCACCAGTGACACCAGCGTGGATGCAGCAGCACAAACCGTGGAATTTATCGTGGGTGCTGATGGGTTGAACTGCTTAATTAATAATGCAGCAGTTAACATCTCCAGCGATCTAAACACAGTAACTCGAGATGTCATGATGAAAACCTTTGAGAGTAACACAGTGGCTCCTCTTTTTGTAACCAAGGTATAAATATGGCTAGAAGATGCTTTTAGTTACCAACCATATACAACCATAATACTCTGACACTCTTTGTGAGTTAAATAAACTTACTAAGTCTGCAGAACTTAACACCTTATTTAGTATGATTCATCTGCATGTTGTTAAACAGCATTTACGATTTTCTTAATGCTTTCTGGTTTACTTTATTGCTTTATTCTATAAGATTATACTTTATACTATACAGTATATACAGTATATTATATACTGTGTATTTGAAAAATAAAATATTTTGTAGACATTCCTTAAAGAGCTGTATTAATAGAATTGAACAACTCCGGAATAAATTCAATACACTATCAGCAAGGTCCGAATTTTGGATTTTGATCATTTAAAAATGAATCGAATTGTCAGTGCTAATTACTTGTGTCTTTTCGCCATTATTCTTACCAGGCCTTTTTGCCATTGTTGAGAGGGGCGGCAGCTCAAGGGAGTGGCATGGGCATACACAGATCAGCAGTGATCAATGTGTCCTCTGTTCTGGGATCTGTGCAGCTCAACTGGGGCGAGGGAGCGAGCTTCAAGAGTTACGCTTACAGAGCTTCAAAGGTGAAATAACTTATTACTTTAATTAAGCTGCTTAGTTTGGGAAGTAATGATTTTGGTTGCAGTTATTGAGATTTTACATGGTTAACGTGTGTATTTTTAAATATAGTGTGCCCTGAATATGGTTACAAGGTGTTTGGCCACTGATTTGGAAGAAGAGGGAATCTTGTGTGTAGCCCTTCATCCTGGTTGGGTACGCACGGATATGGGTGGACCAATGGTAAGTACACGTTTTTCTGTCTTTAAAGGGATAGTTCACCCTTTTGGAGTGAGTCATCATCCTCTCACCCTCATGTCGTTCCAAACCTGTATGACTTTTTTTCTTCGAGGATTGTGCACATGTAATCGAGTACACGTTCTGCTCCAACTACTCGAGTATTAAAAACACTACGCTAATATCGCAAATTAATTTTCCTTTACGCATTTGCCTGCCATTAACCGTTCTTTCTTGGTAACGTTTGTGAATAAAACAAAATATAGGATTCACTTACAAGTCATACGTGGAATTTTTAACGTGCATTTTCATTTAAGAGTAATTGAGTACTCGTTTTTTTGTGGGTCAGAGTACTCGACTACAAAATTACTTGAAAATGCTCATCCCTAGTTTCTTCCTCAGTCACCATTCACATTCATAACATCTTTTTTTCCAGTGTAATGAATGTGGATGGTGACTAACGCTAACATTCTACCCAACATCTCATTTTGTGTTCCACGGAAGAAAGTCATAAGGGGTTGGAATAACCTGAGGGTGAGTAAATTGAGACAGAATTTTAAATTGAGTGTACTTTCCCTTTAAAACAACATTTTTCGAAAATTAGATAATAATACGTTTCTTCATTTTTGCCTATCTCTCTATTTACTTACTGCTTACAGGCACCTTTGAGTCCAGAGGAGAGCATATCATCCTTATTGAATGTAATTTCCGGATTAACAAAGAAGGATCATGGTGGATATGTGGACTACACTGGGAGCAATTTACTCTGGTGATCTCCATATTGTGTTGTGTGTGGTGTGTGTGTGCGTGCTTGTGTTGCATTGTACAAGTGCCAATGCCAGACTGCTGATGAACTAAAAACAGCCTGCAGGATTAATTATTCATGAATTCCTTGTTTCCACCTGTGTTGAAGTGTCCTTGTATGCATGTATAAAATGTGTGTACATGCATATGTGTCTATACAGAAATAAAATAGTGCTTTTGGGAAAAAAAAAAAATAATATCATGTCAGTTTTATAAAAATATAAAGTTATATAGAAAACCAATTTCTTTTTCACCTTTCAATCAAAGGTTGTGGTGCTGAATATTTTATATATATAACTATATACTGTTTGTTACCTGTAAGTAATAGTCTGTCATGGTTGTTGCCTTTTCATGAATATAAAAATAAAGACAAACAATAGGGTGAGTGGAATGCCATTTATAAACTTTATTTTTTGTTAATCCATCTCCACATCAGCAATTAAGTTATTCTTATAGATTATAGAAAGTTACGGGGTAATATTGACAGTTTAGCATGTAAAGAACAGTGCAATGGAGAACACATACAACATAAGACAGCCTCAGGGAGAGAATTCAGTGGAGGTCAGAGTGTGTAAATGCTGAATTTGGTCCGTATTACAGTTGACTGATCTCCTCTGACGTGAGAGAGGACGGCAGACTGTCAAGAGCCCCAATTTCTGCAGGATGATGCAAGTAAAAAGGGGAAATGAGAACAATTTACTTCTTACTGTCAAGATACATTAGGTGACAGATCAGTGACAGCTCTCTTTTGACTAAACCTACATACTGTAGATGTTAATCATCAGGCTGAAGCAGACTGCACCTGAAAAATTCAGCAGAAATCTATGCAGATTTCCACAAAATTAGAATGGCCATCATTTACAAAGTTCTACACATTTTCTGCTCTTCGGTTTTCAGTTTCCTAATGTTATCGTCTTTTTAGCAAGTTAGTTCACACTGCGCCATCTTTGGAATGCTCTCGGGTAACTATTTTTCTATGTAAACAAGCATCATACAAGTGCAGCTCCTATCTACTTGAATGGGGAAAGACTGAAATCTCCAAAATGGTTGGTCAAAATTACGATCAAAAAACATATCTCAAATCAGCAGTAAAATCTGACAACACTGGAATCATAAATTGTGCTTCTTCACCTCAGATTACATAAAAAAAAATGTTGGCTTGTATAGCTAATGTGCATGTGCTTTGTGGAGTTGCTTGACAGGTGACGTCTTTATCTAAAAGGTAACTGGCTCTTTTACCTGTAAGCTGGGGCTTCCTTTCTATATTCGTTGACCGTTGGGCATTCCAATTTCTCCTATTCATTTTAATAGAAGTGCCCCGTCTCTGCTAAATAGTCTCTGGTAAGAGGTAATGGATTGCATTTTCAAAATGCTACGTTTTTGGTGGAGGAAAACATTGTTCTAGTGTGGTTAAGAGGCATAAATGTAGCTAAATTAATGCGTTTTCAGACTAAGACATTTCAGCACATTAATATTGTGGCTAAGGCCATGTCCACACCGATACGTTTTTGTTTGAAAATGCATTTATTTGCTACATTTACGCCTCTCATCTACGCTAGAATGGTGTTTAATGCTCTCCTTAACCACATCCTTTAGAAAACGATGAATGAAAATGGATTAATGTGGACTTAGTTGATCATTATTTTCAGCCACTAGTAAGAGTGAAGTACTTTTAGCTCTGTTTAACACATTTTACCATGTTGAAATCCATTTAGCAGATTTTCTTCCAAAATCAGCACCAAACAATGTGGGAAAAAACTGGTTCTGTCTGGGCCTGTTCATTAGTTACCTTCATTTATGTCCATAATTAAACGCAAGAAAAACCTCCAAAACATTTGCCATCATACCTACCTTTTAATTTTAGATAAGAAAGAAAGTCTATGATGGTATGTACAACATCTTCATCTGATATTCTCAGAGCTCCTAAAACAAGCAGAAACAGTCATTACCAGATTTGATCATTTAGTTACCATCTGTATTTATTCTTTTAAATAGAGAGCATGCCCTAGGTGCACCACTTGTACATTAATGAAAGAACTTTAATGATTGAAAAACAGCTAAATAAATAGACTTTCCAGCATTTACAGAGTATAAAACATATTGAAAAAACTAGCTTAGTCAGAACTGGTGTGCCCTGCCGGCGGTGAAAGTGTCTTACCTGTCTTGAAATCCTCCTCTATGGGCATTTCCCTCTTCCCTGCCAGTCCGTGTTTGTCGTTAAGGCTCCTGTGGTTATCAATGGCATCTGGTCACAAAGGACAATAACATTTATCATTTAAACCACATGCTGAGCACCCACGCCAAAAGGCCTTGACGCCCCGGCTGATATTCATAGACCTGCCTGTGGCACACATGTTTCAAATGGGAAAAATCATTATCGGAAGAATATCTTTTGGTTTTGTTTTTGTTTGGACAGATTCAGTAGAGCAACCTGCAGGATTTGAGTCACGGAATTGCTATTTGTTGCAACGCGAAGCACACGGTCACACCCAATGCATAATGAGAAAGAGCAGCCAGACTGAAAGGAGCACAAATAGCGATATATCACAGAGCAATTCCTTATCTGACTTCAATAACCTGCAGGAGCTATCTTACATTGACCAAGCAGATCTTCTCGCCCCCTTGCACTGGGAGTATCCTTAATCTGTATAAGGTGATCAATACGACCTGAAACACAGGGAGCTTATATAACTGACCTACACAGGTGTACCTTTATGAGCTCAACAATAGTGCACCCCAAGACATTTCATCATTAGTTCAGAAATTTCCCCAATGACAGTAAGCAAGCAGGTATTCTCCTGCATTAGGGTGTAACTAAAGGTTAAAGCGTAAAGATAAAAGTGGAAAACAGGATTGGAAATTTTTCAAGGTTTTAAAAGTGGACCTGCAAGCTCTCTCCTATTTTAAGGTCATACATCTTGAAAACGTAAACTAATAATGAAAGAAATGCACAATTTGTACATAGAAACAGTTAAATACATAATATGTAACTGTTGTAAACAAATAGGAAGGAAAAATAATGGAGTCATGACACAAGAGTTCACAAAAGATGACAACAAGTGCATCTGGAAAACTTACGAGGACCTAGAAGATACCCAGCGCTGTTGAGGGTCCATCCTCTCTTTTCTTTTGACTGTTTCATAGAAAGACAACACAATTTAATGTATATATGTGTATAGGAAGTTATATAACAATATTAATAGGCCATAATGTCAAATGTTAATATGCAATTATTATCATACCTTTAATAATGAATTTCATTGATTCAGTCATATGAAATCATATTTTGACTAGAATAAAACCAATTAGCTTAATTTAGAAATTGCCTACACATTTACTGACAAAACATATGAATAACTACACTTAAAATGATGAGCTTAAAATGAGTTCCTTTGAGGAAAAGGTCCTAATGATTTCACAATTCAACATGTTCAACATTAGTAATATCTAATATTTTAATATTATATTGTGAATAATTTTAGGAAGTTGCATAATAATAGGCTACTGGCAATCTTAAAAAGGTTCTGTTTTATAGAAAAGAAAAATGATAGATTAGGCTATCATCAATTGAAAAAATTATTTCCTCGAGATGTTTTAGAGGAATGTTTTTTGCTTTCTAACAGAAATCACATCCCGTTTCAATTTCAATTTCAATTTCAATTTCAATTTCAATTTTTTTTTTTTTTACTGTCAAAATAAATACACAGTATTTAAAACGTAAGTGTTCTGATTGATTTTCTTTAACGCACATAGTTTTATCAAATTCAAAAACCATTTAAATACAAAGTAACTTTTGGTTACTTACCGCAATTACCATTCCGATCGTCTCCGTGAGAAACGCGCAAAAAATAAGAGACACGCAAACTCCACCGATACACCTGTGCATCTGAAAAGAAAAACAATTTCATTGAGGTGAAAAAGTCATAATTGAACAGCTATAAAACATCCAAAACGTGCACACTTTGTGAAAGTAAAGAGAACGAAAGAGAGAGAGAGAGAGAGAGAGAGAGAGAGAGAGAGAGGAAACTGACCCTGAGTTTCAGCTGCTTCTTTGGGGAATAAAAAACAAAAATGTTATTAGGCTATATTCCTTCTTCTTGTAGCTCCTGGTCCTCTGAGGGTATTCTTGAATCGGACGCCTTTTATTGAAACTGAGAATGCCTCACTTCTGACGTGTTTACGTCAAAATGGGACATCGTCAGCCTCTTCATCAGCAGACGTCAAAACTGAAAGTAAGTTACTAATGATCGAGTCTTTCATGATCATCAGTTTATGTCCATGAGATCAGCTGATTATGATCGTATCGATTAAAGTCATAATAGTCACATATAACAAATCGGCCCTGTGTGGTCTTGGTCTCATCGATCTGCACCTACAGAACCAACTTCGCCTTTATGATTAATGTAAAGGAAATTAAATTATGGATTTTTGCATTTCACAGTTAGAGATTCGCTGGACAGCATAGGTTATTAAAACATTTTAAATGAACAGACAATTTGAAAAATGTGTTTGATTTTATTCATATTTTATAATCCAAATAATGTCAGTATAGAATACAGGTAATACTGAAAGTTCAATTCAATTAGGCTATTATTTGAGGGAGATTGCATTTGTTGTATTCATTACCATTTTTTCCATTAAAGGAATATTCTGGATTTAAAACAAGTTAAGCTCAATCAACAGCATTTGCAGCATGATACTGATTACCACAAACATTATTTTGACTTGCCCCTTCTTTTCTTTAAAAAACAAACAAATAAATAAATAAAATAAAAATGTAGGTTACAGTGAGGCACTTACAATTAAAGTGAATGGGGCCAATCTGTAAATGTTAAAATACTCACTGTTTCAAAAGTATAGCCACAAGACAAACAATATGCATGTTAGCATGATTTGAGTGTGATAAAATCACTTACTTTACCTTTACCTTTTTTGTGTAAAGTTATAGCCAATTTTACAACATTGTTGCCATGGCGATGTAGTCAACAAACCCTAAATGACTGTAAAAATGACAAATTTTTTTTAATTATAATTTTATTTGATCCCTTTTCTCCCAATCTGAAATGCCCAATTCCCACTACTTAGTAGGTCCTTGTGGTGGCGCAGTTACTCACCTCAATCCGGGTGGTGGAGGACAAGTCTCAGTTGCCTCTGCTTCTGAGACTGTCAATCCGCGCATCTTATCATGTGGCTTGCTGTGCATGACGCCGCGGTGAATCACAGCATGTGGAGGCTCATGCTACACTATCCGCGATCCACGCACATCTTACCACGCACCCCATTGAGAGCGAGAACCACTTAATCGCGACCACGAGGAGGTTACCCCATGTGACTCTACCCTCCCTAGCAACCGGGCCAATTTGGTATCTTAGGAGACCTGGCTGGAGTCACTCAGCACACCCTGTATTCGAACTCACGACTCCAGGGGTACTAGTCAGCGTCTATACACGCTGAGCTACCCAGGCCCCCTAAAAATGACAATTTAAACAACTTTACAGCTCAAATAATACATGAGTTTTAACAGAAGAATTAATGTAAGTGCTTTTATAAAAATTATAAGCTTCACATTTCTGCCTTTAAACCTTCCAAAAATGGGCCCCATTCACTTCCATTGTTAGTGCCTCACTGTAACTTCGATTTTTGCTTTTTTTAAAGAAAAGGACGGATGAGACGAAATTACTTTTTGTGGTAATCAACATTACGCCACAAATGTGGGCGACTGAGCTAAACTTGTATTGATCCTGGAATATTCCTTTAATTGGGACCCAATATAGTAAAGGTGCAGAGGTTAATGTGTATTGATAAATGAAAGGACATTTGCACCTGCACCTGTGTCATTGTGGATTTATTCTTTTAAACACTATATTGACATTTTACCAAATGTAATACATAGACCAGAAAAAAAACACCATTCAGATCACATGGGGACATTTTAAATGCTTTATTGAGTGCTGAAATCAAATTGAACAATTATTCATATGGGTGGAGTACTCGTTCCAGCAAAGAGCAGTTTTGGAAAGCCATTCATGCATCTCTCAAGATTCCATGACCTTGCCATACACTTCACATCCAAGTAAACATACTGGCTTGCAAACATAAAAATCTAATATAGACTCAAAATAATGAACAAGATGAGAAGAATTTTGATGACTCTCCTGAAAAAGCTTTGTTCCTTTTGAAAGAGAGGATTCTCAGACTCCCTGTTATCCATTTCTAGTTGGGTTTTAGTCTGCATGGCAGTTTCGATCATCTGCTTCTCAGTTTCTTGAGAGCTTCGTTCTTGATTGTATGCATGACAGTGATGATGTCCCTCACCAATTGGATGGAAGGCGGAAGCTGTTGGCGATGGGGCCCTTGATGAAATGGAAAAGAGTATACATGATTCATTTTGTTTCTTTTAAAGAAAACAGTTAATTGAAATGTACCGCTCTATCTGTCTGATTATTTATTATAACAGTCTTCATTCTCTAGTGTCTTATTTTAAATGAGCACTTCAATTGACTGTAGATATTTGTTAAATGGCAAAATGAATAAAATCAACAAGAAAAAAAACCTACTTGTCGCCTCTTGCAAGATATTCCTGGTTTAAATCTGGTTTTGAGAATGGATGTAGATTAATGCGTAATCTGAAAACTGATCGAGGATTGGACATTGAAGGGCCAAGACCAGGTGTGTCATCTCTTTTCTCTAACTTCACAAACATTTTGTTCATGGCATTAGGTCTCTCAATGACCTATAAGACAAACATTTAAAATGACTGAGTCTTTTAATATCTAATTTTAGCTTCAGTTATTCTGACTGTGTAGAGAGCTGTACAGAAAAGGGGGCAATTCTACCAAAAGAATTAAACAGAATAACCTCCAACTTTTCAGAAAGGTCCATCTGTTCCATTTCTGTGCTCATACTGTTAAGAGTCCCAAAACAATTCACCAACTTGACAGCTGATGATCCTGGAGCAAAGAAACTTCCAATCAAAGAAACAGACAAAATCAAATCAAACGGTCTCTAGTGAAGTTATGGTGCCAGTTCGTACAGACAACATTAGGCTAAAGTTGGAGCGCTTAGTGTAATTCATAAACTAGTTCCCTAAATGTTTGCTTTTATTCTAAGGAAAATTAAATGGATTTACTTGTTGGTCAACTTGTTTAATGGAATTTCTTCAGGTATTTTTTTCGGGGTGCAACCCAAATCGTCTTTTTGTGCACCTAGCACAGTTCGTCAACATTTTACGACATTTTAAATACATTTTAAACTAAATAATAAACTTTTTAGATGCATTTGAGATGGAGCGGCTGGCTGTTGCTATGATAACCTGGCGATCGCAAGCGTTTGTTTGGCGAAGCACAAAACTCTCTAATTTTCGTTTAAAAACGATGTTAAAAATTATCAATGTAATGCGTAGAGTTAAAACTGTCGTGTACTTTTAAAAACCTGGTATACCTTATATTGGGACTTACGTTTTAGTACGTTTACTTGTTGTTCAGCTTGGTTGGTGGAAAAAAAATCTTCAGGTAATTTCCGGGGCGCCAACCAAATCGTCTCTTTGTGTACCTAGAACAGTTCGTCAAACTTCAGCGACGTTTTAGAGACATTTTAAACAAAATAATACATATTTTAAGATATACTTGTGATATGAACATCTACAAACAAGTGAAAAACAAGGACAGTGCCTAAGCGCTGGTTACGCGACTAAGGTCAAAACGCTCATATTTTTGTTTGAAAATGCATAAAGTTATCCATGTAATATGTAGAATTTAACAGGTTTTTTAACATTGAAAGACCATGAAAATCTCATATACATTAATCAGCTATTAAAATGCCACACTGTGATGTTGAAACACGTTTAAAAGTAGCAAGCAAGACCAGCATCTTACATTTAAAACAGTCAGTGTGGTTAGCTGTCAAAGCCTCTAATAAAGTGAGCAGCATATCCGTTTCAACATCATTTTCCATTTTATTGACCGAGACCTGAGAGGGTTGACTTTTTGTGTGTGCTCGAAATAAGTGTGTTAGTGGTTCACAGCTAATTACAGTCATATGACTCTTTGTCCATTGGGTCTATTGTTACTCTAGGGTTCACAAACATCAAAGAAAACCATGAATTAAGTCATTATGACGCATGATGTGTAAAACCATTAGGAGCACAACTGACTCATTCTTATTCCAATCAATAATGGACTTTTCCTTTACTGAACATCTGAGTTTAGTGACAGCATGCCCAGCTTGGCATCATGTTCAGATCTTTTCAAACCTGCAGTCAACAAACAAAAAACAAATGTACCATTCTTGCCATTTTTTTCTTCTTCTAATTTGTTCTTTTAGTGTGTTTAGATGTGTTAAATGTGTATCAAGGGAGATGTTGACTAACCTGCTGGGTACCATAAACCTTTCTTATTTTGAGTCTTTTAGCTGGTAGAGTATTTCCTCCTTTTGCGTCATTAAACATTATTGTTGCTTTTGATAGATTTCATGGTTCATAACGGCTGTCCAACTCACCACTACTACCATGCCCTGATTACAGATTCAGCCGCCTTTTGCACATTTCAGATGGAACCTAAGACACTTCCTGTCCACGTGTAACTTTCATGGTGTTTTAGAGCAGGGACTGGATTAAATTCAGTTATTGAAAAGACAAGGTAATATGAACCAAATGGGAGTCTTTTTGTCATGATAGAAAATTTCACAAAGAGAAAATTTCACAGCTTTTTTCCAGGATGATTACAGTTAACATGTCAAGTGAGGTATATGAGTTTGGAGTTTAATATTAACGCTCACTTTCACCCATTTTTTTAACTTTATTTCTTACCCCTTATGCTATTGATTTTAGGCCACACATTCTACAGATCTTGAGGGCAAACTAATCTATTTGGTTACACAACATGAAGTGTTGGAAATCATGACCAAAGATGTGTTGGTCATCAATTGGATATGAAGGTGATTCTCACAAAACCTGTCAGGAAAATGTCCTGTTCCTATTTTATTCCAAAATCAAAGAAACAAAGAAAAAATTATATTTTGCATATAAGAAATAAAAAACCTGTTTTTAGGGGGACAGTTACACACATTTAGTCCCAATTCTCATTACCGCAAAGCAAAAAAAGATGGTCATTATGATATTCTCATTACCGCAATGTGAAAAAATATGATTTAAATGGTAAAGAATGTGTACATCACAGTAGTGCTCCCTCAATACTGACTTTACAGTAATATAGTTAAAACAGACTGTGTTACAGTAATAAGAATCACAATTGTAAATAATGGGAATAGCAAAAGTAAAACATCTGGATGCATTACGGTAATGAGAATTGGTGGTAAAAATGTGCTTAAGTGTCCTGAAAATAAAGTCACAATGCCAAAAAAAAAGTATGACCAGGCCCTTTTCTTTACAGGTTTCACAAGAATCAACTATGAAGGATGTAACATTTTGTAAAGAAATTGTTTTCGTTTTGTTTGTACACGCATATTGTTTGTCTTGTGGCTATACTTTTGAAACTGAGTATTTTAACATTTACAGATTGGCCCCATTCACTTCCATTGTAAGTGCCTTGTTTAGAAGACATCTTCCAGGTGTGCTGGAGGGTGTGGCTATGCACTCTTGCCCTTTAACATACAGACAAATCATTTTTAAATTTTTCTTGTACCAAATTGGCCTCACTCCAATTTGATTAGGTTGTTCTGATTAGGTTATACTGTGAACAGGGTCAGGGAAAGTCTCTTGAATTAAATGAAACATAATCACTTGCTTGATTTGGTTAGCTGTGAGTAATTGCAGGTTAATGAAGAGTCTTTGTACAAATAGTCACTCTGGATTGTTTGTTCCCTGACCGGTTTCTGGAGGGAGTACAGTTCAGGAGTGCTTCATAGAACAGCAGTAGAGAATAAATTGCTTTTACGCTTTTTAGAAACCCAAAAACGAGTGCTTTTATGTCATCTTTAGTCTCCATTGTGACTTTGTTTACTTTATGTGCTGTATAATGCCACCATAAAAGCTTTTATCGTTTACTTTGTTAAAGGAATTTTATTCTGGGTTCAATACAAGTTGAGCTCAATCGACAGCATATGTGGCATAATGTTGATGGCCATAACATTTATTTGGACTTGTCCCTCCTTTTCTTAAAAAAAAGCAAAAATCTGGTTTCCAATGAGACACTTACAATGGAAGTGAATGGGGCCAATTCGTAAACGTTAAAATACTCAATTGTTTTAAAAGTATAGCCACAAGACGCAGGGCCATAGCTGGGTATTCTGGGGCCCCTGGCTATATATTGCTTTGGGCCCCTTTCCTATAAAAAATACAGTTTAGAATTTGCAGTGGGGCCCCCCTGGACCTATGGGCCCCTAAAATCATTACCACCTTTCACCCCTCTAGCTGTGGCCCTGACAAGACGTAAACAATTTACATGTAACCTGACTTATGTGTGATAAAATCACTAACTAACCTCTTCTGTGTAAAGTTATATCCAATTGAAATGTTTTCAATTCGTTGCAATGACAATGTAATGCCGTAAACCCTGTGCTCCCAAAAATTTGATTTAAACATCTTTACAGCTCAAATAACACATGAGTTAAGTGCTTTTATAGAATTATAAGCTTCACATTTCTGCCTTTAAACCCTCCAAAAATTGTCCCCATTCCCTTCATTGTAAGTGCCTCACTGTAACCTTGATAACTGCTTTTTTTAAAGAAAAGGAGGGATGAGTCAAATGTATTCTTGTGGTAATCAACATTATGCCACAAATGCTGTCGATTAAACTTAACTTGTATTGAACCCAGAATATTTCTTTAATTTCAATGCTTATAGTAATTTCAGGTAAACGAGAATGAATATTTAGTGTCCCTTTAGTGAACACATTCAAAGAACATTTCTTTAATCAGGTGGAAATCTTTTAAACATATTAGCTTTTAATAAGGAAATAATGAAAAAATGAAAAATTCTGAATGATAACTCACAAAACAGAGTATTCAATTGACAATCATCAAAATATAACTTTTTTTGGCTTGTAATTGACTTCTGCATTATTGAATACATTTTGTTGATGATAGCAATGGCCATTTTTCAACTTATTTGGAAGTTAACTTCTGTTAAGACACATCATGACGACCACAGAACATCTCTGCCGTGTCAGGTCACACTACCTCACAGAATCAGATCTCTTCTCACACACTCTTCCAATATCAAGCAAAAGCCTGCTGACTTTTAGTGCTTTTAGAGCAATCTCCACTGACGTTACCATCATAGGAAATGGGACACATCACAAAATATAAATGATTAGGTCTGTTATGAGGGAGGATGAGGCTTAAGATCAGGAGGGCCGGGTGGATGTACCAGCCCATTGTCAGAGGAGAAAAACAGTGCAAGGGACAGAGGTGACGTCTCAAAGAACTGGATTACATGAACACAGTGGGAGACATTACCTCAAAGCTCCATTTCACTCCGTTTCCAAGAAGTGTGCATCTTTTCAGAAGCTACCTATCACCGTATTAGCATTTCAATTGTAGATCCTTGAAAGCTATTTGAATAATGGGATTAAACATTGGAAATATGAATTGAAAAACTTGGTTTGCCACAACGAATGGTCAGGCTTTGTAGTGTGATGCACGACACAGGCAAATGCTACTTTACATGATACCTGAAGTAACCTTCATGCAAAAAATTTTTTACATTGCAAGTTTACACCTGTGGAATCACTGCTCAGTATTTTAGAATAAATCTTTTGTAATAAAAAACATAAAATATAGAAATAATGAGGGTTTCATTGCTTTTTCCAGGAACTGTATGTGCATCAATTGGTGTATGGGTGAGTTTGGGAAATATTTAGAGTGATCGTGATTCATCTACGTTATGTCCACAGTTCTTGAGCAAAACTCGGTCTGTGCTTACCAAATCAAGCTACTACCCCCAGTGGCTGATGCAGAACGTGTTGTTGAACATAAGGCACATGTGAGTTCGAGTCAAAGTGCTTTGAGGGCAAGTCAGTCCACTCACGAGCCATCTTGGGAAGGCTCCCTGGCAGTTATTTCCTATGGATATAAGCTGCATATAAGAAGGGGTTAAAATGTGGTGGAACGGTCCGGAACGGCATTCCGTTACCTCTGATTCTAAAGAGAATAGAATAAAAAGAAAAAATAGTCCAGTCTGTGATGCTTCGCTATATTTGCCTAGAGCGGCACTGTTTTCAGCACACACGCAGCTCAGGCCACGTCCACACTTATACGTTTTCATTTGAAAAAACATATTTTTACTCTGAATCGTTTTGGTCTTCCATCCACACTGAGATGCCGCTATTGACAGCGAAAACAGAGCTTTTCCAAAACGCTCTCCCAAGTGGATAAATGTAAAAGCGCAGTCTTCGCATTGTAGAGTGGACAGGGAAACAGAGATTTCTGAAAACACTGACGTATTTGTTGTCATGTGGCGCAGTCATGTGATCCATTCAACTCAAAACAATCAAGATGGCGGCCCATGTTGTAGCGGAGTTGTTGTGCCTGTTATTCACTTTGATTGCGTTGTTAAAGATAAATGTTACTTTGTACAACCTTCACACTGCATACTTTCAAATGTGATTGGAGGTTTACTCTGAATTTCTGTCCGGTGACGGAACAAGAAGACTATTGCGGTTCAGGACAATCCGCTCCTTTCTCTGTAGGGTTCCGCCACCTCGAAAATCCCAATTTAACCCCTGCATACAAGTAAAGCCCCAATCTACTTGAGTAGGGAAAGACTGAAATCTCCAAAACGGATGGTCAAGATTACGATCAAATAACGTATTTCAAATCAACTGTAAAATCTGACCTAAAAAACACTATTTTCAGGCTGGTCCAGCTAATGCCCATGCACGTTCTCGAGTTAACTAACACACAATATCTGTATCTGAAAGGTGATTGGCTCTTTTACCTGTAAGGTGGGACTTCTTTTTGAACATCCTTGGAACACCATATGTTCCAATTTCTCCCATTAATTTTAATACAAGTGGTCCATCTCATCTAAATAACCTCTGCTCCAGTTTTCTGGTGAAATGTCTTCAGAGGGGCGCCAAAGAGAGTTGTAAAGCTAGTTGTTTTTAGTTGTAAATGATGTGATACAGTGAAGAGGAATGCATATTTTATTAACTCTACCCCAAACCCCAACCCTAAACATAACTGTCAATAGAGTAAAAATGTTGTCTAAGAGGGAAAATATAATCTCAAAATTGCACTGGTCACTGATTACACTATGTAACACAATTTTTGTTTGTGGGTAGTAAGTGTTATTTCTTAATTGCTTATGCCTCAGAAGTATAGAAAATGGCTATTATTCCCCACAAACTTTGCTTTTGTGACCAGGACAGTGATATTTTGAAATGTACTAATTTCCAATGAGAAAATGGGCGAATTTGTGTCTTTTCGTTCACATAAAGTCAGAAAAAAACAACATATGAATCCAAAATCCTTCTTTATCTGTGGTCCGATGAAGACACCGGCTTTGAACTTTTGCCTCAGGCAGCTTAGGGAAGAAGTCTTGAAGGTACTTGAAGGCTCTCGACTCCTTATCTAGTGCTCTGACAAATTGTTTCATAAGGCCCAATTTGATGTGCAGTGGTGGAATCAGTACCTTCCGGGGGTCCACCAGTGGCTCCCACTTGACGTTGCTCCTCCCCACAGAGAACTCGGTCCGCTGTGTCCAGTCCCGCCTGTGGTAGTGCGCCTTGGTGTCCCTGCTGTCCCAAAGGCAAAGATAAAACCGGTAAAATTGGTAAAACCGCCTTGGAGACCCATCAGGTATGCCACCATTTTGAAGTCTCCTATGACCTCCCAGCCGTACTTATCATACTTCAAGGTGTCCAGCAAGGTCTTGATGCTGTTGTAATCCTCTTTGAGGTGCACCGAGTGAGCCAGGGGAAGAGACGGGTACTTGTTACCATTATGGACATTACGGCTTTGAATATTACTTTAGTATAAATACATGTTCATTTGGATTCATATGTTGTTTTTTTCTGACTTTATGTGAATGAATTTGTCATTGGAAATAGGTACATTTAAAAATGTCACTGTCCTGGTCACAAAAGCAAAGTTTGTGGGGAATAATAGCCGTTTTCTACACTTTTGAGGCATAAGCAATTAGAAAATAACACTTACTACTCAGGAACAAAACAAAAACCAAAAAATTTGTTACACAGTGTTATGCAAACACGATTACCTCTTGGTTTCAACTCAGGACAAGAACTATTGGTTGTGACCCAGGAAAACGTAAACACACTGAACTGATGTAAAAATGTCTGATGGGAGATAGCACTTGTCAGTAACTCAGCTAAATGGGGTCGATGTCAGGGTATTGGAACATTCTGTAGCAACATGTCGACTTCCTGTGTGATCACGCAAAAAAACTGTATTTACATTTAGTAGTATTTACATTAATATACTTCTAACCCAAACCCTAAACCTTGCATTATTAAAATAATGTCCTAAATTCTGTTTTTTTCTCTTAGTTCTTTGCAAATGCACATGTTATTATTTAGTATTGTGTGTGTTTCAGGTAAGTCAGTCATGTTAATTACATCTAACCCACATGGCCTAAAAAATACAAATGTTAAAGCCTAGTTATTGACCCAAGAAATATACCTGCATGAAAAATGGCTTATCTCATAAACTTGATGTTCTGGACTTAAATAAGGATTAGTTCTGGATTTAATAAAAGGTTTATTGCATTTTGTTAGACATTAACTGTGAGAGAATACACAAAGTGCATTCTCTGCCTCATGTTAGTATCGACATTACAGTCGTTATGAATGTAGTTAAAACCTGTGTTTTCTATTAAATTGAGTTTCAGAGGTTATAAATCAAAGTTTCATTTCAAATGGTTAAACATGACCTGCACAACTGAGTAAGGCACAGAAAAGGATGCCTAAAAAACTTCTTAAAACATTTTGTCCTTTTCCAAAACTCTTGAAACTGGAAACTTTATGAAACCACCTCATACCACTTTTTTTCATACCACAGTGACTAATTTTGACCAAAGCACTAACCTTTACTTTAAATGTATTGTCTCCAATTTAATTATCTCAACCTTGCACACTGAACCCTCAAAGAGGACTTGAAGTAGATGAGCAAAACCATTGACATGTGCAAATTACACTTGATTCATCAGTTATTATGACCTTATAAAAGCATAACATTAGCAATTTCAAAACATTATAGTGTCATACAGCAATTATGGGTTATTTGGAAAGATAGAGGATAATAGCTCACACACTCTGCTAACACATTTACCTTGTGATTTGTACGTTCGATATATGGTACAAAATTTAATGTGGCAGCAACGGCATTGTGATTTATGTGATACTATTGTTCCTGCAATGCTATGAAGCTGTCCTCTCTATTTGAGTTTTTTTATGTGACACAGACAACATCATGTTTTTTCCTTTCATAGAGTGTAAATACATATGTAGCCATTAGTGAATTCAGCCTACTAATGTTTTACAATTATGAAATGAACTACAATTAGTTGAGGCTGATGTTCCCAGATACTGCGGTATTACTGTAATTCAAAAATCTGAAAATGTTGTCCTCCTCTCATTCACACACAAATATCAAAGAGCTTTGGTCACCCTCCCTCTGAGCTGCAGTGATGACAGACTCTTGAAATAAATAAATATGTCTTTAATGATATCAGCGCTGCGTCTTACTGTATAAGACATGTCTTGTCCCTTTGATATGTTGTGCTCTATATGGACAGTACCTGGAAATCTTATTTATCTACAAACACACACACAAAAAAAGCATTATGTTACTTTATGTCAAATTTCAGTTGTAATTAACTGCCAGTGAAAAGTCAAACATATTACTTTATAGTACGTTTTTTTATAAGAATATGTCAGCTTAGAACATAGATTTCTATATCTATATTTATATATATATATATAAGGCTCACTGAATTTATTATTTAAAGACACTTCTTTTGGGAATATTATTTTACATGTCAGTATGTTTAATGCTTGTTATGATTTGAATTACATCATTTATAGTGTCATAGCTTTATCCTGTAATTTTTCTGAAGGACCAGGTGGAAGGACAGAATAAAAGTTTGGATAGAAGCCTTGGATAAGGCCCTTGACCCTATCTGCTCCAGGAGCGCCATATCATGGCTGACCCTGCACTCTGACCCCAGCTTAGTTGGGATATGCGAGAAAAAAAAAAGAAAAAAAAGAATTTCACTGTATATATGCAAAAATGTATAATGTGTGACAAAAATAAAGGCTTCTACAACAGCAAACAAAACACGAGGCAATGGTCAAAGATGTCCGTCCAGCTTATGTTTAAAGAAGAAAACTAAAAAAACAGCGCAGACAAACGCAAAAACGCGTTTGGAACGCATCGCCATGAATAGAGTAGAATGCAGGTGTCTCAAGGCGCTTTTTTTTTTTTTTACAGAATTTCACTTGATACTGCATCTAAAAAATTGACACAGTGGTTAAAGATGACAGTCTAGTCCATGTATACATAGAAAAACAATGGGAAAACAGGTCTTTTAAAACGGGCCTTGAGACTCCTGTTCTGAGGGAGAATGACATAGCTGAAGGTCGAGCTCCAAAAAGGAGTGGGAGCTCCAAACCAACAGAAAAGACAATCAAAGCCATACATTCTGGAGTTACCCCGCCGTCTTTTGGAGATTCCGCCCCCATTTGGAGGTCTCCGGCCCTTAGAAGTATAGGTCTGCAGAACAGTAATGGGTATTTTCAAATCTGTGGGCGTTTTCAAACCGAGATGGGCGTTTTGAAACTATCCAATGAATGTAGGGAATCTCAGTGGTTTGAAAACACACACTAACTGGGAAAAGCCCATTTTTGTTCTGCAGAGATATAAGTCTGGGCCCTTACCCTAACCGTGGGTGGAAGTGCTGGCCCCTTCTGGAGTGGGCCAAACCCCCTTGTGGAGTAACCACGCCCTTTTCTGGAGTTTCCGCCCCCAGTTTGGAGATCTCTGGGCTACAGCAATAGAGCACAACAGTCCAAGTAGGTATAACTGCAGGCTGGAGACCTCTAAATGGGGGCGGAATCTCCAAAAGCAGGCGGGGTTAGCCCAGAAGGGGGTTGCACCAACTCCAAAAGGGGGCATAACTTCCACTCACGGTTAAAGGAATGTTCCGGGTTCTGTACAAGTTAAGCTCAATCGACAGCATTTGTGACATAATGTTGAGTACCATAAAAATGAGGCACTAACATTGGAAGTGAATGTAACTTTTTCAAAAGTATGGCCTCAAGACATAAAAAATATGTGTGTAAACATGATTTTAGTGTGATAAAATTGCTTACTAACCTTTTCTTCACCTCTGCTGGTGGTTTGAGACACATTCCATTTGAAATTCGGTCAAGTGTAAATGCATCTGGCTGTTCAAGCTACATATGTAAACTTTACTCCACCCAAACACTGCTACATCACCATAGGGAAAATGTGAAACATAAGAGCTGTAATCAAGCTTTTGCATAGGGCAAAATGAATAATAACAAATTATGAAACAGATGCACATTGTAGGAGAGAAAGAACATTTTTCTACATTTATTTGATGCAGATTGCTGGAGAAACTGAAACGAAACACTGACAATGAGTACAGCTGACGCACATGGTGCATCTTACCTACGAGGGGGAAAATACACAGGGCATATACATGCGCGTGGGGCAAAGTGACTTGGAAAAAAATAATAAATCACATCTTTTAAATTGGCTGCCCAAAATTAGCATAATCAGGGAAGTGAACACTGTTTTATTATATATATAGCTCAGGAATTGAAGATTGGCTTTATATCCGTTTAGTGGAGACACGTTGATATGACCAGTTGTAAATGGAATTTACTTATTAAATCATATAGCAATTCGACCAGTAAAAACGCATTAAGTGACCAAGTGTAAAAACCCGCAACTACATTACCTACGGTCCAGCAGAGAAAGCTTCACCAATCAGAGAACCGCGGCAAACTAAGCCCGCGAAACATGCCTTGGAGTGACCGCCCACTCCCATGGCACTGTGAATGACGTAATCGAGTCGGTGTCTCTTCACCCTTAAACTACTTATCTATTTGTATAACATATTGTTTCTGTTCTTGGAATCAAGAACCTAAAATAAATAGTTTTATATATTCCCAAAAAATGTTATTCAATGACATCATTCGCATTGCTTCATGGGATTGTAGTCCGTGCCCTTATAAAAAACGGTAAGTACACTGTCTTGTACCTTTGTCTTATTGTCCGATTTTCAAATACTTTTTTTTGCCTCAAAACAAAGTTTGTGATTTTGTTATTTATCTAGGAGCTGGTTGGTTTGGTTCATGGCTTACAACTCTTTTATGAAGGATTTTATAAAAAGTATATGGGTAAAATTAATGGGAAAAATACTTCCGGAACCCAGATGGCAGAATAAGTGGACAGGCGTTGGTTTTTGGTTTTTACCAAAGGAAAACGTCCTACTTGAACGACCCTACTTGTATCGCACTTTATTTGAACGGGAATCCATTGGTACATTGGTGCATGGTAGCCTAGGCCTACAGCTATACGGTAGAAAAACTGATTTAAATTAGCTGTCCAGAACTGGTAACACTCAAAGAGATTGTAATATCGTATCGGACGCTTGCAAGTGTAATAAACAGCTTGGATGATGACATCGTCACGTCACAAAACTAGAACGCTCCCATTCCAACCAACGAAGCTGTGATGGTAGCTACACAGATTGTTCCCAAACGTTCGTTTATTCAGTCTGTGACGCAAGTCATAACAGCTGCACCTGACATTTTAATAGCCCACTAAAAGCTACAAGTTAATATTCTGAATAAACTTAAGAGATAAAGTCTGTATTTTAATTTTTGGCATAGAACATGCACTCAGCTTACTTTACCAAATTTGTGTAATGGATGGAATTTATCATTAAGTAAAGCAGCTCAATAATCATAATGTCAAGCAGTGCTGGTGCTATTGATTTCACACAACTTGTGCGTCTGAAACCACCCTAACCGCATTATGACCAAAATACTGTTCTAAAACCTGAGATCTGTTTTAATATCGTCAGAATGATATATATATATATATATATATATATATATATATATATATATATATATATATATAATATATATATAAACTTCCCCAGCCATCTATTTGTCTCTTTTGACTTTGCATTCTGGACATTTGTGATTTTACTGCTGCCTGTTGGCTTTAAAGTAAAACTGCATTCATTCAATGCCAATCTGAAATACACTGCAAAGATGCAAATATTCAAACCCTTACATAACTTTCATTTAAGAGATTTTGGAATTACCTGGTCTGAGGTTTTGTGGATAAATCAGTCAGCCCCCCCCCCCCCCCCCCCCGAACAGTATTGTAACACAAATTTGACTAGTGTGTAGTACAAAAACCTATAATATAAGCCTATCACCCTCAATAACGTCAGAGCTGACAGTACAGCAGAAAACCATTCCACCCAGACACAACATATGTCACCTCTGTAATTTTGCATTGGTCTCTATACAAGCTCTGGAAAAAAAAATTAAGAGACCACTGCAAAATTATCAGTTTCTCTGGATTTACTATTTATAGGTATGTGTCTGAGTGAAATGAACATTTTTGTTTTATTCTATAAAGTACTGACAACATTTCTCCCAAATTCCAAATAAAAATATTTGTTTTTTAGAGCATTTATTTGCAGAAAATGACAACTGGTCAAAAAACAAAACAAAAAATATGCAGTGTTTTCAGGCCTCGAATAATGCAAAGAAAATAAGTTCATATTCATTTCTAAAAACAATACTAATGTTTTAACTTAGCAAGTGTTCGGAAATCAATATTTGGTGGAATAACCCTGATTTTCAATCACAGCTTTCATGCATCTTGGCATGCTCTCTACCAGTCTTTCACATTGCTTTTGGGCGAATTTATGCCACACCTGGCTCAAAAATTCAAGCAGCTCGGCTTTGCTTGATGGCTTTTGGCCATCCATCTTCTTCTTGATCACATTCCAGTGGTTTTCAATGGGGTTCAGTTCTGGAGATTGGGCTGGCCATGACAGTCTTGAACTGGTGGTCCTCCACCCACACCTTTATTGACCTGGCTGTGTGGCATGGAGCACTGTCCTGCTGGAAAAAAACAATCCTTATTATTTTGACCAGTTGTCAATTACTGCAAATAAATGTTCTAAATGACAATGTTTTTATTTGGAATTTGTCAGTACTTTATAGAATAAAACAAAAATGTTCATTTTACTCAAACACGTACCTATAAATGGAAAATCCAGAGAAAGTGATAATTTTGCAGAGGTCTCTTAATTTTTTCCAGAGCTGTATATTGATTAGGATGACGACAGCACATAACAGACCTAGATTCAAGAGTAGGTTAGGCCTTGCCCAGGTCATGTCTCTGAAATTCTGGCATGATCAATTCTCATTAAAAAAAAAAAAAAAAAATGTAGGTTGATTCAGCTCACAGAAAGAACATGTATTACTTTCCTTATTTGCTGGCACAGATAGCGTTTTATTACAAAAGAAAAAAAAAACTGATGCATGATCATTGTAGCATTACCAGGAATATTTTACATTCCCATCACTCTTCAGGTAGAAAGGTTGACTTTTGTGGAGAAGATAACAATTATAAAAGTTAGGCCTCATTTAATACAGGCCCACAGGTAAGAATAACTAGCTACATGCAAATGCAGACCCATTAGTTTGTTGATGCAGATTTGAATTTCGTCAACGGGGGTGGTATGTATGGCTCTTAGTAACATACCATTCTCTTTAAGAATAAATTAAGTTAAAAACTATACCTAAAAGTGGTTCTTTTTGTCCAAATCTTGCTCATGTTGATACAAGAAACATTTACAAATAATACCTGTGGCAAAATAAACCATAAATGTCTGAATATTTAAAATCAGTTTCCCCTAATAAAAAGCTTAAGAATAAAACAGACCAACATAGGTTGCCCATTTAAGATTTCTGTGGTAGCCGTTGCTTTTACTTGGAAATTAAATACCAGATTTTTGTGCAAGAGCAAAATCCTATCAAAAAGACAGCTTATGTTTTGGTCACACTATCATATTCCAATGGGTATATTTCAGTTAATCAATCCTCTGTGTTTCTGTATACATTTGTCTTTTTATAAAATATTTTTTTTATTCATACAATCATTTTAACTATAGCAACATTACTATTCACTTTTAAGTGGCAAGATGTCAGAGAGATCACCTCATAAGAACAATAGTATATAAACAAATGAAAAAAAAAATCATTAGAGTATGTTTCTCTTCATACAGTTCAAAGTTTCTGTACAACTGTCCAATATGAATATTGCTGGTCCTGATCTGGTGGCGTCAGTGCAGTGCTGGAGTTAGAGACAGCAGCAGCAGCAGCAGCAGCAGCGGTGGTTCTGGGGGGCTCCAGGCTGGCACTGGCCTCTCCGGGTGGTCCTGGAGGAGGGGTTGTGTGCGCGTGACAGGAGCTGACTGACAGCACTACTCTCATCATGCTGGACCGTTTACTGCTGCCTCGGGGGTTGCCGTGCCATGCTCTGATCTGAAGGGAAAGTGAAAGGTGGAGAGGGTTATAATGTCAATGTTTGAGGAAGCACAAGCTAGAGAGAAAGGGGAAACAGGTGAAAGGGAGAAAAGCAGAACTTACTTAGCTTCGTCAATGGTGGCCATCTCCTCAAGGGGGCCGTTAAGAGCATCATAAGTGGCTTTTGCCTTCTCTTCTAAGTGCTTTAGACTGAAATGAAAAATGCAAAGTGTAATGAATGGCAAGCTCCCCTGTGACAGAACTTCTTGAAATTGACACAAGGGGGAGCCAACATCTAAATGAAAGAAATATTCCGGATTCAACAGAAGTTAGGTTCAATTGACAGCATTCCTGGTATAATGTTGATTACCACGAAAAATAATTGACTTGTCCAAGCAAAAATAAAGGTTACAGTGAGCTGCTTATAATGGAGGTGAATGGGGCCAATTTTTGCAGGGTTTAAAAAGGCATGAAATGTGAAGCTATTATTTTTTATAAAAGCACTTACATTAATTCTTCTGTTAAAAATCATGTATTATTTGAGTTGTAAAGTTGTTTAAATTGTCACTTATCAGGATTACCGGGTTTACATTGTCATGACAAGGAAGTTGTAAAATGGGATATAACTTACACAGAAATGGTTAGCAAGTGATTTTGTCACACTAAAATTAAGTTAGCATGCATATTGTTTACATCTTGTGGCTATACTTTTGAAACAGTATGTTAATAGATTTGCCCCAAATCACTTCCATTTTAATTGCCTCACTGGATGTTTGCTTTTTATATATATAAAAAGGAGGGACAAGTTGCAATTAATTTGTGGTTACCAACATTATGCCATGATGGCTTCTGATTGAGCTTAACTTGTATTGAACCTGGAATATTCCTTTCATGTGCCTAATTGCAAAATTGCTCTGCAACAGCAACTACAATTTGGTAAACAGCCTACAATTTGGCTGATGAACAACAGTATAATACCTGCCAGAAGAATTGTTTATTCCAATAATTATAATTAAATTTACATATTTACAGCATACTAGTGTCTTAACATATTGCTGTTGCCACAGTTTTATAAAAAGCTTGCCCATGATTAAAAACACTGTAACGCAGAGCCTTATTGCTTAATATCTGCCAATACATCAGGATATCACTTGTCTAGTTACCCCACTCATTTCACTTATTAATTTTTAAGAACTGAAAGCACTTGCAGTGAAACTAGCTTATTTACACTTGTATAAAAAGTCTATAAAAACAATGATCATATTAGTGATTTAGTGACTTATTTGGCCATTTGAGATTATTAGCATTGGCCAATAATTGTTCCCGCTTGGATTTTGGAACAGCCACTTCTATCATTATGCCATCAACAGCCTTATCAATGGACGATAAACATTCCTTTTCAATGTTTTTAGAGAATCTTGAGTTAATATCGAGTAAAATGTGATTAGTTGTGAATTTGAACAATTCTGTGTACATCTCATTTGCTATTAAATTGCAGATAAACTTTTGATATCAACATCATAATGACCATCTGCCACTCTACAAGATATCGGCATCACCATATGGTCAAACACTAGGCCAGGGGTCGGCAACCTTTTTGACAAGGAGTGCCATTTTTTATTTTCCTGGTCAATGGCTGTGCGATTAACAGACAGTGAAGCGCTGCTGGGTCGTGATGCACGAATGGATTGCACACGCAGCATGAGTCTGTTGGGTATACTGCAATCTCGTCACATTTTAACTTTTGTTTAGTCTCCCATTCAGCTGATAAAAACATGCAGCGTGACCATGAGGAAGGATAAGATGTAGATTAGAATGCAGGAACGGAATTTCATATGAATAAAATAGCCTACTCCTCTCTCGCCGTTGCTGGCGTGCCAATGATTACCCCTCCGCATGCCATAGGTTGCCGACCCCTGCACTACACCATACTAATGCCTTTTGAAAATTGGTAAACTTTCCGTTTGCAAAAGACACTCACCCCGGTTTCTGACAGTTGCTAGGAGGACAATTACTCTTCTCCGGTTCTCCACTCTCTGCAACTAACAATTTTGCAGATGCATCTTCAGAGGTAGATCGTTTCTCTTCCTCACTACAGGACGAGCAAAGAGGGGAGTGTTTTAAGAGCTTACATTCCATCCCTCTTTAAACAGAATAAAACCCCAATTTAAATCCCTGGACACACATGCAGAATGGAACGGACCACACTGAAAGCAACGGGGCAAAAACAAATTCTGAAATGTGATTTGGTTGACAAATAAGATGACAGCATAAGGATGTAAAGAGACGAGAGTGACTATTAGAAAGACCACACAACAGCTGGATTGGACGATGAACTTGATCAGTATGAAGGTGTGAGATGACAGTGAAAAATTCAGGACTGGTAATTTTCTATTTGCAGACATGTCCATTGCTCACTTTGTGTATCTTTATTTACAATTTAAATAACGCTGCCAAGAAGGCCAATGTGAAATTTAGGCATTGTCTTGATTTACTCATGTACAAAACAGCAATAAATGTATTCAAAATCACAGCTCTCAGCTTGTTTTGGATGTGTGGCATGCAGATACCCACACAAAAATGAGCATTTTAAATGTGAATTCAATTGAACGAAATTAAATAGCAATTGAAATGTAACCGTCAAGTAGATTTTTAATCGTGCAACCCTAGAAAGTAGCGTCCTCCATTATCAAATATACTACACAAAGTTATTGCACAGCCCAGGTTTTACAGCGCCTACTTGTACTCATTCATTTAGCCCTGTGAAAGACCTGTGGGACCAAACCGCCACAGGAGAAAGCAGTCGTCCATAAATCCCCGTTTGCGGTGTTGGAAAGACTGGGAAACATATGGGCTTAAATCTTTTGAGATCAGAGTGATCTACACTTAAGTATGTATGGGTATTTCATGCCATTAACAACCAGTATCTGATATTAACATGCAAATGGTGGAGACATAACCATTTAAAAAGAAACAAACGAAACATAAGAACGGACAAAACATGGTTACAAATTAAAACGCAGTGGCTGACATGAAGAAAAACAAAACAAAAAAAGACACGTCAGAAGTCTGCCCCCGATTGGCTGTACATACCGATACGATTTCAACACTCTGAAGCCACACGCACGCCAAAGAGAGAGAGGAAGCTCATGTTGTAAGAGTTGCAGTTCAAGGAGGACAGATTTGTTTCTTTGTTTGCGTTCTCAAACAGACAAAACAGATGTTATAAAGCTCTGCATCGTACCGGCCTCATTAAAGTAATAGTTCACATTTTAGTTGACTTTCTTCTGTGGAACACAAAAGGAGATATACTGAATAATGTTAGCCTCAGTCACCATTCACTTTTTTTGTATCTTTTTTCCATGCAATGAAAGTGAAGCTAACATTCTGCCTAACATCTCCTTTTGTGTTCCACAGAAGAAAGGAAGTCACACAGGTCTAGAACAACAAGAGGGTGAGTAAATTACAGAATTTTCTTTTTTGGGTGAACTATCCCTTTAAAAAGACTGGCTGGCTGGCTTTGGGTGCAGGAGGAGGAGGATACATGACAAGGTAGATAGATACTACATACAGAGTGAAGTGAAGCTTGTGTCTCAAAAGGGAAAGAATGGGAACAGAGGAAGTGATACAAGGCCCTCTTGTGTGAAATCTGTGGACTCACCTTTTGAAAACAGCAGTTTCAGTTTTGGCATCTACTGTAAGGCTGACTGTCTCCTTCATAGAGCCGTTGGTGACCGTTTCAGTGATGCGGTCACTTACAGGCTCCTCCTCAGGGTCCGAGTCGGCCCCAACCTTCCCTCTGGGGGAAGTTGGGGTGGTCTCATTGGAAAGCCACTGATCTATGTCTAGAAACAAAGGTGGTTTAATTCTAACCACTGTAACTACAGTGTTTGAAAATGTATATGGACAGGATGAATGGTAAGAGGGTCTATTCTTACTTTCTTGCTGCATGGGCGCGTTGACTCCCAGAGGGTCCACCGTTTCTACGCTTGTCTCCATGGCTACAGGGGAATTGCTCCTCAAAGGATCCTTGGGGCTTAATAAGGGAACAAAATGAAAAATTATGATTTGTTCACATTTATTTTACATAGTGAAATCTTCACTGTGGCATTAACTAGGGTGGGTACCCATGCAAGTAAACCTACTGGCTGGGTATCGATAGTTTTCCCGATTACATTCCGATTCAAAATCTCTCGATTCAATTCCAATTTCGATATTGATTCACATGGGTACATTTCTGTTACAATGTCCATTTTGCTTGCATATAACAGAGATTCTCTTTCAGCGAATGCTCTTAATTATAAAAGGAACCTTCAAGGCAACCCTTCTAGGTACAATTCAAAAATATAAATTTCACAAATTATATTTGATCAAATTGGTCACATTTGAGCTTTTTATAAATGTTCAAATTCAGTCTATTCCATCAATTAATGTCTTGAAACGGCATATATATTTGTTAGTTTTATTGTTTACTTGCATAATTTGTATTTACACCGATGTAGAACACATGCTTAATCAGTACGGTCTCTTCAAGTCTAGCGGCATCAGCCAGGAAGCGCATATAACGAAAGACGACGTGCGTAATTTCTTTAGCGCATCCATGTGTGATTAGAATGAAATGTTTCTTTTTGTGTTGTTGTCCCAACCACTTCTGGCTGTAAAGGGTTAATGGCACGAGGAATCAAATTTTCCTTGTTCTTTTGACATATGAGGTCATTATACTATACAAACATAATTTCATAACTGAAAACTCCCTTCTTAATAGAAAGAGAGCGTTTATTTAAACCAAGCTGCAAAAACAGCTCATTTGGAATTTGTGATGTCACAAGGACCAAATACCTTTGCATACGACTGCCTCTTCAGCAAGACATCAATGCACATTTTTCGTCATTGCACCCTTGGCCAAACCCACTGGTGCTCAGTCAGTCACACAGGTGAAGAGGAGAGATGGGTCTTTCATGGGAGATTCATCCAAAGGGGACTTATATAGGACACATTCATGTGCCTATCTGGATTTAAATGTTTTTTTGTTTTTTTTTACATAAACATGCATGGCTTTGACAGTTATCATGAATCGTGCCTCTTAAAAGACACGATGCCAAGTTATAACTCTAAAATGGATACCCCCATTCTTTTTCATCTTGCTATTTGCTGTCTCGCTGTTGTGCTGTTTTGAAGGCATCCTGGGCTGTTTTTGCACACATCTGTGCTATTTTTAATTGTTGGTCGTTTGTAAACCTGGACTAGATGGACGTCTTTGGCAATGTGCGTCGCTTATTTAGAGCGGTACAAGTGCAACTTTTAAAAAGTTCTGCTCATTTTGCTGCTGCCACTGATTGGGAGAAATGCATGCAGTCCTGTATGTAAACAAACTGGGAAAATGAGATATGTCGCTCTTGTGAAGACCAGCATCTCTGCTTTGGCCTGATGAAGCATCTAACATCACCATGGATTGTATTACACTTGCATATTCATTTTCAACATTGTGTGTGTTTTCAGCTCATATCAGCGTGCATTGCTTGTGAACCAGTCACAATATGATTCAAGCTTTGTAAATGGAACTGTTATTGAAAGATGGCGCAGTTAAAATTGGACTATTCGATGAAACACCGCAAGTAACAAATTCGCCATTTACGAATGTCATGACTGTTTGATAGTTTCAAAAATGGCTGATTTCGAGGGGCTGCACGAATGTTAGCCAATCACAACAGTGAGCGTTTACATTGAAGTCTTAAAGGGCCAGACAAAAAGAGGGCCAGAAACAGGTTGGAAAATTATTATATATGACTAAATTATGGCTGTTTTGGTGCAAAAAAACATTACTAACATAGCAGTGGACCTCAGAGAAGATAATAAAATTACATATATGACCCCTTTAATAAAATTCTCTGCATTATTTATGATTCCTTGTACTCTACAGCAAAAACAATTCCTTTGCTATCAGACAAAATCAATCAGACCCATTAACGAATCAATGT